>NC_044555.1:131505282-131812969 GCF_007565055.1 Rhinopithecus roxellana | reverse complement strand
TTGCCCAGAGCAAAGTCCTGGAGATTTTCCCCAATGTTTTATTGTAGTGGTTTCATAGTTTGAGGTCTTAGATTTAAGTCTTTATTCCATTTTGATTTTATTTTTGTATATGGAGAGAGATACGGGTCTAGTTTCATTCTTCTGCATATGGAAATACAATTTTTCCAGCACCACTTATTGTAGAGACTTTCTTTTCCCCAATGTATGTTCTTGGCAACATTGTTGAACATCAGTTCACTGTAGGGGTATTTCTTCCTGGGTTATCTCTTCTGTTTCATTAGTGAACATATCTGTTTTTATGCCGGTACTGATATAGTTTGACTCCATGTCACTACCCATACCTCACCTTGAATTGTAATAATAATCCCCATGTCAAGAGTAGGACCGGGTGAAGACAATTGAATGATGGGGGCACTTTTCTTCATGCTTTTCTCGTGATAGTTAGTGAGCCCTCATGAGATCTGATGGTTTTATAAGGGACTTCTCCCTTCACGTGGCACTCACTCTGTGCTGCAGCCCTGTGAAGAGGTTCCTTCCACTGTCATTACAAGTTTCCTGAGGCCTCCCCAGCTATGTGGAACTGTAAACCAATTAAACCTCTTTTTTAAATAAACTACCAGTCTCAGGTATTTCTTCATAGCAGCGTGAAAATGGACTAATACAGTAAATTAGTACTGCCTAGTGGGGTGCTGCTGTAAACATACCTGAAAATGTGGAAGTGACTTTGAAACTATGTAACAGGCAGAGGTTGGAAGAGTTTGGAGGGCACAGAAGACAGGAAGATGTGGGAAAGTTTGGAAATTCCTGGAGACTTGTTGAATGGCTTTGACCAAAATGCTGATAGTGATATGGACAATGAAGTCCAAGCTAAGGTGGTCACAGATGGAGATGAGGAAATTCTTGGGAACTGGAATGAAGGTGATTCTTGTTATACTTTAAGAAAGATACTGGTGGCATTTTTCCCCTGCCCTAAAGATCTGTGGAACTTTGAACTTGAGAGAAAAGATTTAGCATATCTGGTGGATGAAATTCTAAGCAGCAAAGTGTTCAAGGGGAAGCAAAGCATAAAAGTTTGAAAAATTTGCAGTCTGACAATGCAGTAGAAAAGAAAAACCCATTTTCTACAGAGAAATTCAAGTTTGCTGCAGAAATTTTCATAAGTAACGAGGAGCCAAATGTTAATCATCAAGACAATGGGGAGAATTTCTCCAGGATATGTCAGAGACCTTCATGGCAGCCCCTCCCATTACAGGCCTGGAGGCCTAGGAGGGATAAATGGTTTCCTGCTCCAGGCCCAGGGCCCCCTGCTCTATGCAGCCTCAGGACATGGTACCCTGTGTCCTGGTTGCTTTAGTTCCAGCAGTGGCTAAAAGGGGCCAAGGTACAGCTTGGGCCATTGCTTCAGAGGGTGCAAGCCCCAAGCTTTGGTGGCTTACATGTGGTTTTTGGCCTGCAGGTTCACAGAGATCAATAACTGAGGTTTAGGAACCTCCACCTAAATTTCAGAGGATGGATGGAAACACCTATATGTCCAGGCAGAAGTTTGCTTCAGGAGCAGAGCCCTCATGGAGAACCTCTGCTAGGACAGTGTGAAAGGGAAATGTGGGGTGTGAGCCTCCACACAGAGTCCCCACTGGGGCAGTACCTAGCTGAGCTGTGGGAAGAAGGCCACCATCCTCCAGACCCCAGAATGGCAGATCCATTGACAGCCTGCACTGTGCACCTGGAAAAGCCACAGGCACTCAACACCAGTTGGTGAAAGCAGCCTGGAGGGTGCCATATTCTGCAAAGTCACAGGGGCAGAGCTGCCCAAGTCCATGGGACCCCACCTCTTGCATCAGTGTCACCTGGCTGTGAGACATGGAATTAAAGGAGACCATCTTGAAATTTTAAAGTTTAATGACTTCCCTATTGGATTCTGGACTTGCATGTGGCCTGTAGCCCTTTGTTTTGGCCAATTTCTCCCATTTGTATAGGGTGTATTTACTCAATGCTTGTACTCCCATTGTATCTAGGAAGTAACTAACTTGCTTTTGATTTTACAGGCTCATAGATGGAAGGGACTTGCCTTATCTTGCATAAGACTTCTGTTCTCATGATAGTGAATTCTCAGGAGATGTGATGGTTTTATAAGGGGCTTTTTGCTTTGCTTGGCACTCATTCTCTCTCCTGCTTCCCTGTGAAGAGGTGCCTTCTGCCATGATTGTAAGCTTCCTGAGGCCTCCCCAGAAATGCAGAACTGTGAGTCAATTAAAACTCGTTTCTATAAATTACCTAGTTTTGGGTATTTCTTCATAGCAGCATTAGAATAGACTAATACAAGTGCCATGGTGTTTAGGTTACTAAAGCTCTGTCTGTAGTATAATTTCAAGTCAGGTAATGTGATTCCTCCAGTATTGTTACTTTTGCTTATAATATCTTTGGCTGTTCTTGGTCCTTTGTGGTTCCATATAAATTAAATTTTTTTTTCTATTTCTGTGAAAAGTGTCATTAGTATTTCATTATAGATTGCATTGAATCTGTAGATTACTTTGGATAGTATGGACATTTTAACAATATTGATTCTTCTGATCCGTGAACATAGAACATTTGTCCATTTTTTGGTGTCCTCTTCAGTTTCCTTCATCAGTATTGTATAGCTTTCATCATAGAGATCTTTCATGTATTTGTTTAAGTTAATTCTTAGGTGTTTATTATTATGTGTGGTTATTGTAAGTGGATTACATTTTATTTCTTTTTCAGATTATTCACTGCTGGCACATACAAATGCTATTGATTTTTGTATGTTGATTTTTTATCCTGCAACTTTACTGTATCTATCAGTTCTAATAGTTCTCTTGTGGAGTCTAGGTTTTTCCAAATATAAGATCATATCATCTGCAAAAAAAGGATAATTTAACTTCTTTCTTTCCAATTTGGATGACCTTTATATCTTCTTTGTTGTGTCCAAGATCTTAGAGGAAGGCTTCAGTTTTTCCTTGTTCAGTGTGATACTACTAGCTGTGTGTCTGTCATATGTGCCTTTTATTATGTCGAGGTATGTTCCTTCCATCCCCAGTTTTTTGAGGGCTTTTATCATGAAAGACTGTTACATTTTATCAAATGCTTTTTCAGCATCAGTTGAAATAATTACATGATGTTTTAGCCTTCATTCTATTGTTAATGACTTTGGATGTATTCCCTTCTCCTCTATTTTTTGGAATAGTTTGAGTAGGATTGGTATTAGTTCTTTAAATGTTTCATGGAATTCAGCAGTGAAGCCATCAGGTTCTGGGTTTTTTCTTTTTTTCTGGAAGATTTTTTATTATGTCTTCAATCTCATTACTTGTTATTGGTCTGTTCCGGTTTTGGATTTCTTCCCGGATCAATCTTGGTACATAGTATGTCCAGAGAAATTTGCCCATGTCTTCTAGATGTTCCAATTTATTGGCATATAGATTGCTCATTATAGCCACTAAGTATCCTTTGAATTTCTTCAGTCAGTTGTAATGTCTCCTTTTACATTTCTGATTTTATTTATTTGGGTCTTCTCTCCTTTTGGTTCGTCAGTCAGGCTAAAGGGTGTCAATTTTGTTTAACTTTTCAAAAAAGCAATTTTTGTTTCTTTTTTTTTGGTATTTTTTTTCATTTCAATTTCATTTACTTCTGCTCTGATCTTTATTATCTCTTCTTCTACTAATTTTGGGTTTATTTACTCTTGCTTTTCTATTTCTTTAATATGCAACATTAGATTGTTCATTTGAAGTTTTTCCTCTTTTGTGATGTAGACACTTATAGCTGTAAACACTTCCCTCTTAGCACTACTTACACTATATCCCATAGGTTCTGGTATGTTGTGTTTCCTTTATCGTTTGTTTCAAGAAATGTTTCAACTTCATTCTTAATTTCTTTATTGACCCTCTGGTTGTTCAGGAGCATATTGTTTAATTTCCATATGTTTGTGTAGTTTCCAAAATTCCTCTCATTATTCATTTTTAGTTTTATTCCTTTGTGGTCAGAGAAAATGCTTGATATAATTTCATTTTTTCACTATACCTAATGTATGATCTATCCTGGAGGATGATCCATGTGCTGAGGAAAAGAATGTATTATTCAGCTCTTGGATGAAATGTTCTGTAAACATCTATTAGATCCATTCGGTCTATAGTACAGATTAAGTCTGGTGTTTCTTTGTTGATTTTCTGTCTGGAAGATCTATCAAATGCTGAAAGTGGGGTATTGAAGTCTCCAGCTGTTATTATTTTGGGGCTCTATTTCTCTATTTAGCTCTAATAATATTTCCTTTATACATCTGCATGCTCCAGTATTGGGTTCATATATATTTACATTGTTATATTCTCTTACTGAATTGGCCCCTTTTATCATTATTAGCATTTTCTTAGTTTTTATCTTGACATCTATTTTGTCTCTTATAGGTATAGCAACTCCTGCTCCTTTTTTTGGCTTCCATTGGCATGGAATATCTTTTTCCATACTTTTATTTTCAGTCTATATAGGTTTTTGTCTTTATAGGTGGAGTGTGTCTCTTGTATCCACAGGTGATTGGGTCTTGTTTTTCATCCATTTAACAAGTCTGTATTTTTTGATTGGAGAGTTTAGTCTATTTACACTCAATGTTATTATTGGCCGGGCGTGGTGGCTCAAGCCTGTAATCCCAGCACTTTGGGAGGCCGAGACGGGTGGATCACAAGGTCAGGAGATCGAGACCATCCTGACTAACACGGTGAAACCCCGTCTCTACTAAAAAAATACAAAAAACTAGCCAGGCTAGGTGGCGGGTGCCTGTAGTCCCAGCTACTCGGGAGGCTGAGGCAGGAGAATGGTGGGAACCCGGGAGGCAGAGCTTGCAGTGAGCCGAGATCGCGCCACTGCACTCCAGCCTGGGCGACAGAGCGAAACTCCATCTCAACAAAAAAAAAAAAAAAAAAAAAATGTTATTATTGATAAGTTGGGACTTACTCCTGCCATTTTGTTATTTGTATTCTGGTTATTTTATGGTCTTTTCTCCCTTCTTCATTTCCTTTCTGTCTTCCTCTAGTGAAGGTGATTTTCTCTTGTGATATGATTTAGTCTCTTGATTTAAATTTTTGTGTATTCATTTTACATGTTTTAGTTTGAGGTTACCATGAGGCTTGCAAATACTATCTTATAAACCATTATTTCACCTGATAACAATTTAAGACTATTTGCCTAAACAAACAAGCAAAAAGGGAATAAATAAAAATTTTATGCCTTAACTTTGTTCCCCTGCTTTTTAACTTTTTTTTTCCTATTTATCTGTTATTTTACTATGTCCTGAAAAGTTGTTACAGTGCTTATTATTTGAGTCATCATTTGGTCTTTCTACTTAGAATGAAAGTAGTTTACACACCACTGTCGCGGTATTAAAATACTTTGTGTTTTTCTGTGTACTTACTATTACCAGTGAGTTTTGTACTTTCAGGTGATTACTTATTGCTCATTGATGTCCTTGTTGTTTTCACTGAAGTGCTGCTTTAAACATTTCTTTTAAAATAGGTCTAGCACTGATGAAATCCCATAGCTTTGGTTTATCTGAAAAAGTCATTATTTCTCCTACACGTTTGAAGGATAATTTAGCTGGATATAATATTCTAGTGTAAAAGTTTTTTCCTTCTGCACTTTAAATATGTCATGTCACTTTCTCCTGGCCTGTAAGGTTTACCTTGAAAACTTTGCTGCCAGACATATTGGCGCTCCATTGTATGTTATTTGTTTCTTATTTTCTTGCTGCTTTCAGGATCCATTTTTTATCCTTGACCTTTGGGAGTCTGATTATTAAATGCCTTCGGGTAGTCTTCTTTGAAGTTAAATCTACTTAGTTTTCTATAACCTTCCTGTACTTGGATATTGATATCTTTCTCTATTTTGGGGAAGTTCTCTGTTATTATCCCTTTGAATAAACTATCTACCCCTATATTCTTCTCTACTTTCTCTTTAAGGTCAGTAAGTCTTAGATTTGCCCTTCTGAAGTTATTTTCTAGACCATGTAGGCATGTTTCATTGTTTCTTATTCTGCTGTCTCTTCTGACTGCATTTTCAAATAGCCTGAAAGAAATATACAGATTGTCATTCTGTCTGTTCTAAGCCACCTAAAGCTGGGGGTGGGGTGACCCATGTGTACTCCCTTGGCCACCACCACTATGACTATTCTGGGACATACCTGAAGTCAGCACAGTGCTGGGTCTCGCCCAAGGCCTGCTGTTACCACTCCCTGGCTACTGCCTATGTTTGCTCAAGGTCTGACCACTGGGATGGATTTCACTCTGGTTAGGGTGGATATAAATGCTCCTTCAGTGGGTGGGCATCAGCTGAGTTTGGTTCAGGTTTCCTTTAATCTCTAACAGGACAGCACTGACTTTAATGTCTCACAATTACTGTGTTCTCCCTCCCCCAGGTCCCAGAGACGCTCTCTGTACCATGTTGCCACTGCTGCTGGGGGTTGGCATTAGCGATTCCAGACTGTTTTTCTCTATCTCTTCAGTGCCCCTTTCAGCCATATGAAGTAAAACCAGGGACTATACGTGCTTTTCTGATTTTTGGTTCTCATGAACATGTTTTTCTCTGTGTGGATGGTTGTTAACTTGATGTCCTTGCTTGGCGGGGGATGTGGGGAACCTACCAACGGAGCTGTCTATTCTACTATCTTGCTCTACCTCCTCAGACCTGTTTTTCCAAGTAACACTTTTTAGAGCCAGCTTAATATCCCTTTCTCTACACAGGCTTCTGTGGCTTTCCCTTCTTCTGACCTTTTCTCTCATTGCCTATTGGTTTTAAACTTTTTTTATTTTTTTTGTAATGGAGTTTCACTCTTGTTGCCCAGGCTGGAGTGTAATGGCGCCATCTCGGCTCACTGCAACCTCCACCTCCCGGGTTCAATTCTCCTGCCTCAGCCTCCCCAGTAGCTGGGATTACAGGCACATGCCACCACACCTGGCTAATTTTTGTATTTTTAGTAGAGACAGGGTTTTGCCATGTTGACCAGGCTGGTCTTCTGACCTCAGGTGATCCACCCGCCTCGGCCTCCCAAAGTGCTGGGATTACAGGCATGAGCCACTGCACCTGGCCTAAACTCTTACCTTATTCAACTTTGTATCATAGTTTTTATGTCTCTATGTTATCAATTCTTTTAGGCTCTGAGGCACTTGAAGGCTAGATCCGTACTTATTTCCAAGTAACTTTGGTCTCCTGCCCCTAGTAGGAACCAGGTGTTAGTTTAGAATACTTCCTCTCCAGATCTCCAGCACCATTAAGAAAACAGACACCATGAGATAGAGATTTTCTCAACAATTTGACTCCCGCCACCTCCAATCCTATCCAGGGCTTCATCGCCTTTTCCTTTTGTCTAGAATAGGCATGCCTACTACTTTCTAAAATTAACCCCTCAAAAAAACTGTTTGAACATATTGATGAATGAAGAAATGAATTCATTGGGATAGCCTGAGTCATTCTATGATAAAAACAAAAACAAATCTTAGTGGTTTAACACATCAAAAGGTTGTTTTTCACTCATGCTACATGCAAAATGTGGCTGAGCAGGGGTTTCCACTTCTCCTGGTCACTCCAGGCCCCAGGGTGATGGAGATTTCATCTCAATATGGGCTTCCCAGATCACTGTGGCAAGGGGAGGAGAACATAGTCAGTTATGCCCTGTTCTGAAAGCTTCTACCTGGAAGTGACACACCCACACATATTACTTCCATTATGCCTCAGTTCCACTTTTATTTCCTTGACCAAAGCAAATCACATGGCCATGCCTAATTTAAAAGGAAGCAAGGAAGTAGAATCTGTTATTTACCTGAAAGGAGACAAGAGCTGGGATATTTATCAACATCACTAATGATTACCAAAATATATGTATACAATATATTTCAAAGAGAATTTTTCTAGCATAAATTTCAGTTATCTTCCCTAATTCTCTCCTGGTTAAAGGTTACACATTCTTTTTCTTTCCTTGGCTCATTGAGATGATGCATACAATTGAAAAAAGAAAAATGAAGTCACCTGTGGCACAGTGTGGATGCAAGAATGTTTATTACAGACCGGCTCTTATTTTGGTATAGAGTTCAGGTAGTTTCTCAGATTTAAGACACTGAGAGAGTAGAAGCAAGAAAAGTTTGGGAAGTGTCAGACTCAGTTACTTTAGAGGACACTTACTTACACTTAATAATTTGCAATTTAGTGCCTGATGTTCCATACAGATAACATCTGCTTCCCAATAAAAGGAATATCAGAAACAATACCCTCAACGATGCTTTTTGGAAGGAGATTTTAAAGAGCATCCAGGTGGCTAATAAGTAATCCTTTTGTTGTGGCAAACATTTAGGTTCAGTCCCTGACTCCATTCTGACTTGATGTTCCATGTTTGATAATGTTACTTAACCTTTTCCACATCATTTGTCTGTCTGCAAGAAGGAATAAAGCTCTGCGGGATTTCAAAGCTCTTCGGGATTTGAAAAGAAAAGCCTAGGTAGTCAGTACAACATTGGAAAAGAGAGCCTTTGTGGGTGGTAAGCTTCAGCTGATGTATATTAGCAGGATCTTAAAAATGTATGCTGGCCGGGCTAGGTGGCTTAAGCCTGTAATCCCAGCACTTTGGGAGGCCGAGGCGGGTGGATCACGAGGTCAGGAGATCGAGACCATCCTGGCTAACACAGTGAAACTCCATCTCTACTAAAAATACCAAAAAAAAAAAAAAAAAAAAATCCCAGCACTTTGGGAGGCCGAGACGGGCGGATCACGAGGTCAGGAGATCGAGACCATCCTGGCTAACACGGTGAAACCCCGTCTCTACTAAAAAATACAAAAACTAGCCGGGCGAGGTGGCGGGCGCCTGTAGTCCCAGCTACTCAGGAGGCTGAGGCAGGAGAATGGCGTAAACCCGGGAGGCGGAGCTTGCAGTGAGCTGAGATCCGGCCTCTGCACTCCAGTCCGGGCAACAGAGCGAGACTCCGCCTCAAAAAAAAAAAAAAAAAAAAAAAAAAGAAAGAAAAAGAATTAGCCGGGCGTGGTGGCAGGCGCCTGTAGTCCCAGCTACTCAGGAGGCCGAGGCAGGAGAATGGCGTGAACCCGGGAGGCGGAGCTTGCAGTGAGCCAAGATTGCGCCACTGCACCACTCCAGCCCGGGTGACAGAGCAAGACTCCGTCTCAAAAAAAAAAAAAAAAAAAAAAAAAAAAAGTATGCCTTTTGAAAGTGTACATGAGATGGAAGAAAAAACACCTATTCGGAATCAGAAAGATGTCACTTCTTCGAGGATTCAGCAACTTTTAAAATGTTCGTTAACTTAGTATGCATTTTTTTGCATTTAAAACTAGTTTATTTTTATTTTAAACATTTAATTGCATATATTTATGGCATACAACATGACGTTTCAACATGCAATAAGCTAGACAGAGAAAACATACTTTATGATCTCATGTATATGTGGAATCTTAAACAAATTTCTTTATCACATAAAGAAAAAATAACAGTGAATCAGTGTTTTAACCCAGAATGTTTGACACAGTGTGTGCATCTATGTCAAACATTCTGGGTCAGAACATTCTACTTTAATAACTTCCACTTATAATAATACCATATGGAGACATTGAGTTTCTCGCCTCTTTTAGAGTTAATCGTGGTTAGCTATATTGTTCTCTGAGTCAATACAACAGTTGGCTCCCAAAATGGATATTAACATCTCCCAGAGTTACATATATTTTAATAGAGGTAACTTACCATCGCTTTATCTTTTAATGATTCAGAATTGGAACTCAAATGGTCTCTACTGTGCTATTCATAATTAATGTGTAATCGTAGGTTTAAAGTTAAAATTATGAATGTGTGAACTATTATGATGTCACAAATTATGGTTCTGCATATTGAATCATCACCTATATTAAATATGAATAAAATGTAGACAGAGAGACACATCCACATGATACATTTGGCAGAAAAGCAGAGAATACTGATAAAACCAGCACCATGAGGATGGGGAAGATTCCTCTTAGAGTGCGAGTTTAAAATGCAATTTTAAATACTTGACTGAGAAAAGTTTAAGTAGCAAAGTGAAGAAGCGATTGTATTCAGTGTCTTCATCTGGCAAACTGGAATAACTAACTGCTATCCAGAAAGATCAGATTTTTTGCCCGCAGTCTCATAATTATTAGAGGCAGAAGCAGAATTAGACCTCAGGCCACCATGCTGTCTCCTGTGTTCAGTTTCATTTTCAAAACAGGATTGCCAAATTGTAAACTACGATACCACATTCCCACGGAAGGACTGTAAACCCAGTACTTTTGGCTGTTTTGGGGACACAAAGTGCAAGATAACTGTTGTCTCTATTTTCTGTTTCCCATTTGAGAAAAGGCCAGGATGGGCATCCAGGTTTTCCAGAGGGAGCAGAAATACAGTGATATGTCTGAGAGGCAATATCCCCCCAACTCCTGACACTCAACAGCAAGTATAATCTGTTAGATGTTGGCAGTAAGAAAAAAAGTAGCAATCCATTGAGATAGAAAAGAGGTTATCCCCAGTTTGTCCTTGTTTCTCCTTCCTTCATAAAGATATAAAACATACCTGATCTACTTTTTTTTTTGAGACAGGGTCTTGCCCTGTTATCCAGGCTAGAATGCAGTGGTGCCATCATAGCTCACTTCAGCCTCCAACTCCAGGGCTCAAGTGATCCTCCTGCCTCAGCCTCCCAAATAGGACTACAGGTGTATGCCACCCTGGTCAGCTAATTTTTATTTTTATTTTTTGTATAGCCAGGGCCTCCCTATGCTAGTCTCAAGTGATCCTCCTGCCTTGGCCTCCCAAATAGCTAGGACTACAGGTATATGCCACCATGCCCAGCTGATTTATTTTTATTTTTATTTTTTGTGTAGCCAGGGCCTCCTTATGCTAGTCTCAAGTGATCCTCCTGCCTTGGCCTCCTTAAACAC
This sequence comes from Rhinopithecus roxellana, assembly GCF_007565055.1. NCBI lineage: Eukaryota > Metazoa > Chordata > Mammalia > Primates > Cercopithecidae > Rhinopithecus > Rhinopithecus roxellana. Next base: position 131,802,028 of record NC_044555.1, on the reverse strand, counting down.
TAGGATTATAGGTGTGAGGTCACTGTGCCCAGCCCTGATCTACATTTTTTTTAGCTCAAGCTGGGACATGATTTAAATTTAAACTGGTATCATTGCTTTGTTTGACTCAATTTCCTATGATGGTAGGTGAAAACAATAATTACGTGAACTCATAGGCATTTCTGAAAATATACAAGGCCTTGTGAGCTGGAGTTCAATTCTCATTTCTGGCTGCATGTTCCATTGTTATTAATAGAACTCATCATGCTCTGCCATGTCATTAAGTGATAAGTGGCATTAAATAATATGAAACTTGGAATCCAATTTATGATGTTAGCCAATACTTTTGCCTAAACAAATAAAAAATAATAAAAATGAATGATTATCTTCTGATCACACTTAAGGAATTTTAAAAGATCAAATCTAATGAAAACAAAGAGAAATATCTTGATGTGATTTAACCAAGAGAATGAAAAGGAAAACAACGTAATAATGTTTATCAAGCATATGGACGATTCTTGGGAGAAAAAAAGTGATCAATGCAATAAAAGTTTATCAGACATATGTATTTCTTGACAGCAAGGGTTACTCAGTAGAGAAATGGCTGGACCATCTAATGTATACATTTTCTTTCTATTTTGGCCAACTATTTACTATAAAACAACTTCCTATTTGGAAAGGATTGGTGAGGGCGTAAATAATAACGGGCCTTTATTTAGTAAAACTCCAATGTAAAAGATCATAAAAGCATCAATTTTCAAGCTGTGTCAGAGTAGTTTCATCTATAGAACAAAGACTCGATGACAAATATTGAAATGAGATTCTTTGAATATTGGGCTATACAGAAGTGCAATGTGGAGGAGGGTGTGGGATGCTTGTTTGCTGCAAGAGTGCTCTCCTTAGCACACTTGAGGCCAGGACAAACCAAACGCAATCCATAACTCAGTTAATAAACGGAGGGGTGTATTAATCCATTTTCATACTGTTATAAAGAACTGCCTGGTTATTTATAAAGGAAAGTGGTTTAACTGACTCACAGTTCAGCGCAGCTAGGGAGGTGTCAGGAAACTTACAATCATGGCAGAAGGTGAAGGAGAAGGCAGGAAGGAGAAGTGCTGAGCCAAGGGGGAAGAGCCCATTATAAAACCATCTGATCTCATGAGAACTCACTCACTATCATGAGAACAGCATGGGGGAAACTGCCCCCTTGATTCAATCACCTCCACCTGGTCTCTCCCTTGATCCATGAGGATTATGGGGATTACAATTCAAGATGAGATTTGGGTGGAGACACAAAGCCTAACCATATCAAGGGGGCACCACGTCCCCATTTCTCTCTATTAGTTATAACACTCAGGTATATTCATGAAGTCATGCAGACTTAAAGCCTTGCATATCATTTCAGAAACATATGTCCACAGTCTTTGGAAAGGAATTAAGAAGAACTAACATTTGCTGAGGACTTGCATCTACATAACACTCTACTGGGATCCTTCGTATACATCAGATACACACATCAACCCTAGGAGGCAGGTATTACTACGATTCCCCATTTTTCTTGTGGAAAAGCTAATGTAGAGAGAGGTCACTTAACTTTACTGAGTTTGTAAGTAGCAGAGCTGAGATCTAAATGCAAATGTGAAACCTCCAGAGCATGTGTTTTTCTCACTACTCTTTGCTTCCTGTCTTACTATGTTTGCTTGAAAGGAAATATTTTTAACTAAGGGCAAAATGGCAAGCATTTAGTTGAACTACCGCTGGTGAATTTTAAAGAGGATTTCTACATATGGTATTACAATTTTACTGAATTTCTTGGTTAGCATGTTTAATATTCAGCTCCACAGAACTGAGGTATGCTTGTGGATTAATTATTTTTATGCAGTGGTGAATATTTTTAGAATCAAACTGTTATAAGAGCTAAATTCAGGCATGTCCATATGCACTCAAGCGCACGCACACACACACATAGAACAGATTAAGAGACCTAATTTTATTGAAGGAAGCATCAATATTTATGCTTGGCAAAGTGTATAGACAGAAATTTTCAATTAAGTAGGCAGAATAAAATAGCAAAACTGAAGTTGAATCTAAACTAGTTTGAATGTTTAAGAATCAATGGAGTTAATAACATAGTTAACCGAAGACTGGGGATAAAAATCCTCTCTGTTTCACTTGGATGGGAAAACCTCCCAGCCCCCTTTTTCTACCTTGTGGAGCTGCATGTTGATGATGGCATTATTGTGCCAATCAGGTTTTGGTTTGCGTCCTTAAGACACGCATATGTGTGACTTGTTTAAAGCAAATCACAATGAGAAAAGCACAATTTGGTAACATTGGTTTGACCATTCTTTCCACTGTCGATGTTTCTGTCTCTTAATTCCTTGAGTCTATTTTCTTCTGATTCCTGATTTTGGCTTCTGCTTAAGGATTAGCCCTCAAAATAACCTAGAATATGAGCCTAGAATCTTTCCACAGTGCCCAGCTCCCTTTAAATTGACTGGCTCATTCCACACAAAATCCTGCTATTAGTCGATTGAAAAGCTACCACTATCTGAAGTTTATTTCTGAATAAACAACAGTCCAAAACAGGAGTCCAGGCCACTTATCCATATCTTATCTCATTACTCTTCCTTATCATTTTTTTGTAGACTTTTTCATCTTGATTCCAGTCATTCGCCGCTGCTTTCCACCTTGTACTGGGGATAAGCAATCTAATGTTTTATTTTGCTATAAATTGACAAATTATAACTGTATATATTTATGGGATAAAATGTGATGTCATGATATAGGTATACAATTTGGAATTATTAAATCAAGTATATTAACGTATTTATCACCTCAAATATTTAACTTTGTTTGTGGAGAGAACATTTGAAGTTTACTCCCTTAGCAATTTTCAAGAATACATTATTGTTACCTACAGTCATCATTCTGTGCCATAAATCTCAAAAAATGTATTCCTCCTGTCTAACTAAATTGTTATACTCTTTGACCAACATCTCCCCATTACCCGCACCCCCAGCATCTGGTAACTACTAATGTATTCTTTGTTTCTATAAGTTCAATTGTTTTGGATTCCAAGTGTAAGTGAAATCCTACAATATTTGTTTTTCTGTGCCTGGCTTATTTTACTTAGCATAATATCCTCCAGGTTCATCAATGTTGTCAGAAATGACAAAATTTCTTTTGATTTTAAAAAGATAAATTGCCAGGCGCGGTGGCTCAAGCCTGTAATCCCAGCACTTTGGGAGGCCCAGACGGGCGGATCACGAGGTCAGGAGATTGAGACCATCTTGGCTAACACGGTGAAACCCCGTCTCTACTAAAAAATACAAAAACTAGCCGGGCGGGGTGGCGGGCGCCTGTAGTCCCAGCTACTCGGGAGGCTGAGGCAGGAGAATGGCGTAAACCCGGGAGGCGGAGCTTGCAGTGAGCTGGGATCCGGCCACTGCACTCCAGCCTGGGCGACAGAGCGAGACTCCGTCTCAAAAATAAAATAAAATAAAATAAAGATAAATTGTATTCCATTGTGTATATATACCACATTTTCTTTGTCCATTCATCTGCTGATGGACACCTAGGTTGATTCCATACCTTGGATATAGTGAATAGTGCTGCAATGAACATGGTAGTGCAAATATTTCTCTGAAATATTTATTCCAAATCCTTTGGGTATATAACCAGGAGAGGGACTGATGGCTCATATGGCAGCTTTACTTTTTGTTTTTTGATGAACCTTCACACCATTTTCCACAATGATTGTACCAATTTACATTCTCACTAACAGTTTACAAGAGTTCCCTTTCCTCCGCATCCTCGCCAACACTAATATTTTGTCTTTTGCTATAGCAGCCATTCTGACTAATATAAGGTAATATCTCATTGTGTTTTTAATTGGCTTGTCCCAATGTTTAGTGGTGCTGAGCATTTTTTCATATATTTGCTGGCCGTTTGTATGTCTTATTTTGAGAAATGTCCATTTAAGTTCTTAGGTCATATTTAAGTCAGTTTGTTCTCTTGCTGTTGAATTGTCTGAGTTCCTTATGTATTTTAGATATTAACTCTTTATCAGATATTAACAAACACACACACACAGAGAGAGAGAGAGAGACAGAGACAGAGAGAGAGAATAGATCAAGGGATCTAATTTTATTGAAGGAAGCGTCAATATTTATGCTTGGAAAAGTGTATAGACAGAAATTTTCGATTAAATTATTAACATCTGATAAAGAGTTACTATAAGTTTCATTGCCTACCTCTATAGAAGTAGCAGACACAGGATAACAATTGTTTTTATTTCTCAATATATCCACATGTAGCTTCATTTTTTCTTTCTCTTGTCTAAATAAGCAGTACAATTTGGGTTGCTGTACCTGATGATATCAAGCACTATTTTATTTTTTTATTTTTTCAAAATTTTATTTTAGGTTTGGGGTGCATGTGCATGTTTATTTTATAGGTACATTGCATGTTGCAGGTGTTTGGTGTGCAGATTGTTTTATCACCCAAGTAATAAGCATAGTACCCGATAGGTAATTTTTTGGTCCTCAGCCTCCTCCTCTGTCCTCAAGTAGGTCCTCTGTCCTCAAGTAGGTATTTTTTTGGTCCTCCTCCACCCTCTGTCCTCAAGTAGGTCCTGTTGTCTATTGTTCGCTGCCTTGTGTCCATCTGTACACAATGTTTAGCCCCTCTTATAAGTGAGATCATGCAGTATTTTGTTTTCTGTTCCTGTGTTAGTTTGCTTTGGATAATGGCCTCCAGGTCCATCTGTGTTGCTGCAAAGGACATGATCTCATTATTTTTATGGCTGCATAGTATTCCATGGTGTACACATATGTACCTCATTTTCATCATTCAGTCTACCATTGATGGGCATTTAGGTTGATTCCACATCTTTGCTATTGTGAACAGAGCACTGTTTTAGAGCATGAATTTAAGTATCTGCCTGTAGTTTGACTCAAGGAAATTCTGGGCAAGAGGTACCTCATACCACATTTAAAGCCTGTTGGACTTACCAACCTAGCTTATCTTTTGCCAAGCTTCCATCTAGGATCAATTTAGGTGCTCTGTCTGACCACATCATTTGGATCACGAACTGTATGTACTACTTTCTTCATAACTAAAGAAGTGACTTTGTGTATGTCATGCTTTGCAGGCACTCAGGGTACTCTTATTTACATAATTTTCATTGCTTACCCTATAGATACAGAAAATACAGATTAGTAATTACATTTTTGTCTCTCAATATATCCATGTGAAGCTGCTTTTAAAGAATAAACACTTCATATTTATTTACTTTCTCCTAACAGCAAAAGATTAGAAAATTCTGGGAATCCAAGGATGTGACTCAGTCAGCTACAGTAATGTGGCCAGTATTGCACATTTCCAATGGGTTCCAATGTAGTTACTCAGATACTAGGAGAAGGATGAAATAAAATTAATTGAATAAACATTATACAGGAAATGTATTATAATTGGTGTTAGCATTTTCTTTTCAGGGTAAAGGAAGTACCTAAAATTTTTCTAAAGTAAGATTTTGCTTTTGTTTATTTGGTTTTTGTTTTTTTAATGTTAACTCAATCTTAAATGTAAGCTGGAAACATATAGAATTGAAAACCCATTAGAAATTATTACATCCTTGGCTATTTTATTATTAATCAGTAAGAGGATTAAAAAGGTTTACCATCTATTACCTGACTAGACAACCAGTGGGAAAATAAAATTGCATCCAAATGTAATGTTGAATAATTGACATGTGTAGGCTGGTGAGGACTTTACTCACATGCCCTGCAATTATACCTTCATTATATCCCACTGATCCAAAGGATAAATCTCAGTGTACTAGCAGCATTACACAAATAAGGTAGAATGTCACCGGTGAAATTAGGCCAATTAAGCCCATATAATTCTGAGACTAGTTAAATTTGTTCATACCAGATTGCTTGGTTAGTGCCAATCATATTTACCTGTTCGTCTGATTATGATTTTACATTGTGTTTAGTCTTATCCAAATGAGTGGAAGTTAGGCTATGGACAAAAAGATACTGACCTTATTATTTTAGTTATTCCTAGCACTAGTTTCAAGGGCTTGTCCAATGACCAGGCTATAAGTTTTATCCCTGCTCCCTCATCAGAAATTGTGTCCATTGGCCAGGTGTGCTGGCTCATGCCTGTAATCCCAGCACTTTGGGAGACTGATGTGGGTGGATCACCTGAGGTCAGGAGTTCGAGACCAGCCTGGCCAACATGGTGAAACCCCGGCTTTACTGAAAATAGAAACATTAGCCAGGCATGGTGGCACATGCCTGTAATAGCAGCTACTCAGGAGTCTGAGGCAGGAGAATCACTTGAACCCGAGAGGCAGAGGCTGCAGTGAGCTGAGATTGTGCCATTGCATTCCACCCTGGGCGACAAGAGTGAGACACTGTCTCAATTAAACAAACAAACAAACAAACAAATGTGTCCATTGAAGCTAATGTTGTATAGAGTATCCTCTAGCTGGGCCATCCTTCCTGTCACTCTTCTCTGACTCACTGTTACTCATCTTGTTTGTTTTGTTTTGTTTTGTTTTTTCTTTGAGATTAGTCTCACTATGTTGCCCAGGCTGGAGTCGCCCAGGTTGGAGTGCAGTGGTGCGATCTCCGCTCAACGAAAGCTCCGCCTCCCGGGTTCACGTCATTCTTCTGCCTCAGCTTCCAGAGTAGCTGGGACTACAGGTGCCTGCCTCCACACGTGGCTAATTTTTTGTATTTTTAGTAGAGACAGGTTTTCACCATGTTAAACAGGATGGTCTCGATTTCCTGAACTTGTGATCCACCCGCCTCAGCCTCCCAAAGTGCTGAGATTATAGGCGTGAGCCACTGCACCCAGCCACTGCTACTCATCTTTTAGGCCTAGAGAAAGCCTTTCTTTTCTGCTCCTTTCATGCTGCACCCCTCTGAGGTCCAGATTATATGACTCGAAAGGAATGTGTGACAGCCAACAGTAGCGTAGCATGATTACGTTAGTCCCTCTCGGTCCCACACAGATGTACTTTGACTGATGGACCCAGATGTCCGTAGGTGGGTTTTATCAAGAATAAAGAAGCACTTACCAACTTTTAAAACTCTTTTTATACACTCTTGTTTGTTTGTTTTTAGTAAGTGAAACGTTGCAGTTATTTATCTTAAACAATTAATCTTCAATTTATAACTATTCATCTGTATATACTACATTTAAATAACTAGCTTAAACCCTTGGGCAGCTGCTCACATGAATACATGGTTCAGGTTTCCCTTTCACATAAATCACCCTATATTGTGTTTTACACTGTATTAGTCTGTTTGCATCACTGTAAAGGAATACCTGAGGCTATGCAATTTATAAAGAAAAGTTTAATTGGCTCATGTTTCTACAGGTTGCACAGGAAGTGTAGTGCCAGCATTTGCTTCTGGTAAGGCCTCAGGAAGCTTATAATCATGACAGCAGGTATATCATATGCTGAGAGCAGGAGCAAGAGAGAGAGAGGAGAGGCACCATACACATTTAAACAACCAGATCTCAAATAAACCAACTGAGCAAGAACTCACGTATCACCCAGGGGATGGTGCTAAACCATTAATTAAGGATCCACTCCCATGATCCAATCAGCTTCCACCAGGCCCCACCTCCAACACAGAGAATTACATTTCAACATGAGATTTGGTGAGGATGAACATCCAAACCATATCATACACGAAGTCACACACCAGTGTGCTTACTTATCATTTATACCTGCCTTTGTTTATCATGTAAACTTCTTGAGGGCAGCCAAAGTGCCCTCACTAAGTCATGAAATAACTAAAACGAGGTTTGGCATACAGTAGATGTTCAGTGTTGTAAGATGATTGAATGCAAAATGGCTAGCATTTCTTGGATGGTTTTTGTATGTAACATCATGCTAGGCACTATCCCATGCAGTTATGAGGTACTTTCTATAATTATTCACATTTTACAGATTAGGATACCATGAACCATAGATTCAAAATGTATAAGTTCACAGAGCAAGTAGGTAGCTCAGTGGGGATATGACCTATTAATATAATGCTCTAATCTCAAAGCCCTTGACCTTAAATATTATGAACAATGCCTCTGATATTTGAATTTCCCCCTCCAAGGAAAATGGAGACCTGGGACACTATAGCAAAGATTGGGCCTGTTGCCTCAGGAATCTTGGATAGGCTATCATTTTTCCTGAGGCTACAGCATACGAACCCATGGAGATGCTATCAAAGAAACATTACCCTACGGACAAATGATGATGGAGATTGGCAGACTATCCCACTCAGCCATCAGACTGAAGGGGGTAGGCAAAGGGTGACACCAAACACAGGACCATGCCAAGGGAACTGGTGAAGAGCAAGATGGGTCCAAACAGAGGTTTGAAGCCAGAGTATTGAGGGATCACTGAACTAGAAAGAGTGGCCGTGGCAGAGTGTGTTTTTGCAAAGATGCCAATCAGCTTAGACAGCTGAACAAGCATCCATCCATCCAGACTCATTTATTGAAAACCATCTCTTGATCAGCCACTGAAGATACAGAGCTACATAAGCCATAGATCCTGGAGCGATGGAGAAGGAGATTCTATATATTTGCACAAAGTTTGGTGCACAGTGGATGGTCACACTACCCTGCATCCATGGCTGCCTATCAGTAATTGATGCTAATAGCAGATTCTCTCATTAAGGACTTAATATGAGGTAGACACTGTTCTAAGAGCTTCTCATGCTTTAAAATCAATCCTCACAGTAACTATTTGAGATAGGTATGAGTAGCATCATCATTTTCCAGATGAGGGAATGGTGGCATAGAGAAGTAAAGGGATTTGTCCAAGAACACACACGTAGTCAGGTCAGAGCTGGGGCTGAAAACTGTGCAGTGTGACTCTTAATTTCTTAATTTGAGCTCTTAATTTCCACATGCATTAACTCTCTGTCAATTATTCCCTAAGTTTCCTTTAATCCAATGACATTTATTCATTCATCACATTTTTATTGAGAACATACTACATACCTAGCACTTGGCTGGATGCTACGAATGTAGCAGTGAAGAAGATAGGCAAGGCTGTAACACCAATATAAAAGGACTCTAAACTGACCCATGATATTAGAGAAGGTAATGATACCCCACCTGCCCCCTGCATGACCCCGACAATGTCCCTTCTCTATTGGTAAAAGCTGCACCTGCTGCCCAGTAAAAGGCAATACTGAATCAAGAGAAACTCCATCCACTTTCATGACTCAGACTAACTGGTAGGACTTTGGTTCTAGTTCCTTCTGTGCTGGGATTGGCTAACATATGTATATAATGACACATAATTCAGTCACTGTATAAAATGGGATTCATACTGGAATATCTGATCTCTGGAACCAAAACATTTAACTTGACAGCAAGCATATTAATTGATAATCTGTGGTTTCACTATTGCCCTTAGACAAAAAAAAAAAATGGCCTTTCTTGCTGAAACTAAAGATCATCAGTCTGCACCTCCCTAAGGCAGTCTGGGTCAGAGTCAGCTTAAGACTAGATGGTGCACTTTAAAATAAAAACACATGTCTACTTGAATTTGTATTTTGATACATTATTATGATAAATACTTAGCGTTGTTGAGTAGTTTCATAACATTAAAGCTGAGCTGATTAAAACATTTAGAGAACAAGGTAAGTGGGTGTACAAACTGTTCTTGCTTTCAGGTTCAATGGTTAATAACTGAAAATTCAATTTTTAAGGATAACAATAGGAGGTAAGAAAGCACTACCTTTTGAAAAACAGATTTCAGCTGGACCATTCTATAGTGGAATGAATACAGGCTATTATCTAAAAAAAATGTATTTTACTTATCTCAGAATCAGATTCTATATTGCACCTCTCTGTACTTTGACTCATCTTAATCCCCATCCTGCCTCTTTTATTCTGGTTTTAATATCAATTTTTAATATCATTTTTAATATCAATTTTATTGGCTTTGGTATTAAGAATCACAAATGCTAGAAATCAGTATCATATTTTGGATTAGCCAAAGTGAGGTACCTTTGAATTCAAATGCACAGATTTTGACATGGAGCTCAGGACAGGGGCCCCGGGAATTTTTTTTTTTTTTTTTTTTTTTTTTTGAGACGGAGTCTCGCTTTGTCGCCCAGGCTGCAGGCTGGAATGCAGTGGCTGGATCTCAGCTCACTGCAAGCTCCGCCTCCTGGGTTTACGCCATTCTCCTGCCTCAGCCTCCGGAGTAGCTGGGACTACAGGCGCCCGCCACCTCGCCTGGCTAGTTTTTTGTATTTTTTTAGTAGAGACGGGGTTTCACCGTGTTAGCCAGGATGGTCTCGATCTCCTGACCTCGTGATCCACCCGTGTCGGCCTCCCAAAGTGCTGGGATTACAGGCTTGAGCCACCGTGCCCGGCCAAATTTTGTATTATCCATTCAACACACATTTATGACAGGCCAGGCCTTGTGCTGTGGGTTGGGATATAAAGTTCAATAATATGTATTCCCTGGCTCAACAAGCTTGCAGTCTAATGGGCAAGTAAGACACAACCAGATGACTGTAAGATGGGGTGAATCCTGAGAGGTATCTGCAGCTGGGTTAGTTCTAGCAGGAGTGTTCGTCTGTGGCTGAGGTCCCCAGATGAGGACCCTCAAAAAACCATCCAGATGGGAGCCATAGGTTAAAGTAGTGGTGGTTAACGGGACCAGCTTTGGCATAAGCCAGATCAGTACGAAGGCTCTGTTCCAGGAAGTAGAAGCTATGAGGCCTTGGGCAAGTAATTAAATGTTCGAAGCATCTATTTCTGGAACTACTGAAGACTTTCATGCAGAGGAAGGATATACTCATATATCTGCTTTAGGGAGATTTCTTGAGCATCTGCATGGAGAGTAGAGGGTTGGAGGAGGCAAGCCTGGAGGCAGGAACAGAGAGGAGAGACCGGAGCTCTGTTGAGGAAATCAATGCCTCCAAATGCAGGCTCTTTTATATGCATTGCCCAGCATCTGGCAATGCTGGTGCTGACAATGATTCACCATATACAGTACTTACTTCAGGTTTGGCAAGTATCCAGGGACAAGCGAGGAAATCTATTCCTCCTCTCTGCTCAGCACACAGGGCCCATTCAGTATCATTTCTTTAGACTACGGCTGGGCTTCTTGCCCTCCAATCCCCAAGCTCCACCAGCCCTCGGGAAACGACAGGCCCTGGGAATCAGAGAGACAGTGCCCTTCCTCATCACGCTCAGCTGCCCTACTGTCTAGGAGATCATGAATTGTCCTGGAGGCAGCGCTGCTTTTAGTGCATTTGCTAGGAGGGTCTCCTGGATGTAAACTCTGTCTGGCCCTAGCCCCCCAACAGGATGTGGGCAGCCTGCATCTCCGCTGGACTGGAGTCAAAATGCCAAAGCACAGCACCTTCGAGCTCCATGCCTCCAGAAGGGCTTGTCCCTGTGCACTGGGATGGTACTTGTTTGCAAGGTAGATTTTAAAGCAGTTTGCATTTTTTTTTCCATAGCACTTTTACTGCTCTGTCTTTGGAGTTGCTCTTTAATAACAGTAACAACCAAAATAAAGCCTATGCCTTTTTGTCTATTGAGGCCATTGAGGAATGCTTCCATAAAGAAACCTGTTTAACTTTTCTTAAACCAGCTTCTTCAATGTATTTGGCATTGAACTCTTTTCCCATACATCTGATAATAGCTCTATTTAAATGACTTGCATAAATGCTATAGTAATTAATCTAGGAGGGGTAGGAGGGATTCAGAAAGTGTGGTGTGAGGTGTGATGGAGAAGGCCTGGTTTGGGGTCAGCTTTGTACATTACCATCCATGTGACTGGATAAGTTAGTTAACTGTCTAAGCCTCTGTTTTCTTTTCTGTAAAACTGAGATAACACTCAGCCAGACATGGGGGCTCACGCCTGTAATCCCAGCACTTTGGGAGGCCGAGGCAGGCGGATCACCTGAGGTCAGGAGTTCGAGACCAGCCTGGCTGACATGGTGAAACCCGTTTCTACTAAAAATACACAAAATTAGGTAGGCGTGGTGGTGCGCACCTGTAATCCCAGCTACTCGGGAGGCTGAGGCAGGAGAATCGCTTGAACCTGGGAGGCAGAGGTTGCAGTGAGCCGAGATCTCACCATTGCATTCCAGCTTGGGCAACAAGCGTGAAACTCCATCTCAAAAGAAAATAAACAAACAGACAAAAAACTAAGATAACACTCAATTTGAGGATTGTCATGAGGAATATCTGAGATGTACTACACAGATCTTCCGGTATATAACAAATAATTGGTAGTTATTATTCTACAGTATGGGCAAGCATGAATCTGGGCTTCCAGGAATTACTTCTTCTAGTACACTTGTATTCACTCATTAAGGTTTTAGCTGCAAAACCTGCAATTGACCCAAATATGATCTCTTTGCAACAGAACAACAGTAGGTTTATTTCAGGAATTAGGGTAGAGGCAGAATATGGAATGGGGCTAAGGGGAAACTTGAATCTGTGCTTTCTAATAATGAACAATGCAGGCATACCTTCTAGAAAAGATCCCTAGTCTTCAAGTCCGGGATATTAATAATTAACAAATTTTGTCTGTTCATTGTTGTTTCTGTTTTACTACTCACATAGGACAATAAGGCACTGGACATAAGCTATGAAGACATTTTGAATAATAAGGAAAGCAGTGTGATCTAAGGGGTCCTTTACATGCCTAAAACTTTTACCCACCTGCTGGCTGTTGCTAGAAATGACATATCACAAAGCTCGTTTTTCCATAGTTAGCTACAAAACTGCTGCATAGATGACGGATGGATGAAGGGATGCACGGATGGATGGATGGCTAGATTCTGCACAAAGTTCCAGTGCTGTTACCTTGATACATTGTCCCTTCGCAGACAACATTCCTTTTCTTGTGTGAAGTTACCTATTTTGTAGCCTCCAACTCGTCTCTTTTCCCAGCTACAGGTCCCCAGTTTCTGCTGCCGTTGCCTACATGTCAGTCTCAGTCTCCCAGTCCTCTGACACTCTGACTGCCTCACCGTTTTAAGCAGGTTCTTTACCCACTTATCTCTGCTAGGGAAAGTCTAATTCACAGCTCATACTTTTCATCAGAGCTGTCAAATACATGCCATAGACACTGGACTCTCAGAAACTCCTATTCCACCGGCCCTTGCCATTCTTTTGGAGTTCAGAGGTCAAAGGACAGGAAAGCTCCTAGTTCTGTGAGTGGGAGGGGAGTTAAGAGTGGGAACAAACGTCAGCAGATGACACTCCCTGACATCGCTTCCCCTTTCTCAGAAGTGGTGTTTTGTTGGTTGCTTTCCCACAGCTGAACTTGTCATAATGGAGCTCTGTTCTCCCAGGGCTTGTTAATTGCAGCATCGCTGGGTTAAAGAGAGAGGAAAAAAAAAGAAAGCCTTCAAGAATGTAGGGAATCTTGTCTTAATTCATTCTGATACCTAGTCCCTTACTGCAGTGTCAGTTTTCAATCTTATTTTTGATATACCAAAAATTATCAATTCAACGTCATACTGACATACTCAGATTTCCAATATTTAAATAAACTTTTATGCTAATTAAGTGTAAATTACATTAGCTATATCGGGTTACAGCACAGCGTATCATCCAACAGTTACATAATCTTTTGAATTCTGTCAAAACAGCGTTAGCTTTTTTTTCTTTTTTCAGGGGAATCTCTGTTAATATCTTGTGAATATCTAGGCCCCTCAGTGAAATTTTTTGACAACTAATTTTCTAGAGAAGCAAATACCAGTGTTACTTGGAGTTGGCTTTGATCCTTTGATCTGGTGATGATGTGGGTGTGACAGTGGGGGAGGAAAAAGACTGAGTATAGTTCACTTGATGCTTTATATAGCTCCTTTCACAGGATTAGAGTGAGAATCCTAAAGAAAACAGTATTGTTTGAAGCCATAATAATTAGGAGGTTTCTTTTTAGCTGGACTAAATTCCAAAGCTATCCCAGTGGCTTGGAAGTCAGAGAGTCCATTTCATTCTGTGCTTAAGAAGCATTCCTCTGAAGGAGTCCTGCTGATTCTGGGGATTAAGGAAGAACTTCCTGGTGTTAATTAATTAATTGCATGTAACACTTTAATTTAAAATGAGTCTCTCCAGTTTCAGAATAAATAAAATCCTCTAAACTGTGAAAGTAAAATTAAATTAAATGCTGATGGCCCTATTGCCAACCCTGTCTGTGCATACAAGTGCATTTCTTTAGGACTGTCAGTACCAACGCTGCCAGGACCATGGCCTGTACACCTAAGAGAATTCAGCTAAGTCCAAGAACAGACACTGATCTTCTTAAACCAGGCTTTAATGCTTACCATGTGGATTGCCAGGGTTCCAGTTAGGGGAGGGATGGAGCCTGGCAGATCCATTACCAATAGCAGGACTCAGCCCATGTTGTCCTCTTCTAAACCAAAGACAGAGCAGCAGCATTTGCTTCTTTATCAGGTGAATTCTCTCAAGGACCTCAGGGCCTCTGTGGGGAGCAGAGGTCACTACAGGGTAGCAGACAGAGCATTTTCATGCTATGAATCTTAACCATTTGGTATGCAAGCTCATTTGTGCATTATTATTATTCCTGTGAACTAAATGCTCCCAGAAAGCAAAGCTCCCCTTGTCTATCTCCAGGCCCGCACAAGTGCTGCTTACAAGCGGGGGCGGGGTGGGTCCTCCATCTACTAACTCCTAACCATGCTGCAGCTCTGAGGCCTTTCCTGAGCCTACCAGACAGAATACAGAATTTCATTGGAATTTACTCACCTTTAAGAGGTGTCAAGAACAAGCACCTTGCTCTATTTTTCTGACCCCAATCTTGGTCCATTTGCAGACTTTTATCTGGGCTTTTGGTCTGTGGTAGATGAGGACATGCCAGTTCTGCTTCTAGACTGTGCTATAAGCCCTCCTATCTTACAACACTGCCTGCACCCACAGAAGTATTGTAAAAGTCTCCATAGCAGGGTACTGGTTAACTAAGGAAAGTACTTGAAGCTTTTCTGTCCTTTCTCCAGTGACTGCTTCCCCAAGGTTTCAGACTCTCTGATAATGCCATCATAGTTGTCCTTTCTTTCTTCTCCTGCTTGGGCTTGATTCTTGAACTTCATCGGAAAATGCCACAGGATGTGGTGAGTGTAGATGCGTCAAGGCTTTAGTCTGCCCAATCACAGCAAGAAGAGGCTGCCCTGAAGCACCCACTGCAGACCTCTGTTATAATATAATACAATTTATGGAAAGGGATTGGACAATTTTTTGTCCAATCCCTTACCATGGCTCAGTGCTTTCTGATGGTCATTGGATCCTATCACATACTAAGCGCTACGCCCAACCCTGCACTGACCAGCAATTGGGGTATGGCTCTTTCTTCCTCAGCACACACATGACTCTTTGCTTCTACTCAGCCAGGTAACTCTCATCCGGGCTGGAATTACAGAACTACCTGGTGGTTCTGTAGTTGCAAGTGGCTTAGTAGCCCTCGCTCTCAACAGAGCAACTCCTCAAGGGTGGATGAAACCCTTAATCATCCTGTTCCTCCCTATAATGTCTAGAACATGAAGGCATTTCAATAGTTTCTGAATGAATTGACTCTGTTGTAGCTGTCCATCGTGGCAAAACTCTAGGAGAGAATAAGTAGCCA
The DNA here is from genome assembly GCF_007565055.1 of Rhinopithecus roxellana. NCBI lineage: Eukaryota > Metazoa > Chordata > Mammalia > Primates > Cercopithecidae > Rhinopithecus > Rhinopithecus roxellana. The sequence continues at coordinate 131,786,394 of NC_044555.1, read as the reverse complement.
AGAGGCAGGAGGGGAGAGTCAATGTAAAAGGCAGGCTTTTGTCTCTGAGAATCTATCTGTGGAAAGAGTGCCTCAAAATGGTCTTTAAACATGCAGCATTATGGATTTAACATTAGAAGCCTTTCTTTAGAAGTTTGCCTTGGTTAGTATCATCGGCTTCATTCAAATGTGGAAACCCCACATATTCATCCTAAGTAAAAAAACCGTTGTGAAATTTCTATCTTTGTAAAGACATTGGGTCTGGTTATTAAGTGGTAGGGAAGAGAGAAAGGCATCCTTAGAGGTCAAGTGAGGATTCAGCTTCTTTCTGGGTGTATTATCTCTTCTTCCCCAATAAGACCACCCTCCTTAGTTGCTAGATAGGAGTTGTTTTGACACATGCAGCCTAATAACCTAATAAAGGCAACCAGTATGGTTGTATTTTCTTGTTATTTTTAATGAAACTTTGTTATATGCAGATGGTAGTAAGTATCTTTGGGCTCAGAGCCAAATTTTTGGTCTTGCTTCAGTGGAGATTCATAACTGATGAAGTGTTCAATTATTAGCTGTCCTTCTTAGCTCATCATAGATAACTTTAAACTGGGGTATCCATAGTCATCTGATAAAAGAACCTTTTATCGAGCAGCTTATGCTGTGGAAACAAACAAACAAAAATCTGAAATCTAAATGACTTATAATAGCCAAGGTTGATCTCTTGCTCATTTGCTCATGCCTCACATCTACTGTGGGGTGTCTACACACATCTTTCTTTTTTTTTTTTTTTTTTTTTGAGACGGAGTCTTGTTCTGTCACCAGGCTAGAGTACAGTGGTGTGATCTCCGATGATCATTGCAATCTCTGCCTCCTGGGTTCAAGTGATTTTCCTGCCTCAGCCTCCCAGGTAGCTGGGACTACAGGCACACACCACCAGGCCCAGATACTTTTTGTATTTTTAGTAGAGACGGGGTTTCACCGTGTTAGCCAGGATGGTCTCAATCTCTTGACCTTGTGATCCACCTGCCTCGGCCTCCCAAAGTGCTGGGATTACAGGCCTGAGCCACTGCGCCCGGCTCACCCATCTTTCTTTTTATTTATTTATTTATTTATTTATTTATTTATTTATTTTTTTATTATACTTTAAGTTCTAGGGTACATGTGCATAACGTGCAGGTTTGTTACATATGTATACTTATGCCATGTTGGTGTGCTGCACCCATCAACTCGTCAGCACCCATCAATTCATCATTTATATCATGTATAACTCCCCAATGCAATCCCTCCCTCCTCCCCCCTCCCCATGATAGGCCCCAGTGTGTGATGTTCCCCTTCCCGAGTCCAAGTGATCTCATTGTTCAGTTCCCACCTATGAGTGAGAACATGCGGTGTTTGGTTTTCTGTTCTTGTGATAGTTTGCTAAGAATGATGGTTTCCAGCTGCATCCATGTCCCTACAAAGGACACAAACTCATCCTTTTTTATGGCTGCATAGTATTCCATGGTGTATATGTGCCACATTTTCTTAATCCAGTCTGTCACAGATGGACATTTGGGTTGATTCCAAGTCTTTGCTATTGTGAATAGTGCCGCAATAAACATACGTGTGCATGTGTCTTTGTAGTAGAATAATTTATAATCCTTTAGGTATATACCCAGTAGTGGGATGGCTGGGTCATATGGTACATTTAGTTCTAGATCCTTGAGGAATTGCCATACTGTTTTCCATAATGGTTGAACTAGTTTACAATCCCACCAACAGTGTAAAAGTGTTCCTATTTCTCCACATCCTCTCCAACACCTGTTGTTTCCTGACTTCTTAATGATAGCCATTCTAACTGGTGTGAGATGGTATCTCATTGTGGTTTTGATTTGCATTTCTCTGATGGTGAGTGATGACGAGCATTTTTTCATGTGTCTGTTGGCTGTATGAATGTCTTCTTTTGAGAAATGTCTGTTCATATCCTTTCCCCACTTTTTGATGGGGTTGCTTGTTTTTTTCTTGTATATTTGTTTGAGTTATTTGTAGATTCTGGATATTAGCCCTTTGTCAGATGAGTAGATTGCAAAAATTTTCTCCCATTCTGTAGGTTGCCTGTTCACTCTGATGGTAGTTTCTTTTGCTGTGCAGAAGCTCTTTAGTTTAATTAGATCCCATTTGTCAATTTTGGCTTTTGCTGCCATTGCTTTTGGTGTTTTAGACATGAAGTCCTTGCCCATGCCTATGTCCTGAATGGTACTATCTAGATTTTCTTCTAGGGTTTTTATGGTATTAGGTCTAACATTTAAGTCTCTAATCCATCTTGAATTAATCTTCGTATAAGGGGTAAGGAAAGGGTCCAGTTTCAGCTTTCTACTTATGGCTAGCCCATTTTCCCAGCACCATTTATTAAATAGGGAATCCTTTCCCCCCCAAAAAAGAGCCCGCATTGCCACCCATCTTTCTTACCCATACTGGTGGAGCTGTGCCTCACAAGAACATGACTATTCTTGTGTCAGAAGGAAAAGAAAGGCAGTGGCAAACAGTATTCTGCTTTCAAGGCTTCTGTTTGGTTGCGGTATGGATCACTTCTGCTTATTATTTACTGTCCAAACTAAGTTTTGTAGTTACGCCCGGCAGGGCAGGACAGGGAGGTACAACCCTCTCTATGATGGGCACAAATATTTAAACAATAATATAATCTTCCAGAGGCCTCTTCCTGCAGGCTCCCTCTTGGCACATTTCTTCCAAAAAGGCCCAAGCTAATTTTGCATTTGTATCATGGTGTTTTAATTACAAGTGGATCCTCTGTGGCACTCAGACAGTAGTTTCTGGACAAGCTCTAGGGCCTCTTATGTCAGAGAGACTCCCTAACATGTAACAGAAGCCCTCTGGGAATCTGGGGCATAGAAGACAAGTTGTTTAGAGCTCATTAACAAGGCCTTCTTCTCCCATAGCAGGGCAAAAGAGAACAGAGTTGCCTTCCAAAAGTTTGCCACATCCATATAGTTAGCATGGTCATCACCAGGCATGACATATATTTTATACTATAAACATTAATCTTTTTTTCTTCAACTTTTGTTTTAAATTCTGGGGTATATGTGCAGGATATGCAGATTTATTATATAGGTAAATGCGTGCCATGGTGGTTTGCTGCACAGATCAACGCATCACCTAGGTATTAAGCCCAGCATCTGTTAGTTGTTCTTCTTGAAGCTCTCCCTTCCTCCACCCTGACAGGTCCCAGTATGTGTTGTACCCCACTGTGTCCATGTGTTCTCACCATTTAGCTGCTACTTATAAGTGAAAACATTCGGTGTTTGGTTTTCTGTTCCTGCATTAGTTTGCTGACGATAACAGCTTCCAGCATCATCCATGTCCCTGCAAAGGACATGATCTCCTTTCTGTTTATGGCTGCCATAGTATTCCATGGTATATATGTACCACATTTTCTTTATCCAGTCTATCATTGATGGGCATTTGGGTTGATTCCATGTCTTTGCTATTGTGAATAGTGCTGCAGTGAACATATGTGTGCATTTATCTTTATAATAGAATGATTTACATTCCTTTTGGTATATACCCAGTAGTGGGATTGCTGGGTCAAATGGTATTTCTGCTGCTAGATCTTTGAGGAATTGCCATACTGTCTTCCATGATGGTTGAACTAACTTACACTCCCATCACCAGTGTAAAAGCATTCCTTTTCCTCCACAACCTCGCCAGCATCCCTTGTTTCTTGACTTACAATAATTGCCATTTTAACTGGTGTGAGATGGTGTCTCATTGTGGGTTTGATTTGCAGTTCTCTAATGATCAGTGGTGTTGAGCCTTGTTTTCATGTTTCTTGGCCACATGAATGCCCTCTTTTGAGAAGTGTCTGTTCATGTCCTTTGCCCAGTTTTTAATGATTTTTTTTTCTTGAAAATTAACTTAAGTTCCTTGTAAACTCTAGATATTAGACCTTTGTGAGATGGATAGATGGCAAAAATTTTCTCCCATTCTGTAAGTTGTCAGTTCGCTCTGATGATAGTTTCTCTTGCTGTGGAGAAGCTCTTTAGTTTAATTAGATTCCATTCATCAATTATTTGCTTTTGTTGCCATTGTTTTTGGTGATTTTGTCATGAAATTTTGGCCCATGCCTATGTCCTGAATGGTATTGCCTAGATTTTCTTCTAGGGCTTTTGTAGTTTTGGGTTTTACATTTAAGTCTGTAATCCATCCTGAGTTAATTTTTGTATAAGGTGTAAGGAAGGGGTCCAGTTCCATTTTTCTGCATATAGCTAACCAGTTCTCCCCACACCATTTATTAAATGGATATTAAGCTTTTAAAAAATATTTGTATACTTGCTTTTGCCTTCATCATATGCTATTATCCCATTTTATCACCCTATTTTATGGTCACATAGCATTCTACATTCTCCTTCTTAAACATAATGTCCCTTATAATTACTTTTACAATATTTGTCTCCCTTGATTTATTCATGTGCACCCACCTCTAGGCTAGCCTGGTTTATTCCTAACTGGACTCATTCCACACTCTTTTATGGCAACCTAGGTCTTGAGATAGCAATGCTCACCTCTTTTGATGATGAGCTGGAATGCTGAGTTCCAGCTTTAGGATACATTTAAGGGATCAATTCTATTATGTATTCTCTACACCAGGTTTCTAGTATCTCATTTTACTCTCTTTTATCCTCTTTCTTATTCCTGGGGACTTATAAATTTCCCCCTTTACAGAAGCTGGGCATACAGCCTTCAGACTCATAAAACATGAAGCCAAAGGTTAAGTTTGGGTGGGGTTGGAGAGAGCCTGGAACTTCCTTCTGGACTTGTCAGGCCTGGCTCTTCTAGCCAATTAGAGACTGCTCAATATTTCCAGTCTCAGGGATAAGCCTTGTGTGCTAGAGAAAGAATGTCTCTATGCAGGTATGCAGGTGGTGCTTCTCACTGGCAACCCATGAAGTGTTTGCCTTTGGGGGAATGGGGACTGATGTTAGCTAGCCAATTGCATTTCTGGCATGCTAACAAATTTAAAGGTAAACCAGAAAAAATGCAATGATATTTTATATACATTATTTAAAATGACTATTCTACAGCACAATGGATGTCATGTACTCACTGATCTGTTTTTCTTACCTAACTGTCAAAACTCTAGTTTGAGGATTCTTATCAAACTTACTTTAGTTCACAAAGAAAGGCTGTTGCTATGGGTGTTGGGAAAAAAAACATCGCTGGGTTGCTGATGACAATCCTTTTATATACAAAACCAATATCCACCAAATAGATGAGGACCTAATCAGAGAAAGACTTCATAGAACAATTAACTGATTTCTAGCCCATATATAATGCCATCAGATATACACAGGCATCCACACGCGAGTACACACACACACACACACACACACACACGAGGGTTACTGCTAATTGGAAGGTGGCTTGTTTGAGCCGGAATTCCTAAAGATGGGGATGGCAGCAAAGAGACCAAACAGCACCTTTCCTTCTGACAAGACAGCAGTTTTCTCATCTATAACCTGAGGATAATTATAGCACCTATTTCATAATTATTATTAAGGATGCAATGTGATAATGCATGTACAGGGTTTCACATAGGGCAGAGCACATACGAAGTTGTCAAAAATGTTAACAATTTGCATTGCTATTGTAAAGCTGTTACTCCAGTTTTTAATTTTTATTTTACTTTGTTTTATTTATTTATTTCTTTGAAATGGAGTTTTGCTCTGTCACCCAGGCTGGAGTGCAGTGGCGCGATCTTGGCTCACAGTAACCTCTTCGCCCTAGGTTCAGGCGATTCTGCTGTATCAGCCTCCCGAGTAGCTGGGATTATAGACGCCCACCACCATGCCCGGCTAATTTTTGTATTTTTAGTAGAGACGGGGTTTTGCCATGTTGGCCAGGCTGGTCTCGAACTCCTGACCTCATGTGATCCACCCGCCCTTGGCCTCCCAAAGTGCTGGGATTACAGGCGTGAGCCACTGCACCTGGCCCCAAACAATTGTTAGAAGTGAAATCAGAGCTATGCTTTATATGCCAAGGTGATGTTCTGGATGCTCCTCAGTTGAGTGTGTAATTAGCATTGATTATGCAGAACTTGGATTGGATCCTTTAACCCAGTTCTAGGTTCCTTCCTCAGGACACTGTGTACACCCATCATTGAGCTAACTTCCCAGGGCTCCCACTACTGCCTGCAGCCCAGAAAGGCAATGGAGTAAAGTTAAACCCATTAAACTCCTATATAGCCCAAATTCTATTTTAATAGCATCCCCTATTTGTTTAGTGCACTTCTATGTACCTTGAATCATTCCTGGTTGCTAACATATATGACCTTATTTAATTCACCGAACAACTCTAAAGGTAGGCACTGCCATTGGCACAATTTTACAGTATAAGAAAGTGAATCCCAGAAAGGCTAAGCACTTGCATAGTGCAACCCAGTAAACTATGAAGTGGCAGGGCTGACAATCTAACTTAAGCTTGTCTTGTCTAGGATCAAAGCATGAGGTCTAACATCCCAGACATGAGACTATTGTAATATTAGCCATAACTGTACAAAATACCTTTTTATTTCTCATTTTTATATTTCCCTAGGGGTCTTATATCTATTATGACCTCAAATAAAAGATGGAAAATCTTTTAAAGCTAAAATGATTATAAGTAACCTTTCCTTACATGCTTAAAGATTTATTAAGGCACTTTTATTAAAATTTCATGTTTAGGATTAAACTGTTCAATTTATAGTACCTGATAAATTAGTTTGATACACTTAGCCACATCTTCCTTAGCATCTACTAAAACTAAAATTTTAGTTTAAGAGCAGAGAAAGGCCGGGTGCGGTAATCCCAGCACTCTGGGAGGCTGAGGCAGGTGGATCACAAGGTCAAGAGATCGAGACCATCCTGGCCAACATGGTGAAACCCCGTCTCTACTAAAAATACAAAAATTAGCTGGGCATGGTGGCACGTGTGCCTGTAGTCCCAGCTACTCGGGAGGCTAAGGCAGGAGAACCGCTTGAACCCAGGAGGCGGAGGTTGCAGTGAGCTAAGATTGCGCCACTGCACTCCAGCCTGGCGACAGAGCAAGACTCCCTCTAAAAAAAATAAATAAATAAGCAGAGAACACAGACAAAAATGAGACTTCAAAATAAAATGACTCCATCCAGAGATCTGTATATAGTACTAAGATTTCTGAATGTCTCAACAATTTGATTCCTATTACATAGATATTAGCTTGAACTTAAAATATCTATAAACTCACCTTGAATCATACATTTAATGATTTTTTTTATGGCTGGCTGAATTGGAGTCTTCTCCTCTTCACCATAGCCTTGGTTTCACTGACACTGACATGACACTAATTGTGAGGCTAGGTTTGAGTTCATCTTGGTAATTTGTATGTACATATGACTGCTGAGGTGGTATTAGCGATGTACCCACATACTAGATCTAGCAATTTGGGAAGAAAGCCTCGCAGAGCTAAACTGCTATGGAGTTTTGGGTTAGATTATGCTGAATATGTTTCCTGACCTGGCTACATACTAGCTGTGTGATTCTAAAGATATAATTTGGTCTTAGTGATCCTTCACTTCCTCACCTGTAAAATAGAGCTGATGATACTTCCTTCCCACTTTCATTAAAAATAGGAAAAATTGCTGATTCCACTGATTCCAAACAAACAACCCTGAGGTCTTATATAATAGAAATGAAAATAAAGTAGACCGTTTCCAATGCATTGTGAAGAAAGGACTTTTCAAGAAACTGTAAACATATATATGTGTGTGAATATATATACATGTAAACACACACATACATACATACGTACAGTGAGTCCTTAGTTAACCTCATCCATAGGTTCTTGGAAACTACTTCTTAAAGCAAAATGCCAGGCTGTATAATGAAACCAATTTTATCATAGGCTGATATAAACAAGAGTTAAGGTCCTATGGCATTTAGTATATAGTTTTGCTTAACATCAATTTCCAAGAACCTGTTGACAACGTTAGTGAGTACTTAATGTATATACACACGTGCACAAATACAGATACATATATACTTGCACTTGGACATTGGGACACTTATTCATTAATTCATTGTTAAGGTACATATGAAGGGGGGTAACTAAAATTGATCTACTATAATGGCTGAAATGAGATTCATAGCTTTTTCATGCCTCTGCTCAATAAACAAATGACTCTCCATTGTTTACAATTACGTTAGAACTTCTGTTTACTAAACAGTTATTTTTATGTTAAATTTTTGTGTTAGTCTTTGGCACTTTAACATAAATGATCTTATTCAAGTCTCATAACAACCCTGGAATATAGGTGGTATTACTGTCATTTTTAAAAGTAGCTTTGAGATAAATAATAAACAGTACATTTTTAAGTGTGCAATCTGATAAGTTTTAACATATGTATATTCCCAGGAAACCATGAGTACAATCAAGTCAATAAACATAACCATCACCCACAGAAGTTTCCTTATATCCCTTTGTAATCACTCCTCCATCCTCCCTTGCCATTGCTGTATGTCAGGCAACCACTGATACTGATCTCCCTTTTGCCACTACAGATTAGTTTACATTTTCTAGAGTTTTATACAAATGGAATACTGTAATATGTGGTATTATGTGGTAATATGTGTCTAGCATTTTTCAATTAGCATAATGTTTTCAAGATTCTTCCATGTTGTAGCATGTATTGTTACCTAGTTTCTTTTCATTCCAGAAAAGTTCTACTGTATAAATGTTGATGGATATTTGAGTTGTTTCCACTTTTTGGCTGTCATAAATAATGTTCTTATTGTTGCAGGACTTTTCCTTAGTTCAGCTAAAGATGGAGTTCTTTGTCCCATAGCCATGAAAATTCAGGCTTGCAGACAAATTGAATGGTAAGACAGGATTTCATTGGGTGAAAAGGAAGAAAAAGGGGAAACAGGGACTCTCCCAAGGCCAGAGTCCCTGCTAGAGCACTTCCTGCCTGCAGCTTGAATCTCAGGTTCCACACAGGAAGAGGAGGGGCCAGGCTTCTCCCTGCTGCAAACTTCCTGGACTTCCTAAGCCCCACCTCAGTGGGCAGGCTGGTTGGAGTTTCTTCAGGGATCCCCTCCCACCTGGCTCCTCATCGCCCCCTCTAAGGAAGTACATCTAACTGCCATTAGAATAAGGAAACCTTGCATCTGACCTGCATTTCACCAATAATCTTTATCGCTGCTTTTATTTCTCAAAAAACTAAAGTCACGTAAACTGAAAGGTACCACGGCTTTTACTTCCCTTAAAAAAAAAAAAAAAAAGCTTGATCCAAGTGCTTTTCTTTCTTTAGGCCAAATTAATTAGAGCTCTTTCAACAGACATTACACACAGTACACACACAGGCAGAAGAAAACCCAGTCTCCGGGTAAGTCCCTTTAAGAGACAGGGCTAGGAAAACGCAGATATCAAACCTGAGAGGGCTCCTCCCCTCAGGCAGGATTGCTAAACAAAGCCTTGCCAAGTGGTTACTGGGCCGTGCCCCCAGGATGCAAAGCAAGATAGGGGCTTGCAGCACAAACCATACAGATATGCAAAGCACACCAGATTGGCCACCACCCAAGACTAGCCCCACAAATCCTTTTTCACAACCAAAACTTTACAGAGAGTACAAGCAATGACAGTTGGGGGGCCTGGCCCAGTAAAAACGTCTTCTAAAAGGGGAAAAAAAAAAAAAAAAAAAAAAAAAGAAAAACTTTTAAGGCTGACTGACATGGTGGAGAAGAGGGAAGAAAAGAAACAGTTTAAAAATGCCTGGGGAAGAATCTCTTATTCTTATGCAACTGCTTCCTCCATCAGGGAGAAAAGTCTAAGCTTAATTACTGTTCGCTGGAGTAAAACTCCTTGGCTGGGGAAGGGGAAGCCTGTGGCAGCTTGTGACTGGAAACCAGCCAGCCAGCTGTGTGGGATCCTTGGGCCATGCATCCCAGCACGGAGGAGGGAGCAGCTGGGCACTAGTGAGTGGTATCAGGTCCAAATTTCTTAGACTATATCTTTTCAAAAATCTAATTAAGGTAATGGTGAGCTCCTTTAGGATAGGTATGTTTCTCAGATTTAGTTTGGGTAGACCCTTAGTCAGACTGCTTGATTCCTATATCAGCTCCACCCCTTACTGATTGTATAACACTAACTAAGCAAGATTCTTAACCTTTCTCTTCTTCAATTTCTCACTTCTAAAAATGGGGATAATAATAATGATAGCTACCTCATGGGATTGCTTGGTGATTAAATAAATTAATAGTTATAAGATCATTTGCCCAATTCCTAGAATATACAAAGAGTTCAATAAAGGCTAGTTATTATCATTAATACTACTGTTGCTACAATTTGCACCCAGTGCAGAGCTGGGTGTTTGGATGAACGGAGGCAAGATGGTGCACTTCCGGGTTCTTCATCCCCCCAACTTTTCCCGCACGCGCGAAAATCCAGCCGGCGACCCGGGAAGGTGCAGACCAACTAGGCGTGCGCCAGGTGATGTCAATCTGAAGAGACCAAGATTTACCTGGTCGCACCTGTGGAATGCCCCCTGACACGCCCGTGCCCCGCCTATTGCCCTCCCACTCCTAGAAAAGCCGCTCCGGAGGCACGCCACGCGCGGCCTTCCTCAGTCCTCCACTCCTGTTGGGATGTCAGGACTGTGGGAACTCCGTCCGAGAGCCGTACGGGTGACTCTGGGGGCCCCTTTTGTCGGGAGGCCAACAGACCTCTCCCTACCCACCTTCTTCCCTTGAAGCTAGGTGACCAAAATAAACTTGCAGTTTTGCTCCTACCCTTGCCTAGTCGCTGGTTCTTTTGTACCCGCTCTGGTGGTCTTAGAAAAAACAAAACAGTTGGTGCCGAAGACCCGGGAGGAGACCCCTCCTCAGGCCTCTAAGGGTTGAGGAACCTCCTCCTGCTCCCACGCAGCAGACGGACCAGGACCTGAGACCCGCTTCCCTCACTCCCATGGCCTCTCTGGGGTAAGTGCCCTTGTCTCCTCTTTACCTCCCTCGGCCAGAAATCCTGCGCAGGTCCGGGGTCCATTTGGAGCCACCACGTGGCTCGGGAGACCCGTTCAGGACGGAGACGTCCGCCTGAAGGTAATCTCCACTTAGGCTTCAAGAGCCTCTCGTCTGTCTCTGCTGGTTCCAAAGGACGCTTTGAAGCCAGGCAGGGATCCATTCCCATGTCCATTGGGTCCATTGTGTCGGTAAAGAGGAAACAAATGGGAAACCCCCAGTCCAAATTTCCAAAGAGCACCCCCTTAGGGTGCCTCCTAGCCAATTTAAAAACCTTACAGCTTGAACAAGACCTTAGGAGGAAGCGGTTAATTTTCCTTTCCACTGTGGTGTGATCGACCTCAGCAATTTCTGCCAGCGGCTAGGCAAGTGGTCTGAAATTAATTACGTACAAGGCTTTTGGGCCTTAAGCTCTCGTCCCTATACTCCTCCTTCTCTCCCCACTCTCTCCACCCCCTCCCTTCCTGCCCAGACTCCTCCTCCTCCCCCCATCCGGACTCCTCCTTCCTTTTCCTTACCTACTAGTAATCCACTCAGTCCCGTGCTTCCTTCGGGGCCCCCAACTGGCTGTCTTGAGTCTCCTGTCTCTGCACACACCCGCTCTAAGTGCCCTGCTGATGCCTCCACTCCTGCCCCACACCCTCCTACAGTGTTAGCGCCTTTGCGAGAGGTGGCTGGGGCGGAGGGGGTAGTCAGAGTGCATGTCCCTTTTTCATTGGCCGATCTTTCCAAAATTGAGAAGCGTTTAGGGGATTTCTCAGCTAATCCCACCGTCTACATAAAGGAATTTAGATACCTTTGTCAGGCCTATGACTTAACTTGGCATGACCTCCAGGTTATCCTAACCTCCACCCTAAACCCTGAGGAGCAAGAGCGCATCCTAGCGGCCGCCAGGCAGCACGCCAACCAACTACATTTAACTGACGCCACCATCCCACTAGGGGAGCAAGCAGTCCCCTCGGCAGACCCGTACTGGAACTACCAAGCAAACCAGCCTGGGCGCCGTAGGCGAGACATAATGGTTCAGTGTTTGTTGGCTGGTATGCAAACAGCCTCAAACAAAACTGTAAATTTTAACAAATTAAAAGAAATTATTCAAAATCCAGAAGAAAATCCAGCCGCATTCTTAAATAGGCTGACTGAGGTTCTAACCCAATATACCCGGTTAGATCCGGCCTCCCCTACAGGGGTCACCATTTTGGCGTCTTATTTCATTTCTCAATCAGCTCCTGACATTCGTAAGAAACTTCAGAAGGTAGAGGATGGTCCTCAGGCACCAATACAAAACCTGGTTAAATTAGCCTTTAAGGTCTATAACTCCAGAGAGGAGGTGGCTGAGGCAGTGCGACAGGCACGCCTCAAACAGAAGGCCCAGCTCCTAGCAGCGGCTTTATGGCCCAGTTGTAACCCCAGACCAGAGAGCACATACTCCGCAGACTCCAAGGCTACAAAAGGAGCCTGCTATAAGTGCGGCAAGGCGGGACACTATGCCAACAGGTGTCCGCAAGGTCCCCGAGCCCCAACGCAGCCTTGCCATAAGTGCAAGGCGTCAGGACATTGGGCCAATGAATGTCCTAAGCCTCGTCCACCAGCAACCCCCTGCCCTGCTTGCCAGCAGGGAGGACACTGGAAGTCTGATTGCCCCACCCTGAGAACAGGTGCTGCGTCTCCACGTGACCCCCTTTCCCAGGATCCTGGGAGCTCCTTCCAGCTCCTACATCTGGACAACGACGACAACTGAAGGTGCCGAGACTCGGGGACCCCCATCACCCTCGCCGAGCCGCGGGTAACTCTCTTGGTAGCGGGTAAGACAATTGATTTTTTAATAGATAGCGGGGCTACCTATTCTGTTTTGCCGTCCTTCTCTGGACCTAGCCTTCCATCCGATATCTCTGTAGTAGGAGTAGACGGAAAGCCATCCACCCCACGAAAAACTCCACTCCTTAATTGCTGCCTGGCCAACAACTACTTTGCGCACTCGTTCCTCATTATACCCTCATGCCCTACCCCCTTACTAGGCCGAGACATCCTGAGCACCTTAAAGGCCTCCATATACATTCCCACCAACTCATCCACTCCCCTTCAATCCCCTCATGACCTGTTGCTCATGCTTTGTGCAAGTGCACAGGCTCCTCCTATGTTGCCCCCACCCCCCATCTTCCCTATTTCTGTACACCCTCAAGTGTGGGACACTTCCACCCCGGTCATAGCTGCTCACCACCCACCAGTTCTCGTCAAGCTCAAAGATCCCACTCGTTTCCCAAACCGCCCCCAATTCTCTCTCTCTCCGACACATCTACAAGGTTTAAAGCCAATTATCACGCGACTACTTAGCCAACATATTCTTGTCCGCACACATTCCCCCTGTAACACTCCAATACTTCCAGTTAAAAAGGCAGATGGAACGTATAGGTTAGTACAGGATCTTCGGCTAGTCAATGAAGCCACCCGTCCCACGCACCCTGTAGTTCCCAACCTTTACACCCTTCTGTCCCATATCCCCACCAATTCTACTTATTTTACTGTGCTAGACCTTAAGGATGCTTTCTTTACCATACCCCTACACACAGACTGCCAGTTCCTTTTTGCTTTCACATGGGAGGACCCAGACACATCTCCAGTGGCAAGGGACACTCCGTGACTACACTGAAAATGAAGTCTCATTTTATACTTATATTGCTGTTTCACTCATACACTCAGACCTTTGCTAGTCCGCCTACTGTATGGCAATTTTTTTCTCATCACTGAAACTTGGCCATAAGACAGCCGAACACACTCAGTAGTACATAGTTCTGCCAGTTGTCTTCCTTAAGGCTATTTCTCGTGCAACTGCCCAATCCTTCCTTTCCATTATTCAACTCCAAATTCATCCTGAGGTAATCATACTCAGGCACCCAATGGAGGCCAAAACGGCCCCCATTGAAGGCTATTTCTCGTGCAACTGCCCAATCCTTCCTTTCTGTTATTCAACTCCAAATTCATCCTGAGGTAATCATACTCAGGCACCCAATGGAGGCCAAAACGGCCCCCATTGAAGGCCCGATCCTTCCTTTCCATTATTCAACTCCAAATTCATCCTGAGGTAATCATACTCAGGCACCCAATGGAGGCCAAAACAGCCCCCATTGAAGGCTATTTCTCGTGCAACTGATCTCTCTCTAAAACTCTTAACCATACAGCCACTAACTGATCCCTCTATGTCCCCGTGTCCTTGGTCCCCAGTCTAACTCTATACAGCCAGGCAGAAGTAGCAGAGCTTTTCCAGCAACTTTCCATGCCACTACGCCACTCCCGTCAAAACGGGCTGTTTTTCCTCCCTCTAGTTATTGAAATCAGCTGAAAGCCTGGCCTCCCTGCAGCGCCGAACTACCTCAATAGCCTAAGTAGCTGCCCAAAACAGGCAAGCCCTAGGCTTGTTTACAGCTGAAAAAGGAGGCACTTGTCTCTTCCTTAGAGAAGAGTACTGCTATTATGTTAGCAAGTCAGGCCTAGCAGACACTAACATTCAAACCCTCAAATGCTTCCATACCTCGTTCCTATACTAATACTGTGCTTTATTTTATTCTTCATCTGTACGTCCAAATGCCAACCATGGGCCCCGACCTTAACAGCGCCCCTTAACAGCAGGAAGTAGCCAGACAGACCACGGCGCCCCTTATCACTATTATCAATAAAAGGTTGGACTGTTTGGATGAACGGAGGCAAGATGGTGCACTTCCGGGTTCTTCATCCCCCCAACTTTTCCCGCGCACGCGAAAATCCAGCCCGCGACCCGGGAAGGTGCAGACCAACTAGGCGTGTGCCAGGTGATGTCAATCTGAAGAGACCAAGATTTACCTGGTCGCACCTGTGGAACGCCCCCTGACACGCCCATGCCCCGCCTATTGCCCTCCCACTCCTAGAAAAGCCGCTCCGGAGGCACGCCACGCGCGGCCTTCCTCAGTCCTCCACTCCTGTTGGGATGTCAGGACTGTGGGAACTCCGTCCGAGAGCTGTACGGGTGACTCTGGGGGCCCCTTTTGTCGGGGGGCCAACAGACCTCTCCCTACCCACCTTCTTCCCTTGAAGCTAGGTGACCAAAATAAACTTGCAGTTTTGCTCCTACCCTTGCCTAGTCGCTGGTTCTTTTGTACCCGCTCTGGTGGTCTTAGAAAAAACAAAACACTGGGTTCTTGACAGATGTGAAATCAACCGTCCTTAGTAATCAAACCAATAGGCTGCTCTAGTTCCAGGAGGAATACTTGATTCATGTCTCAAAATAATGTGCCACTGTGTATATAGAAATGAATAAGGAAGGGGCTTTCCTACCTTTGAGACGTTCAGTCTATTGTGGTGGTTCTTACCCTTCTGGAGTTTTGAGCAGTAGATGAAAGTTATGCGCCTTCTCTCTAGGAAAGTTCCCATGCACAAAGAACTTTGTAACTCATTTCAATGATGGGCTCTCTTCTTGAGAAGGTGTGAGAACCAGCATTTAGTACACATTTCTTCTATGGTGGGCCTACTGCTAGGCACTTTGTACCTAGCTCATTTAGTCCTCATAATAATCTTACAAAGGAAGATCTATCACTTCCAGTCGTAGAGAAGAAAACTGAAATTCACAGAACGAAGAAATATTTTCAAGGTCATGTAGTAGTGGTGATGCTTGCTCTATTTCCAAAGCCATTTCTCTTCTGTCACCTTTTCCACTACTTATTTTTTAATTATACGTTTAAGAACCCTTAAGGGTGAAATTACTTCAAAACTCCTACCAGTTTTCAGTCTACATTCTAGCAATTTAGCATAATTGGAGGAGTCAATAGGCAGACGATTCCAGCTTGCTGTAGTATAAGCTGGTAAGCCATATACTTGTGATTCTGTTGTTGAAGTTTCTTCTGTTTCCTTTCCTCTTGATCACTCAGAAGGATGTCATTTTAAAGGATGTCAATTTCAACACGGTTCTTGCACCCAACTTGAAACATTAATTATTGACTGGTTGTGAGAAACGTATCCATTGTATAAATGAGCCTATTCACTTTGATGCCTAAATTGTCTTTGAATCACATGGTGCTCAAGTCACTCATCCTGAATACAAGGATGTTTCATAATGTGCTTGTTAATGTTACCTTGCTCCCAGAGCTCCCAAGATGGTGGCAGTCTGCTTCCAAGATGGCGGTGGGCCATTTGCAAGATGGTGGCAAGCCTCGTGTTCTCTGACCTGGGGTTCTTGGCCTCATGGATTCCAAAGAATGGAATCTTGGGCCATGTGGTGAGGGTTATAGTTCTATTAGAAGCCGCGGGTCACGGAAGAGAACTGTGGAACCCAGTGACTAGTGTTCAGCTTGATTAGGACGAACCTGGGCACTTAGCTGTGCAGGAACAATGGCAAGCCTTTAGCCTGATCCGAACAGCAATAGGCGCCTGGCTGGATCAGGAGCATAGCAGACACCCTGCCGGATCCTGAGAGATGGAAGTCAGCGGTGGGTCTGTGACTGCGGCAAACACCAGTGGTGGACAGCGAGCGAAAGCTCAGCTCCAGCCGTAACAAACATGGACCAAAAGAGAGTGCAGTTGCAAGATTTAATAGAGTGAAGACAGAGCTCCCATACAAAGGGAGGGGACCCAAAAAGGGTAGCCCTTGCTGGCTGGAATGCCTGGGTTTATATCCCGATCATTGTCCCTCCCACTGTGCTCTCAGGCAATAGATGATTGACTATTTCTTTATCTCCTGTTTTTGCCTTGCTCTCAGGCAATAGATGATTGGCTATTTCTTTACCTTCTGTTTTTGCCTAATTAGAGTTTTAGTGAGCTCTCTTTCCTATCTGAGTGGTCGGGTGTGAGCTAAATTGCAAGCCCGTGTTTAAAGGTGGAAGCAGTCACCTTCCCAGCTAGGCTTAGGGATTCTTAGTTGGCCTAGGAAATCCAGCTAGTCCTGTCTCTCATTAATACAAGTTGCAGGGTGTAAAGAGTGTTTTGCAATTTCTAACCCCCCCACTTTGCTAAGCACTGAAGTTATAACAGCTTTCAAGGTAGAAGACTTACCGTACTACTCTCCTGAGTGGACTTTAAGTCTTGTTGGGGAAGACACCTTAGTTCCGGAAGCCCAGGATTAGTTGTGGTGTTGAAGACAGGGCAGCACTCTTCAGGTCTGAGAGTGATTTGGGAGCTGTGGGGGACGGGAGCTTTATCGCTGGCAGAATCCTCAGAGGAGACTCCTGTTGTGCTGGGGGCTGGAACCTAGAAAACAAAAAGGTACTTCGTCAGCGGCTGTTGTATCTCAAAACTCAGCAGAAAGGCCTGGCAATAACCATGGTGTGGTGATGTGTCAGGTGGGAAAGGAGGGCAAGGTTGGTGGAGATGTACAAAAACCTCTCCAGTCCTCTTGCTCACTCCTACTTCCTTGACTCAGACATCGGCTTTCTCTTATTTCAGATGCAAGATCATTTCTTTCCGCCTACTCTAAGGTGTGTGAATTGGCGGAAATAGATATAAGAGACTGCATATGCTTTTATTGGCTAATTATATTAAGGACAAGAGAAAATGCTTTCTGGGCCTCATCTCACTGTGTATTTAATTCTCCTTTTCAGTTTGCCACAGGGATCCCATTTGCAGGACCAGTCATCCTTCTTCACACATAGAAAGTAAAAGGGGTAATTATCCCCCAGCAACACTTTAATTGTACCAATTAACCTGACCACGTTTTGCAATCAAAGCCAAGCAGAGAAGAGGATTTAAAGTGATCAAACACCATTTTATGGACTGGAGATAAGTAATAGGTGAGGCAAGGCATTTACTATAAAGGATGGACTCTGAAATCTCATAGGCTCGCACTAAGGGATTTTTCTACCACTGTTACCGAGAAGAAAAATGACATTGTAGGACCATTTAATTCCACCATCACTGCACCTCTCTGTAATAATATAGCACATAGTCACAATGATCTGTGCTCGTTTTAGCTGTCTGTCAAAACATTCTGTAAATTACTGTTTAACGGCTTTCTCAGGTGGGCAGAAAGGCAGGTCTGAGTTTGAGCCCTTCTTCCAACACTACAGTGCACGACATATACCACTGGACAAGTAACTAAACTTTTCTGCACCTCACTACCCTTAGCTGTGTGTCAAGCACTTAACAAACATCATCTCATTCAGTCTTCCCAATTCTAGGAGATGGATGTTTTCCCACATTTGTAGATGCTAGAGGCTCAGTGAAATGAAGTTTACATTGTAGCTTGCTGGTGAGTCACAGAATTCATTTGTTCTTTTCTTTCATTCCTTTTTTAACCCCCCTAACAGTTACTGAGGTTCTCTTATGTTCCAGGCATTTAGCTAAATATTAAAGGCATGGTGGTGAACCTGATGGATATAGTCTATATTCCCATGGAGCTTAAATAGAACTCAGCTCTGATTGCAGAGCCCATGTCCTATTAATGCTACCATAGAATTCTGCCTTCCTCATGATGTTGTTTGGCTCAAACGAATGAATGAATGCAAAAGTGTTATAGTCTTTAAGGGAGTTACATTACATCTGTGATGGATACGCACACACATATATTTTACTACAGACTTTTAGAGCCTTTATAAACTTGCTAAAATACCATTTAGACTTGTCTAAAGTAACTATATAACTAAACATTGGTTCATCTGGGTCAAAATCAGCTTTTTGTCTTGATAAAATGTTATAGAAAGTGTATAGGCAAATCTACAGATTCAGAAACTAGATTAGTTGGTTGCCTGGGGTTAGAGATGGGAACAAGGAGTTACTATAAATGGGCATGAGTTTCCTTTTGGAGAATGGAATTGTTCTAAAGTTGGATTGTGGTGATAGTTGCACAACTCTGAAAATGTACTAAAAATTGTTGAATTGGACACATAAAATGAATACATTTTATGGTATATAAATTATACCACAAATAAAGATGTTACAACAAAAACATAAAGTAAATTAATAAAGGCCTATGACTTAGTCCTGATGAGAAAATGTAGTGATTTCAAGTATTTCTGGGCTTACTAAGAAAGAGACAGGATCATGAGAGGCACACAAGCTTTGTTGGGCAGCATATGGATAAGATTGCATGGGACATGGGACATGGGACAGGAAGTCACTCCCAGCAGGAGACCTTCCAGAGATAAAGTCATGGGCCACCCCTCTGTAGAGGAATCAGTCAAGGGACACTCTAGGG
Source organism: Rhinopithecus roxellana (assembly GCF_007565055.1). NCBI lineage: Eukaryota > Metazoa > Chordata > Mammalia > Primates > Cercopithecidae > Rhinopithecus > Rhinopithecus roxellana. Next base: position 131,767,245 of record NC_044555.1, on the reverse strand, counting down.
GGAGAGGCAAGTTGAAGACGGGGGTTATATACTCGGTGATGTTGCTCAGCAGCACCGTAGTCTCTGAATCAAAGAGCTCTGAAGAAGAGCAGTGATTTGGGATCTTTATAGCTACAATATTTGTCTTACGTATGGTTAGCAGACATTGGGTGTAATTTTACGAGGATATGTAGAGTAAATAGGCTCTAAATGGTTAAAAAATGGTTAGCAGACATTGAGTGTAATTTTACGAGGATATGTAGAGTAAATAGGCTCTAAATGGTTAAAAATATGTTTATGTTGGGCTATATTTAAAGCAATTTAAAGGTCTGTAAGAAACAGCATGGGGCTATTTTCAGCAAATACACAGGAGCCATCTCTGCCTTATTTAAATAACAGGAAAATATCACGAATTTGCCATATCACTTAGCTCACAGTAAGTGGTCAATCTCAAAATTGCAGTGGTTAAAGGCATCAGATCTGAAGTCAGCCCAGATGGGTCATATACTAGTTATTTAACGATAATAAGCTACTTTGCATGTCTCACTTGCCTTATCTATAAAACAAGAAAATGTGAATCTTTATATGACAAGGCTGTGAAGACTATATCTATTAGCACGTATAAAATAAGACATTTATTGTCGTGTCCTGCATGTAGGAAACACTCAAGAGTTAGCAGCTCCTATTATTATTCCAGAAACTTAAATAGCAACCAGTTTAACAAAACTCAGAAAGATCAGTAGTTTTGATTCATAAAATGTCTACACTATTTCTAGTCAGTAGAATTGTTTAATCAGCATTGCTGTCAAAATAGCTGTCTCCATAGAAATGCCAACATCTCGCCATCAGCAGAGTATGCGAAGTGCATTGGCACCAATCCATTCCCATATTCTCCCTGGGAACCATCACACAAACACCCAGGGGTGGGTGACCCAGGCAGGCTGTTTCAGTGATCTAATCATTAGACTGTATCTGGTGATAGAATCTGCCTTATTGGATCACTTTTGAGGGTGATAAACTAACACATGCAAAAGGTCCCAGTTCACTTACTATTATTAGGAAATTCAGGCTCAGAGACACTAAATAGCATATTCAAGATCACATGGATAGTAAAAACTAGAACTAAGATTTTTTTTTTTTTTTTGGACAGAATCTCGCTGTGTTGCCCAGGCTGGAGTGTAGTGGTGTGATCTTGGCTCAATGCAACCTCTGCCTCCTGGGTTCAAGCAATTCTCCTGCCTCAGCCTCCCAAGTAGCTGGGACTACAGGCACCCGCCACCACACCTGGCTAATTGTTTTTTGTATTTTTAAGAGACGGGGTTTCACTATGTTGGCCAGGCTGATCTTGAACTGCTGACCTCGTGATCCGCCTGCCTCAGCCTCCCAAAGTGCAGGGATTACAGGCGTGAGCCACCGTGCCCAGCCTAGAACTAAGTTTTGAGTGCAGTTTCCCTGATTCTAGAACTTGTATTTATGTGTTCATAAACATTATGCTCCACAACTTACAGTGTGTGGACCTGGAAGCAAGTATAACCTCTCTTATCCTTAATATTTTCATTTTTAAAATATAGGAGTTAAGAGTACCTCTGCATAGGACTGTTAAGATAATTAGAGATATATGAAACACTCAGAATAGTGTGTGGCGTGTAGGAGATCAACAAATGTCATCAAGTGTTCTATTGATATAGTTATTTTTGCCTAGGCCACTTTCACTTTAAAATGTAACTCTTAGAATTAGGTTACAACTCATGGGAGGAAAATGCAGTAAGGAGGGACTCCAGCCCAGGGTTTACTTGATTCTCCGTTTCAGTAAATATCAGCTCCATTCTTTTGTTACTCAGTTTATAAACCTTGGAGTCATTCTTGACTCCTCCCTTTCTCATATCCTGCTTTCACTCTATCAAGAAATTCATTTGGCACTGCCTTCAAATTAAGTCCAGAATCTGACGCCTTTCCATCACCTCCACAACCACCACCCTAGCCCAGACCAAAATAATCTCTCAACTGGTCTACTACAACATCCTCTCACCTGCTCTCCAGGCTCCTCTGACCTTGCCCCGTTCAGTCTATCTTCAATACAGCGACCAAAGTGACCCTGTTACAGTCTACATCAGGTCATGTTACTCTTCTACTCTCCTGCTGTTTTCTGCATTTCTCCCTAGGTAGCTGCATAGATATGCCTCTCAATTTCTGTATTAGTAATCTACTACTGCTGGACAAATTACCACAAAGACAGCAGCTTGAAACAATACCTACTTATTTCACAACTTTATGGAATACTATGCAGTCATAAAAAGGAATGAGATCAAGCTAGGCGCAGTGGCTCACGCCTGTAATCCCAGCACTTTGGGAGGCTGAAGCGGGTGGATCACGAGGTCAGGAGTTTGAGACCAGCCTGGCCAGCATGGTGAAACCCCATCTCTACTAAAAATACAAAAAATTAGCCAGGTATGGTGGCACATGCCTGTAATCCCAGCTACTCAGGAAGCTGAGGCAGGAGAATCACTTGAACCCGGGAAGCAGAGGTTCCAGTGAGCTGAGATTGAGCCACTGCACTCCAGCCTGGGCAACAGGGCGAGACTCTGTCTCAAATAAATAAATAAATAAATAAATAAGAAGAATGGGATCATGTTTTTTGCAGGGATATGGATGGAACTGGAAGCCATTATCCTCAGCAAACTAATGCAGGAACAGAAAACGAAACACCACGTGTTCTCACTTATAAGTGGGAGCTGAACAATGAGAACACATGGACACAGGGAGGGAAACAACACACACTGAGGCCTGTTGGCTGGTGGGGGTAGGGGGAGGGAGAGCATTAGGAAAAATAGCTAATGCATTCTGGGCTCAATACCTAGGTGATGGGTTGATAGGGGCAGCAAACCACCATGGCACACGTTTACCTATGTAACAAACCTGCACATCCTGCACATGTACCCCAGAAATAAAAATAAAAATAAAATTAAATTTACCATCTGCAACCCAGAAGAGGGCCCTCACAAGAACTCAAATATGCTGGCACCCCTATCTCAGACTTTCGACCGCTACAACTGTGATAAATAAATTTTAGTTGTTCAAAAGCCACCCAGTCTATACTACTTTGCTATAGCAGCTCAAACTGACTAAGGTAAGTGTCATTGTTATCACATGATAGCAAGAGTAAAATCTATCAACATGACTTATCACTGTTGACATTGACTCTGATTACTTGGCTGAGCTTGTATTTGTCAGATTTCTCCACTACAAAATTATTCCTTCCCGCACCTTTTTATACTGTACTCTGGAAGGAAGTTACTATGCACAATCCACACTCAAGGAATGGGAAGTTATGCGAGATCTCCTTGAGAGCAGAGTGTTCACATGAATTGTTTGGAATGTTTATGTACAGGAGATTTGCCTGTTCTCCCCCATTGATTTTGATTTTAGGTTTTCTACCAAAACTAACTTATTTTTTATTCAGTTATATATTTATATCACTATGGCCTGATCCATATATATATATATATATATATATATATGGCTATAGTTTAATGATGCTATATTTTGTTGCTCAAATAATTTTTCTAGGTTTGGTGAACAGGAGTTCTTATATTTGGCTCCTATCCCCATTTGACATATCCTATCCTTTGTAGGTTTTTATTTCTTTAACATTTTATTACTTTCTGCTACAGGATTCCCCATTCTCTTGTATGTTTTCTGCCCCAGGCCCACAGTCAGCTATATCTTCAATGAGCCCTGGTTCCTTTTATTAGAGAATGGTGTTAGAAACCAAGATCTTGGAACTAGGTGTGCTCTTTGATGGTGTCATTACTTTGGGGCCGTCTTAGCTAACAGAACAAGGAAATCTAGGTTGAGGATCTGTAATCCAAAAATCCAAAATTCCATGTGCTCAAAGATCTGCTACTTTTTCAGTGCCAACATGACACTCAAAGGAAATGCTCATTCGTGCATTTTAGATTTTGGATTTTTAGATTAGGGATGCTCAACTGGTAAGTAAAATGTAGATATTCCAAAATCTGAAAAACTCTAAATGTTGAAACCCTTTGGTCCCAAGCATTTTGCATAAGTGATACTCCATATGTATATGTGTGTATAGCTATTTCTATATGTAATTATCTATGTATTTATTAAGTTAAACATGAGTTCACACTGATGTTTTCAATTGTAATCTACTACCACATATTCATTCTAGGTCTTCCTCTTGCTTATCTTCATACTCCTACTGCAACACTGAGAAACCTGGCACCCATCATCTGCCATCTATTTATTTAATTGCTCAGTTTCAGTATTCATTTATAGTGTTTTCAGAATTGTTAATCCATATCTCTGTTGGAAGAATCTTATCAATTAGAGTACAGTGTTTATGTGTAGTTTAATTTGGCTTTGGTATTCAAGACCACACTCATTTTCACAGTTAATTAGGTCAACATGCCTACTTCCTCTACTCATTTCAGTAAGGTTATTTCATACGTTTGTAATGCAATGAAATTCTCCTCTCACATTCTGCATTCCATTCTGGGACACTTGACCACTTACTTTTTTTAAAACTTGCATACATTAAGAATAATTCTTTGTACTGTAAACTTGTATGGGTTTTGACAAATGCATAACGTCATGTAGCCACCAGTACAGTATTAAATCAAAAGTTCACCTCCCTAAAAATTCCCTATGCTTCATCTGTCTAATCCTCTCTTCCCCAGCTCTGGGTTCTGACAGCAGCTCAACCTTTCATCCTAGAGTTTTCCCCTTTACAGAGTGCCATATATTTGGAATTATACAGTGTGACGCTTTTTCAGATAGGTTTCTTTAACTTAGCAATATAGATTTGCGATTCATCCATGTCTTTTTGTGGTTTGATAGCTCATTTTGTAATACTAAATAGTATTCCATTGTATGGATGTACTACAAATGTTTAACCATTCACCTATTGAAGAGCACCTTAGTTGTGTTCACATTTTGGTGACTACAGATAAAGCCATTATAAACACTTGCGTGCAATTTTTGGCATGGGTGTAAGTTTTAAAATTAGCTGGTTGAATACATAGGAGTGTGATTTTTGTGGTAAGTCTACATTTAGCTTTGTAAGAAACTGCCAGATTTTATCCAACATTGTTAAAGCATTTTGCTTTACCAACAGCAATGAGTGAGAGTTCCAGTGGCTTTTTTTTTTTTTTTACTATTAATATTTTGTTTATTTATGCTGATAAGGATGTGATGATAATTATTGTTGCTTTAGTTTACAATTACCTAATGGAAAATGACATTGAGCATTTTTATATGATTATTTGCTATCTGTATATCTGAGGGTTTGTGTTCAGAAGTCTTGCTCATTTTTAAATTAGTTTTTTATCTATCTTATTGAGTTTTAAGAGTTCTTTGTATATTTTGGATTCAAAATGTTTATTAAATGTGTGTTTTGCAAGTGTATTCTACCAGTTGTTCCTTGCCTTTCCATTCTCTTAAAAGCAGCTTTTGCAAAGAAGAGGTTTTAAGCTTTAATAAAGCTCAACTTACTGTTTTTTTTTTTTTTCATGGATTGTCCTTTTTGTGTCGGATATAAAAAGTCAGTGCCAAACCTAAAGTAACCTACATTTTCCACCTATGTTTTCTTACAGAAATTTTATTGTTTCCATTTTGTATCTATGTGAGCGATACATTATGAATCAATTTTTGTGAAAGCTTCATAGACTGTGTCTACGTTTGTTTATTTTTCACGTATGGGTGTACAATTTGTTTAAAGAATATTTTTACTGTTTACTTTCCTTTATTCTTTTGTCAAAGATCAGTTAGCTATATTTGAGTGAGTCCATTCCTGCACTGTTTATTCTGTTCTCTTCATCTATGTATTCTTTTGGCAATACCACTTTGCCTTGTTTGTTGTATCTTTATAGTAAGTCACGAAGTTGGTTAGTGTCAGTCTGCCAACTTGGTTGTTCAAATTCAGTGTTTCTTGTCTTTCCTGGGTCTTTTTCCTTTCCATATAAATTTTAGAATCAGTTTCTCTCTTCCCACAAAATAGCTTGCCATACATTTGATTGATATTGCATTGAATCTACATAAATCAAGTTGGGAATAATTGGCTTATTGACCATATGGAGTCCTGCAATCCAAGGACACAGACTATCTCTCCATGTATTTAGATATTATTTCATTTCTTTCATCAGACTCTTATAGTTTTCACCATATAGATACGGAATATATTTTGTTAGATTTATACCTAAGTATTTCATTTTTTGATGCTAATGTAAATGATATTGCATTTTAATTTCAAATTCTGTATATTTGGAGGTGATATACAGGAAAACAATATATACTTATATATTAATATTATATCTGACTTTCTTATGTTTAGTTATTAGTTGCAGGAGTTTTTATTGATTTTTGGAATTTTCTACAGGGACAGTTATGTTATCTACGAATTCATTCCCACGCTATATGCATTTTATTTCTTTTCCTTGTGTTATTGCACTCACTGATACTTCCAGTATGATTTTCAATAGGAGTGGTGCGAAGGAACATTCCTGCCTTGTTCCCAATCTTCAGGAAATCATGTCCAATTCCTTACCATTAAGTATAATGTTAACTTTAGGCTTTCATGGTGCTTTATCATGTTAAGGAAAATCTCCTCTGTTTACAGTTTGCTGAGGGTTTTTATGTTGAATGTGTGTTAGATTCTTCTCAAATGCTGCTTAGGTTACAACTGAATGACCATATGGTTTTATTTTTAAGTTTATTGATACGGCGGATCATGTTAATTGATTTTCACATGTTGAACCAATTTTGCATACCTGGAATAAATCCCAACTTCTCATAATATATAATTATTTTTATATAGCATTGGATTCAATTTGCTGATTTTTTGAGAATTTTTACTTCTATGCTCATGAGAAGTATTTGTTCATCGTTTGTCTTTTTTGCAATATCTTTATGTGAATTTGGTATTAGTGAAATGCTGCATAAAATGAATTAGTGATTTTTATCTCTGATTCTATTTTCTGGAAGAAATACTGAACTTTTTTTTTCACTTATTTATTAGTTAGTTTTTTGCTTAAATGTTTGGTAGACTTCACCAGTGAGAACATCTGGGTCTGGAGCTTTGTTTTTTGGAAGTTTATTAATTATTGACTCAGTTGCTTTTATAGATACATACCTAGTCAGATTTTCTGTGTCTTCTTTGTGGGTTTTGATAGTTTATGTATTTCAAAGAATTTGTCTATTTCATATGTGTATTAAATGTGTGGGGATGGAATTGTTTGTACTATGATGGGATCAGTAGTAATGATGCCTCTTTCATTTATAATACTAGTAACTTGTTTCTTCTCGCCCTCTTTTTTATTTTGAGACAGCATCTCACTCTGTCACCAGGCTGGAGTGCAGTGGCACGATCTCAGCTCACTGCAACCTCCACCTCCCGGGTTCAAGCAATGCTGGTGCCTCAGCTTCCCGAGTAGCTGGGACTATAGGAGCGCAACACCACACCCAGCTAATTTTTTTTGTATTTTTAGTAGAGATGGAGTTTTGCTATGCTGCCCAGGCTGTTCTTGAACTCCTGACCTCAGGTGATCCACCAGCCTCGGCCTCCCAAAGTGTTGGGATTACAGGCGTGAGCTACTGCGCCCAGCTCTTCTCTCACTTTTTATTGGTTAGCCCGGTTACGGTTTTATTTGTTGAATTGATATTTATAAAGAACCAGCTTTGGGTTTTGTTGATTTTAATTATTGATTTCTGTTTTCTATTTTATTGATTTCTTCTCTAATTTGGGTCATTTCTTTTATTCTGCTTGCTTGAGGCTAAAATTGGTCTTCTTTCTTTACTGATTTTAGATTTCTTATTTTCTAATACATGTATTCAATGCTGCAAGTCTCCCTCTGAGGACAGCTTTCACTACATCCACTACATTTCATAAAGTTGCAGTTACATTTTTATTTAGTTCAAATAATTTTTAATTTCTCTTGAGACTTCTTCTTTGATGCATATATCATTTAGAAAAATGTTACTTTTGAAATATATGAAGATTTTCCATCTATTTTTCTGGTATTGATATCTGGCTAAATTCCATTGATATCTGATAACATATTTTGTACGATTTCTGTTCTTTAGCATTAGTTAACGTATGTTTTACGGCCTGTGATATAGCCTATAGTGGTTCTTAAATCATTAACCTGACCGAACCTCAATATTAATTTTCTGTTTTTTCTTTCTTTCCTTCCTTCTTTCTTTCTTTCTTCTTCTTCTTCTTTTTTTTTTTTTTTTTTCTTTTTGGCAGAGTCTCACTTCATCACCCAGGCTAGAGTGCAGTGGCTCAATCTCAGCTTACAACTTCTGCATCCCGGATTCAACCATTCTTGTGCCTCAGTCTCCCAAAGTAGCTGGAATTATAGGTGTGCACCACCACACCCAGTTAATTTTCTTTTCTTGTATTTTAGTAGAGATAGGGTTTAGCCATGCTGGCCAGGCTGCTCTCAAACTCCTGACCTCAAGTGATCCACCAGCCTTGGCCTCCCAAATTGCTGGGATTACAGGCATGAGCCACCGTGCCAGGACCAATATTACTTTTCTTCAGGGCCCATCATTCACCCCCAACAGAACACATTATAAATGAATACTTATTCCCTTCTGTTAATTGAAACACAGATATAAAGAGGTAAGGCCCTGTATGGGTTCTTGTTTAGGACAGTAAACATACACTAATTGGCCTCCACAGCAATTGTGTTTAGCATGAGGAACAGGTAATAAACATAAATAAATAAATGACATAGTGTGTCAGCAGGTGATAAGTGTTATAGATGAACAAAAGTAGGTATGACATGTAAAGAACTTGGAAATTATCATTCCTGTCGTTGTAGTAAAAATACATCTGAATACACTGAAAATCACCTTTTCTTGGATCAATCAGATAATTGAGGTTACAGGGCAAATACCATCCTGAAATCTGCAGAGGCAGGCAAATATAATGAATTCTAGCCAATATCTTATTGCCTTAAGTAGAAGCCACAAAAACCATATGCTGGTAGAAACACACCTGACAACTATGAAGAACTTTTGGAGGTTAAGTGTGGTCTGGTTTTAGGGTGAGAACTGATAGGGTGGCATTTTTAAGTGGAGCCCCATCCTTTTTGGGGGAACCCTCTATCAGATTATCACAAATAAGAGCCAACAATTACCTCCTCCTGATTCTGGCAGGGAGAGGGAAAGAATAACCTTTGTGAAATAATCCCAGAATATTCTCTGTAAATAGGTTTACTCTTCAAGGGAAAGACTTTGCCAGAAGTTTAGTTCTTCTGTGAAAGCACATTTACTTGACCCTAGCTACCTCTAGCCTTTCTGGCTTACCTACAGGGAGGGAAAAAAAGGTAAAAAAACAATTGTGAAGGTCACAGTCCAGAAGAAACCAAAGCAGCTAGAAGAAGAGGAAGAGGGAACATGATGTTTAACCTACCCTTAGGCTTTCTTATATAGTGAGAAGAAAGCATCAAAAAAAAGTCAAAGTGGAGCCCTGTTTTCTGACTCATCCTGTTGCAAGAGACAGGAACCAGAAGAGAGAGCTGTGCATGTGAGTATCATCTTTCAATGCCCAGTGGTCCCATCAAATGGTAAACCAGGACAAACAGATATCATGGAAATTAACCTATTCGGGTAAGTATTCTCTCCTTTTCAGGAGGTATAGAAAGATGATGAAGAGAGCAACAGAATCTTGTACTTACAATCAGTGTCATAATATGGACATTCTCAATGTTTGGGGAAAGGGCGCACACAGGATGGCTGGGTAGTTCAGGAAAGCCTGTCAAGAAGGAATGCCTTAGCCTAGTCTTCAAGGGTAAGAGGAACTTGATAAAGAATGGGAAGGAGGACAGAAGGACATTCTGGTCAGAGCAGGGCTCATAAAAACAGACTTGGAGGGAAGAGAGAAAAAGGCCTATTTAGTAGATTGTAAGGAATTCAATGCAACTGGAATATTGAATGTCATGAGATGGGAGTGGAGTGGATCAGAAAATGAAGTTGAAGCAGGAGGCATGGGCCAAATAATATAGAATATTGTATGTATGGCAGAAGAACTCAGACTTTACTAACAGTAATGAAAAAACCATTGAATGGGAATAGCATCATCGGATTTGTATTTTAAGAAGATGATTTAGGTTAATGTATGGAGAATGGATTGTAGGAGGTGGTAGTGGGTGTCATGATGATATCCCAGTTACCCAGATTTGATCATTACACAGTCTTTACATGTATCAAATATCACATGTACCCCAGAAATATGGACAACCATGAAGTATCAACAACAACAACAAATATCAGGAACACCAAATAGAAGTTCCAGTGCCTTGCATTAATCTAAATGAGGAATGATAATGGCCTGAACATCATTATGGCAATGACATGTACCAGACTGGGTGAATTTGGGAAATAACTAAGAAGTAGAATCTGTTGGTATTGATTAGATGAGGTAGGTGGAGGGGAGAAGAGGGACTCAGTGATGATCCCAGGAATATATATCCCCAGCCAGATATATATCTCCAATACCAATAGTACCTTTGAAAAATGGTGAATTGACCAGGCGTGGTGGCTCATGCTGGTAATCCCAGCACTTTGGGAGGCTGAGGTGGGCGGATCATGAGGTCAAGAGATTGAGACCATCCTGGCCAACATGGTGAAACCCCACCTCTACTGAAAATACAAAAATTATCTAGCGTGGTGGCAGGTGCCTGTAGTCCCAGCTACTCAGGGCACTGAGGCAGGAGAATCGCTTGAACCTGGAAGGCAGAGCTTGCAGTGAGCCGAGATCGCGCCATTGCATTCCAGCCTGGCAACAGAGCGAGATTCCGTCAAGTAGAAAAAAAAAGAAAAGAGAAAAGAAAAAAGAAAGAAAAGAAAAGAAAAATAGTGTCTTTTAGTAGCTTCTCAAAAGTTTTATGCCATGAAGTTTATTGTTTAAAGATATATTCCATCTTAATTAGAGCCTGCAGAATATGAAAACTTTGGGTGAGCTTAAATTTCTGGTGTGTAATCAGGAAGTTTTCAGTTCAAGCAGCAACTAGTTATAAGACTGTGACTGTAGAAAGAATGATAAATTGGAGATTTATTAAGTATTTATTCCTTGCTAGATCTGTCCTCATTATTGATAAATCAATTACGGACAAACTGAGTTTGTAACTTTTCAGTTGGACAACTTTAAAAAAAAATATGAAGCATTTACTGCCCTTAACTATTTACCTGATTGAATTATCTTAAATTGCTCTGTAAGAGCATTGGCAAATACCAAAATCTGACACATCATCTTAGCAGGGGTGAAATTTGATTGTGAAATTAGACATTAACTTATCTAGCAAAAACACAACTTCTGAAATATTCTTGCCTAAAATGTTTTTTCTCATATAAACTTATGAGAATGTCAGGGGTGAAATTTTAAAGGTCAACTAATACATCCCTTTCTCAGGCATAGATGAAACTAAGACCCATAAAAAAATAGTGAAGGAACCTGCCCATGGTCATGTGTCATCTTTGGAAATAAGTCAAGACTCAAAAACATTAGTTTTCAAGCCATCATGTGGTTGACTATGACTATCTTGTACCTCTGTGTATGACTGGTCTCCAAGTGTGGATGGGTGCCATTATTAATTTTAAAAAATTGATAAAATATAAATGTATTTGAAAGCATTACAGTACTTAGAAAAAGTTCATAAATGCTTTTTTTTTTTTTTTTTTTTTTTGATGGAGTCTTGCTCTGGAGTGCAGTGGCCCAATCTCGGCTCACTGCAGCCTCTGCCCCCTAGGTTCCAGCAATTGTCCTGCCTCAGCCTCCTGGGTAGCTGGGATTACAGGCGCACACCACCATGCCCAGCTAATTTTTGTATTTTTAGTAGAGACAGGGTTTTGCCATATTGGCCAGGCTGTTCTTAAACTCCTGACCTCAGGTGATCCGCCCGCCTCTGCCTCCCAAAGTGTTGGGATTACAGGCATGAGCTACAGCACCTGGTCTCAATGCCTTTTTTTCTCAATCAACAGACACTAATATTGTAACTCCATTTATGTGGATTGAGGTCAGTTACATTGTGGGAGGGCATTGATAAAGGGTTTTCATACTTGAAAATTGGGAAACTCTTTGTTGTGGGTTGAATTTTGTTCCTCAAAAAGAGATGTTGAAGTTCTAATCTTCAGTATCTGTTAATGTGACATTATTAGGAAGTAGGGTCTTTACAATAAACTCAAGGTGAGATTATACTCAACTTCAGTGGGTCCTAATCCAACAAGACTGACATCTGTTAGAAGAAGAGGAGAAGGAATACACAGGGAAACCACCATGTGACTACCGAGGCAGAGACTGGAGCCTTGCATCTACAAGTCAAGGAATGTCCGGGACTGCTGACAACACGAGAACCTAGGAGAAAGACACAGAACAGATTCCACCCTAGAGACTTCAGAGAGAGAGTGTGGTCCTGGTGATACCTTGATTCTAGACTTCTTTACCCCAGAACTGCGACACAATGTATTTCTGTTGTTTTAAGTCACCTAATTAGAGGAACTTTATTATAGCAGCCATTGCAAACTAACATACTGCTTTTCTGCAAACAGTTGATGTTGAGGACTACCAGCAGCCTATAGGAGAAAACTCTTTGAATAAATGTTGTCATTATGTGCTGTTTTTTTTTGCCTTATTTTTGTTCACTTAGACGCTATTGTTTTCAGCATAGTGCTTTCACCTATACTGTGTACTGAATGGAGTTTAATATCCTCTGTCCTTCTGCCCCCTTCACTGTCTATTTCTCCGACCCCATTATACCTACTCCTCTCTCTTCAATGATGGAGTGCTCCACATAGCATTTGCAGATTAGCTTTGTTTTAGAGAATGAAAGTGGATGAGGTAAAGCAGTGATTACTTTTATAAGGTGCCCTATATTTCCTTTTTATTTCTGAACTCGGTTTGCTTTTATTGCAAACATCAAAGATTGTTTCCCCACTGGTTCTTTTCTTCCAAATTGAGCTCCATATATCATTTCATCTGCATCCTAACTGGATATTTGGGCTTCTTTTCCTGTACCAGGCAAAGATTAAAGCAGAAGTCAATATTGAGGAAAGACAACAGAGAATCATGACGTACAGTATTTCAGTGGCATAAAATAAATATAATTATTCCCCTTGGCATTTATCTTCCAGTTAGATACACAGGTAATCTCCTCACTTTATTGTTCAGTATAGTCAAGTGAATGGCTTCTTAGATGTTAATGTGATACTGCCTTTAAATCTTACTCTTTCAACTACATCATACTCTGTTATTAAACTTTGGAGTTAGGAGAGATCTTAGAAGTCAGTGAGCTCAGTGAAGATGCTGGAAATGCTAAGATCTGCACAGTCTCACAGAATTAACTGATGGTAGAATTGAGCCTTCAACCCAGGCCCCCTGTGCCCTAGTCCAGCATTCTTTCAGCCAAATCTCTCTCCTTTTTAGATAAGAGATTAGTTTGCTTTCAGAAAGTGATACTGTTGTTCCTTTTGCAGGCAAGTGCACTCTAGTTCAAGGTCTGATCCCTTTAAATGTAGACAGGGTAGAACTTCCCTGCAGAGTCACCTACTCCAGTTCTCTCTTTTTGCAACTAGAGCTGCAAAACTCACTTTCCCATCAATAGAATGAAAGCTTCAGATGATAAGATAGCTAAGTCACAATACAATTTCCAAATTAAACAATGTAAATTTCTTAGTTTTGATCATTGTACTATGGCTATATAACAGGTTAACATTAGGGGAAGTTGGGTGAGAGACATGAAGGAACTCCATAAATTTTGATACTTTTCTCTATGTCTAAATTGGGTTCAAATTAAAAACATTTTAAACATCAAATAAATGGGAATTTGAAATGTATCAATAGCTTTCATAACCAATCTTATTCCTGAAAATGTGTGTGTGTTCCTCAGGACATTCTTTGTATAGTAAATGCTGACTTTATACTATTGTAGCATAGTAAGTTTGCTAAGTCTCTTATCATCTCGTGAAAATCGCATTTTACTAAAAGCCATTATAGGACAGAGTGTGTGCTCGGTGGCTGTCATTTGCACAAAGTAAAGATATTGTATGAGAGACAAAGAGTACTATAGAGGGCAATACAATGACTGAACAATCATCTATTGGAAAGACCATAGCACCCCACTTCTTCTGGGGAAAGAATAAAGTTAGCCAACTTGAGTCCAAAACTGGTACACTCTTCTCTCCAAGCTCATTCCTATATAATCAACAGTTAAGTTCTACAATTTGGAAACTTCTGTGCATGTTGGGTAGACAGGCAAGCAAATAGGTGGCTATTATATACTTTAATAAGTGTTATGGTAGAGGGAATCCCATGGCTCTATTAATGCACAATGGATGAGAACTTCTAACTTTGCCTTTGGGGTAAACATGTTAGGGAGAACATCCTGAAGGAGGGACTACCAGGGCTGAATCTTTAAGGAGAACAGGAGGTAGCCAAGCACAGAAGGAAAGGACTATAGAGAGGCCTTCCAAGCACAAGTATAAGAAAAGTTCGGCAAGTTTGGTCAAGTAGTTCATTACAGTTGGGTCATGAGATGTACATGCATGTGAAGGAGTACTGGGGCGAGGCCTTTCATTTTGAATCATTTGAGGAGAGAGAAGCAACATGACCTACTTTTGTTTCGGAAGGATCTCTCTGGCTGCAGAATGGAAAGTGGATTGGAGGTGAACTAGAAAGGAAACAGAGAAGCTAATGAGAAAATTATTGCAATAGACCAGATGAGAGAGGAGGGTGGCTTGAAGCAGGGTGGTAGCAGTAAGGGTGATCAGAAGTGTACTATTCAAAGATATATTTAGGCAATACATTTGAAAGAACTTGATGCTTTATTTGATGTTGGAGTTCACTGAGAGTGACAGATGATGTTCAGATTTTTTGCTTTTTCATAATGAGCCAGTTTCAACTTCTTTCTTATTTTCTCCACCTCCTTGTTTAACTGAAAAGGACACTTCTTTCCCTGAGGACTTCTTACATGAAGTGGCAGAGTAAAGGGAACGACATGTGCTCCCAGATACAGTTTATGGGATGCCAAAATGGCATAGGTCAAAAAAACGTTTCTTACCATTTTGTATTCAGTTATAATCACTGAATTTTCAAAAAATGGAATAAACATACTCTGGTTTCACTATGAATTTATTATTTTCCAGGAAAAATCCTAGTATGGAATAGGGAGAAAAGGTGCAAACAGATTACACTGCCTCCTGAGCATCAATTACTCTTGCTATATCACTGCTCAAGTAGTGGACCTCTACTGCTTTCCATAGCCTCTTCTAGAATATTATTCCTCTATGCTGTGGGTAAATCCCTGTGCTATTTTGAAAGGTCTATCATCCAGCTTTAAAATTATTTCCCTCTCCAAATTTCTATCAACTACCCTACTCATTCATCCATGACTTTGGCTCATGGTTCACAGTTTTCCTCTCTACCCAAAGTCCCTCCATTATCCTAAGATGACGTCAGAGCCTATGTGGATGGCCCAATCTACATATCCTGGCCTCCTAGTTCCAATGACCCTCATCTCCAGGCTTTTTCAGTTAGCCCTCCCACAGCTACACCCTGGACCTGATCATTATTCATAACTGCTGCACTTCCAAAATCTCTCATTCCAGTAGCCCATTCTATTAGCACAACTACCTGTCCTTTCAGTTTTATAGTTCAACTAGTAGCATGACTGTTATTTAATCTCTTGAGGCTACCCAAAGTACTTACCCTCTATTTTCTTCTCATCAATCAATACTCCCTTATCAACTTCCCCTTTTAACCAATCTATTTCCATAGTTAACCATTTCAATAGCATCTTTGTCAATGCCCCAAAAGCCTTACATTATTTGTCTTTTCATTGCCAAGGAAAACTCAATATTTTGCAAAAACCCAACCTCACGTAATTAATCCGACTGGCTAAGTCCTCTGTGCCGATAGTCAGCTGAATTCTCTAAAAATTATGATTCAACAGAGCAGATGATTTAAATATGAATTCATGATTATGAACTTCAAGTGGGCCCTTGATTCTTCATGAAAAACATATCATATTTGTATGGTCAATCTGATTTCCCTATATCCGCAAAGGCTACTTCAAAACTTTTTTTCACATCTGAACCCTGCCTTATATCACGTTTTGTAGATGAACATTTTTTCCGCTGTTTTACCAAGGAAAAGAAAGTTACAGAAGGGAAATTCTGTGTCCCCCTATCATATGCATGTCTGCCTGTACCTGAACTACTCACTTTTATCTTCCTTCATTTTTGTCATAATATAGGACCTGCATATCCTTCAAGCTGAGGCCAGACACCCAACTCAAGCTTCAGGCAGCAGAATCTCCCACTCTTTCAAGACCTTTGTATTCAGGAAACTTTAATTATTGTTTACTCCTTCTCTTTATTATTTTCAACCTTTATCTCTCAAATAAGTGATTTGCCTCAGCTTTTATACATGCTTAGTTCTTTTTCATTGAAAGAAAAATAAACATCCACTTAATGCCCACTCTTCTTCCCTGTACAGCCAGACTTATAGATAGGTTGCTTATACTCACTGCTTCCAGTTCTTCCTCTCTTCTTCACACCTCAGCCAAACACAAATCAGCTGGTATCCCATCAGACTGTCATCAATATTGACCCTTTTGACCATCCCATCTTCTTTAAAAAAAAAATCAACAACTTGCCTTAGTTTTTAAAACATACCCTTTTATTTCTTTTCTGTTTCCCCCCTCACACCCATTCACTGATTTCTTGGAAGGTACATTCTTTTCCTCTATCTACATACCAATGCCAAGCTTCCGCCTCCCCGGCGTTTTTGCTGAGTGGCGGCAGCAAGTGGTAAGAAAAGAAGCCATAAATAGATGGAGCATCTTGCATCATTGTATTCTGAATTCCTTAATGCTTTCAATGAAAGAGTTCAGTGGGAAAAAATTCTACCTCAGATTTCTCACAGTCCATACCCTAGGTCAATGGTTTTCAAACTATGCCTGCAAAGTCCTCGACTTTTGGAAATCTGATTCAGGGACCACTCTGGGGTGAAAAAGAAGAAGGCTAAGCTAATGGAACGGCATGTTGCTTGCTTTTTCAATAAGCCCAGCTCCATTTTTATCTGGTTTATATTATTGGATTATCATATAATATTTCATTTAAAAATGTGGTTATACCCGGGAGGCGGAGCTTGCAGTGAGCCGAGATCGCGCCACTGCACTCCAGCCTGGGCGACAGAGCGAGACTCCGTCTCAAAAAAAAAAAAAAAAAAAAATGTGGTTATACTCAACCAAATAGACCTAACAGACCTCTACAGAACTCTCAGCTTCCAAAGAACAGAATATACATTCTTCTTATTGCCACATGGCACATACTCTAAAATCGACCACATAAGCAGACATAAAACAATCCTCAGCAAAGTCAAAAAAGCAGAAATTATACCAGCCACAATCTCGGACCACAGTGCTGTAAAATAGAAATCAACACTAAGAAAATCTCCTAAAACCATACAATTACATAAAAATTAAATAACCTGCTTCTAAATGACTTTTGGGTAGATACTGAAATTAAGGCAGAAATCAAGAATTTCTTTAAAACTATTGAGAAAAACAATGTAATATACTAGAATTTCTGGAACACAGCTAAGGCAGTGTTAAGAGAGAAGTTTATAGCACTAATTACCCACGTCAAAAAGTTAAAAAATTCTCAAATTAATAACCTAACTGGAGAAACTAGAGACGCAAGAGCAAACCAATTCCAAAGCTAGCAGTAGATAAGAAATAACCAAAATCAAAGCTGAACTGAAGAAAATTGAGACATGAAAAGCCATGCAAAATATCAATGAATCCAGAAGTTAGTTCTTTGAAAAAATTAATAAGATAGATACACCACTAGCTAGACTAATAAAAGAAAAAAGGGAGAAGACTCAAATAAACACAATCAGAAATGGCAAAGGGGACATTAAAACTGACCTCACAGAAATACAAAAATCCCTCAGAGACTGCTATGAACATCTCTGTGTACATAACCTAGAAAATCTTGAGTAAATGAATAAACTCCACATACAACCTTCCAAGGCTGAACCAGAAGAAATTGAATGCTTCAACAGACATTTTAATTCTAAAATTGAATTAGTAATGAAAAGCCTACCAACCGAATAAAAGCCCAGGACCAGAGGGATTAGCAACCAAATACTAACAGATACATGAAGGAGAGCTGATACATTTCCTACTGCAACTATTCCAAAAACTTGAGGAGGAGGGTGTCCTCATCAACTCATTCTATGAGACCTGCAATATCCTAATACTGAAACTTGGCAGACACACCACAAAACAGAAAATTTCAGGCCAATATCCTTGATGAACATCCTCAAAAACGTAGTGACAAAATCCTCAAAAAAATTCTAGCAAACGGAATCCAGCAGCACATCAAAAAGTTAATCCACCATGATCAAGTAGACATTATCCCTGGGGTGCAAGGCTGGTTCAACATAGGCAAACCAATACATGTGTTTCACCACATAAACTGAACTAAAACCAAAAACCACATGATTATCTCAAAAGATGCTGAAAATACTTTCTATAAAATTCAACATGACATCATGTTTAAAAAACCTCAATAAACTAGGTGTTGAAGGAACATACTTCAAAATAATGAGAGCCATCTTTGACAAATCCACCGCTAACATACGGAATGGCCAAAAGCTGGAAGAATTCCCCTTAAAAACTGGAACAAGACAATGATGCTGTCTGTCACCATTCCTATTCAACATAATACTGGAAGTCCTAGCCAGAACAATCAGGGAAGAGAAAGAGTTGAAAAGAATCCAAATAGGAAGAGAGGAAGTTAAAATACCCCTGTTTGAGACGACATTATTCTATATCTAGAAAATCCCTAAGTCTGCCTAAAAGCTCCTTGATCCAATAAAAAAAAACTTCAGCCAACTGTCAGCATATAAAATCAATGCAGAAAAGTCAGTAGCATTCCTATATACCAACAACATCCAAACTGAGAGCACAGTCAGAAATGCAATCCCATTTACAATTACTATAAAAGAAATAAAGTACCTAGGAACACACCTAACCAGAGAGGTGGAAGAAAACAGTGCTCCACGAAATCAGAGATGACACAAACAAATGGAAAAACATTTCATGCTCATGGATAAGAAGAATCGATGTTGTTAAAATGGCTATACTGCACAAGGCAATTTACACATTCAATGTTATTTCTATCAAACTGCCAATGGCATTCTTCATAGAATTAGATAAATCTATTTTAAAATGTATATAGAGCCAGAAAAAAGCCCAAATAGCCAAGGCAATCCTAAGCAAAAAGAACAAAGCTGGAGGCATCATGTTACCCAACTCCAAGCTCTATTACAAGGCTACAGTAACAAAAGCAGCATGGTACTGGTACAAAAACAGACACATAGACCTATGAAACAGAATATAGAGCCTAGAAGAAATGCAACACATCTACAGCCATCTAGTCTTCAACAAAGCTGGCAAAAATAAGCAATAGGGAAAGGACTCCCTATTCAATAAATGGTGCTGAGATGACAGACTAGTCATACGCAGAAGACTGAAACTTGACCTCTTCCTTATGCTATACACACAAATCAACTCAAGATAGATTAAAGACTTAAATGTAAAACCCAAAACTATAAAATCCCTGATAGATAATCTAGGCAATACCATTCTGGACATAGGATCTGGCCAAGATTTCATGATGAAAATACCAGAACCAATTGCAACGAAAACAAAAATTGACCAGTGTGACCTAATTAAAGAGCTTCTGTACAGCAAAAGAAACTGACAACAGAGCAAACTGACAACTTATAGAATGTGAAGACATATTTGCAAATTATACATCTAACAGAGGTCTAATATCCAGAATCTATAAGGAACTTAAACAAATTTACAAGCAAAAAACAACCTCATTAAAAAGTGGGAAAATTACATAGAGACTTTTCAAAAAAAAGACGTACAGGAGGCCTACAAGCATATGAAAAAATGGTCAACACCACTAATCACTAGTGTATTACACCATTCTCACATTGCTGTAAAGAGTTACCTGAGACTGGGTAATTCATAAAGAAAAATGATTTAATTGGCACATGGTTCTGCAGGCTGTACATAAAGCATGGTGGCCTCTGCTTCTGGGGAGGCCTCAGAGAGCTTTTACTTATGATGCAAGGCAAAGTGGGAGCAGAAAATTCACATGGTAATAATAGCAGGAGCAAAAGATAGAGGGAGAGGGGAAGCACCACATCCTTTTAAATACCCAGATCTCGCAATAATTCACTCACCATCATGAGGGCAGTATCAAGGGGCTGGTACTAAACCATTCAAGACAAATGTTTCCCCATGTTCCAATCATTTCCCACCAGGCCCCACCTTCAACATTGGGGATTACAATTTGACATGAGATTTGGTGGGGACAGAGATCCAAATCATATCATTTAAAGAAACGCAAATCAAAACTACAATGAGATACTATTTTACACCAGTCCGAATGGCTATTACCAAAAAGGCAAAAAACAGCAGATGCTGGCAAGGCTGCAGAGAAAAGAGAACGCTTACACACTGCTGGTGGGAATGTAAATTGGTTTAGCCATTGTGGAAAGTAGTGTGGCTCTTCCTTAAAGAATTGAAACAGAATTACCATTTGACCCAGCAATCCCTTATTGGTTAAACACCCAGGGGACTATAAATCACTGTACCATAAAGACACATGCATGTCTTTGTTCATTGCAGCACTATTCACAATAGCAAAAACATGAAATAAACCTAAATGCCCATCAATGGTAGACTAAAGAAAATGTGATACATACACATTATGGAATACTATGCAACCATAAAAGATGAGATCATGTCCATTGCAGCAATATGGATGGAGCTGGAGGCCATCATCCTAAGCAAACTAATGTAGGAAGAGAAAATCAAATATCACACATTCTTCCTTATAAGTGGGAGCTAAACAACAAGAACACATGGACACAAAGAGGGGAATAACAGACACCCAGGCCTACTTAACAGTCACGAGTGGGATGAGGGAGATCAGAAAAAATACCTATTGGGTACTACACTTATTACCTGGGTGACAAAATAATCTGCACATGAAATGCTGGCAACTCAAAGTTTACCTATATAACAAACCTGCACAGGTAACCTTGAACCTAAAATAAAATTTATAATAAAATAAGATGCTTATGGTGTCAAATTTACTAATCATAAACTTTGTCATTTTTTTCACTGCTTCTTTTTTTTTTTTTTTTTTGAGATGGAGTTTTGCTCTTGTTGCCCAGCCTGGAGTGCAATGGTGCTATCTCAGCTCACCGCAACCTCTGCCTCCCGGGTTCAAGCGATTCTCCTGCCTCAGCCTCCCAAGTAGCTGGGATTACAGGCATGCGCCACCAAGCCTGGCTAATTTTGTATTTTTATTCGAGACAGGTTTTCTCCATGTTGGTCAGGCTGGTCTCGAACTCCTGACCTCAGGTGATCTGCCTGCTTCGGCCTCCCAAAGTGTTGGGATTACAGGTGTGAGCCGCTGCACCCAGCCTCCACTGCTTTTAAGTGTACAAGAGGTTTTTCATTCTGAGATCCAGAGATTGGATCAATAACCACCTTCATTTTATTCTACCTTATTTTTGCTTTAACTTAACTTGATGCATGGTATAAGAAAAGGCTCTAAATCCATAATTT
Source organism: Rhinopithecus roxellana (assembly GCF_007565055.1). Lineage (NCBI taxonomy): Eukaryota > Metazoa > Chordata > Mammalia > Primates > Cercopithecidae > Rhinopithecus > Rhinopithecus roxellana. The sequence continues at coordinate 131,745,583 of NC_044555.1, read as the reverse complement.
TTTTTCTAGTTGGTCATCCATGAATCCCTTTTATTTGTTAAATAAACTTTCTTCCGTAAAAATGTGGTTTTTTTTTCTGTACACACACACATTTATATGTACACACATACACATGCTCACACACTCACATTAACGTATTCCAAAGACCACACTAATTTTGAGACTAAGAAACCAAACACATTGGTGTTAAGTTTCAAGTGTCTCTCTGTTTTCAGTGTATAAGCCATCTTTAGTGAAAAACTACGTGTTATATGTGACAATTTCAGACTATGTACAGTATGTTGTGTCAGTGTGCCTCATTTTGACTCAGAGGAAAAATACGTTCCTTTATCTGCCTGAACTTGATCTATCTTGAAATTTCTAACCTCACATCCATTTAATCTGTCATGGCATCTAAAGCCTTTTGCTGATTCTCTAAAATGGAAATTGCCAACTAGGGATGGCAATATCTAAACAAGACTGATGAGTATACTAATTATTTCAGGCGATAGATTCTCTATAAAGAGGGCTGATGGGAAACACGGTCAATGTTAGCTACCAAGAAAAGGCAAGACAGCATTTTAGCAAATAGGATGCTTAATCAGCAAGACAAAGCCCTGTAAAGATCAGTTTAAATCTTAAGCATGAAAACGTACTTTAGTGAATGTCAAGTTGAGTATTCAGCCTGTTCTTTCCAATTTTAGTTCTATTCAAAGCACATTTATTGAGACCTAGTATATGTCAAGCATCCTGTTCCATGCCATAGGGTATACAGATGAATGAGTCATAGTTTCTACCCTTAAGGAGCTGCAATATATTATCTACAGCTCACATGTCTTTTGTACCAAATGATTAAACTCTGAAGTCTCTGAGTTACTCAGGATGAATTGAGAATGGAGAGTACAACAGCATCAAACAAAAAATATGCCACCGCTTGGCATCCGGTTTCCAGAAAGACTGAAACAGTTGGTGGAAATTTTCCTCAGAGGGGCTGAAGACACTCTGTGTTGCCACAACACTCTGAGGACAAAGATAAAATAGAAAGAATGCATCTGACAAAACCAGCACGTATCATTTAGGCATTATAGAGAATATCATGGCATTATAAAGCCAGTTGCATACATCTGCAGAGCAGAAAGCCAGTATTTTGGATGGTTAACTGAGTCAAGGATGCTGAGAAGTCACACAGGAGAATGAAGGATCACTTATTGGATTTACTAATATTACTACTACTGCGGCTGCTGCTGCTGCTGCTACTACTACTACTGGAAAGAGATAATGTTTATGGAGTTTGTACTCTGTTTCAGGTATTTTTCTAATGATTTCATTAATATTATATCATTTAATCTTTGCAGCAACTCTGCAAAACAAACAAATGTTATTTCTGTACTTCTATCAATGACAACCTAAATCTTGGAGGCAGGTTAACTCATCCAAAGTATATGATGTAGCCAGAACTTATCAATTAGGCATTGATGACATAGACAAAAATGATTTGAGGGGAGGAGTCAGAACCTGAAACAGATTGGAATGGGTTACAAAGTAAATATACATGAGAGTGTACAAACAAGTAACAGAGAAAACATATTTGGAGAGAAATTTGTATGAATTGTTTCTAACTAAAGAAGGGAACCTCTACTGTAATGAGAAAGAGGAAGGAAAAGACTGGAGCAGATATAGGTGGGTTTGTAATATGAAATAGGCAGAAATGGAAGGACTTTTTGTCTGCATCTATGTCCCTTGCGAAGGAAGCAACAAGATCATTCTGCACACTAAAAATGGGGAGGTGGAGTCAGAGCTTTGGAAGAGGGTGCTTATGCTTGACAGAAACCTTGGAAAGAGTGGAAGCATCAGTTGAGAAAAGGAGCATAATAGGAATGTGTTAGCAGTGTTGAGGATTGATATATTTAAGGTTGGTGACCATGAATTTATTGTAAAACAAACTTGCAGTATTTTAGGATTTTCTCCTGCAGCCTTGGAATTTCTCACTGCAGGGAGAGAAAGGGTAGATATTTGAGTTTAGCTCTTTTTGGGTTTTGCCAAATAAGCACAGTGACAGATGAATAAGAAGATTAGAATAATGACAATAGTATTATTGATGGAATACTAATTGATGGAACACGGAACCTAAGCTGGATAAAGAGGACTCTGAAGGAAGTCGAGGACTGATCAATAGGAAGAAAGTAGAGAAGTGAATGGACTGAATGTCACAATAAGTAGGGGCTAATTTAACACAATTGGGATTCTTTAAGCTAGCTGGAAGCGTTAGAGATAGTGTTCAAGAAAGACATATTTGAATCAATGCTTTCAGTGACAACATAGCTTTAGGTACTGACAGAGTCCACCGGTATAAATGTAGGAATGGGTAGATAAGCTGGAATGGAGAAGAAAGCTTACTTCTTTCTGGATATGCTTAATTTGGCATAAAGTCTAGGGGTTTCCATTATTTCTTTCATTATTTCCATAACTTGTGAAATGAGAATATCTATGGTTTATTGAAATGCTAATTTTTTGTTCTTGTAGTCAGAAATTTGAAAAATCAAAAGGTAATATTTCCTTCTACACTCAAGTCTTGTGTCTTGTGACCCACACTGGCTCTAAGCTGGAGTAGAACACCCCCTCCCCCATACACAGGAAGCACATTGGAAGTATCTTGGAGTGATTTTTATTTTTATTTTTATTTTTATTTTTGGTTGTCACAGGGATTACAGAGAACTACAAGCATTCAGTGACTAGTGGCCAGACAGTCGAGATGTTCTGCAATGCTGGAACAGGCTTTGGAAAAAGAAGACTCATACTATTTTCTGCACTATTTTGGAATATCCCAGCAGACATTATTTCATGTATAAAAACTGTTAATACTTAGCTGAGTTTGAAAACAACTTCAATTTTACATAGAAACCCAAAGTATTTGTTTCACATTTTAATAACCATTAAAATTTTTTGGAGATGCAAAATTCCGTGTAAAATAGGGCAAGTCTGTCCTTAGTTTTGTCTGGAATTTTGTCGAGAGTTGTTAACCATATCACAAACTTGAACATTAACAGGGGTTCTGCTAGACCTATTTGAGGCACCTGTATCTGAGAATTGATAAAAATAGATTTTTACTTTGAAGTGCATTCAATGGATCTAAAAGTAAAAATATTATCAAATTTGCAGAATTATGAATTGCAGTGATATCATTGAATTTCATCAATGAATGTTGTTTTAAGAATATTATTACTAGGCCGGGCGCGGTGGCTCAAGCCTGTAATCCCAGCACTTTGGGAGGCCGAGACGGGCGGATCACGAGGTCAGGAGATCGAGACCATCCTGGCTAACACGGTGAAACCCTGTCTCTACTAAAAAATAGAAAAAAAACTAGCCGGGCGAGGTGGCGGGCGCCTGTAGTCCCAGCTACTCGGAGGCTGAGGCAGGAGAATGGCGGTAAACCCGGGAGGCGGAGCTTGCAGTGAGCTGAGATCCGGCCACTGCACTCCAGCCCGGGTGACAGAGCGAGACTCCGTCTCAAAAAAAAAAAAAAAATAATAATAATATTATTACTATTATTGCAATACATCATTAGGTCAATTATACATAGTAGTTGTAAATATTTCATATGGAAATTTTCATTTAATTTTTTGGGTTGCCTATTTGTTTTCAATCTTATTCTGATCCTGTCCCCTGAGGTCTATTATAACCATTCTAGAACTTATCTTATTAGGTTCCTTTTCTAATATATCCTTGGTTCTCTCATTGTCTATTGAAAGATATGTTATCCAAGATTTATTTATGTATTAAAGACCATAATGTATACCTCAGCATGTGATGGGATTTCAAATCAGAAGATGAGTTTTTCATGATAACTCATACCTTCTTGTCCTCTATCATAATTCATAAAAATGGGGACAAACTCATTTGCAAGAATCACATGCATGTTCCTTTTCTCATCTTGAAGTATGTAATTTGTTTGGCCATAATTATGGCCACTGCAACAATGGTTTTCTCTTTGTTTGCTCTTCTCACATAAAAATCCATCTAGCCCATTATTACTTAACCTAAAATGCGTTCACTCATTATTAATTTCTTTCCTTGAACTTTTATGATACAGTTCTGGCATTGTATTATATTTTTACCTTAATTATGTAAGTATGCAGATTTCATTTTGTGTGGCTTTCTTTTCATGGTAGTAAATTGAGTATTACAAAATATTTGTTAAAAAAGAGAACATCCAGTTTGATATGGTTGAGCTTCAAATGCCGAGCTGCCCTTCCAACTCCTTTTCTCCTGGTTAAGAATTTGTATGTTTCAATGTTAGATACCTCAAGAAATCATGCTGGACTTTAGGACATGGAAACTGATGCCTAGACCAACAGTGAGGAATGGCTTAACCTGCGATACTCAGTGGATTTGCCTAAGGATTCCAAATTGGGTTAGGTTTTGATTTTGGTAGCAAATTTCATGAGTAGAAGATACATGTTGCCTGTTTCTGTGCAAATATCCAAAGAGGAGATGGCTACGTGGTGTGGATGGACATTAGTAGCTTTAGCTTGGGCGCTCATTGAAGTTTCTATGCTTAAGCTTGGCATGATAGGAAGAGAGAGCCACCTGAGTTTGAGTGAAGTAGGTTGGTCTGAGCAAAGACCATGATGCATTGGAGAACAGAGGCTCATCATTACATTTTATGTACCGAATAGCCCTTCTGTCTCCTGCATAATCTCAAGTTGGGGGGAGTCTCCCAAAACACTGCTGAGATTAAATTTTCTATCAATTGTAACAGATGGGTACTAAACTAGATTTATTTGATTTTAAAAAAAGAAAACTAAAACTTACTAGCCTTGAAATGTACTGATGAAAATTCATACCAGTTGCACTTGAGCTTGATGACATTATTTTAGACATATTTTCATCTGAGAAACTTTGAGAAACCTTTATTGAGAGACTACTGTTTCTTTGTCTTTGTAACTGCATGTTGGGAAGCAGTAGTAGCTTGTGTGACCTTCTGTCCGATCCTTTCATCACCTGTAGAATGAATATCTTTTTATCTTTAAATCTTCACATCCACTAGCCTCTCTCTGTGAAGGCCCCAGGGGAACACCTCAAATATGAGACTCTGCTTTGCAGAAAGATTAACACATGTTACTCCGGTTTGTACACTGCAGAGAGCATGGTAATATTTCTGCTGAAAGAGGCACTTCAAATGGTCAAAACCCAGTGCTTTTGTGAAGCTGGTGTTTGTAAGAAAGGGGATCGAATTAGTCAGGGTCAGACAACAGTTGGAGTAAATCACCAGGGAAGACCCTGCGTGGTATAGAGAGGCTATTGGGGTGCATACTCTTGGCAAATAAGAAAACAGATTTTTGAGCTATGCCTACTAAACAGAGCTCTCTGGGCATATCACTTGGGAGCGACTGGATAGTGAATTAAAACGTCTGCATTTGTATTTCCCTCTGAATGACTGTTCCACAATGAGCTAATCTGAATGCTTTTGAGGATAGTTCCATGTGGCTTATTTTCTACTCAACTGAAAGCTCTCAAGCTCAAGACAAGATATTTCAATTGTGTGGCTTCAATTGTGTGAGTTGTCACAAAATGAGGTGGGGAAGAAATATTGCTCTTTAAAAGTTAGTGAACCGTGGGATTTTACGTGAAATTGTAAAGAGTTCAAACTAGTCAAGGAAAGAAATGGCAGATGAACAACTCAAAGAGAGTTCCAGCGATGCTTGAAAGCCATAGGCATTGATCTCAAAGCGCTTTCCTTTCAGAGATGCACAGCCTAGGCCTTGGTGACTTCAATAGATGGTCGAGAAAATGTCCGTGTTATTACTCTGTTCTTTTTGCTGAATACAGTTTCCACATCCATCCTCAAGACAAGTTTATAGCTAGCTCCACACAGCACGTAAATTGCTTTGAAAAGACTCCAAATAGTTAAATGTGATCAAACAAGTGGTTACTTTAAAAAAGTACTCATTAGCATCCAGTTACCAGACAAAGCATTGACTGAATTAACTTGCTTGTTTTCAAACACCTGTTTGAAAATACACCATATGCCGACTAATTCAAATAGAAGAGAACTTTCACTTTCAGAGACAAAATCTTAGACGCTTTTTAAAAAACAAACCGTAAGTTTCAAAGTATTTTATGTCCCTTTGAGGACGACATGCTTCTGGGTATCTTTTAATGCCTATTTTATAAATATTGCAAGAATAAATCATTGCCCCTATAGAATCTTCATTCTACTTGACTCCTAAGCAGCATTTGGCGCTGTTTACCTTCCCATTTTGCGACTCTATTCTCCACTGTCTTTTGATATACCGGGTTCTTACTTATCTTAATGACTCTTTCTAATCATATTTATCTTCCCATCCCTGAAACGCTCGTTTATTACCCTCAGTTCTCTTTTAGACTTTTTGCCCTTCTCAGTCCGCAGTCTGTCTGGGCAATCTCATCCTCCATTAGTCAGTCTTCAATTTTCCTCTGTATGTGTGCTGTCCAATAGGGCAGTCACTAGCTCTGTGGCCATTTACATTTAATTAGAAGAAAATGAAGTAAGAAATGTAGCTCTTCAGTTACACTAGCCACATTTCAAATGCTCAATAACCACATGTGACCAGTAACTACTGTATTGGATAGTGCAAACACAGAACAGTTTTATCATCACAAAAAGTTTTATTAGAAAATTCTGCCTTTTATGCAAATGGTTCTCAAATAGGTCTTTAGTCCAGACATCTCTCCAGGACCTCAAGTCCGTAATAGCTAGTGGGTATTTCCACATGAATGTTCTATAGACCTTACAGACAAATTATTTCCACCAAACTGCTCCTTTCCTGGAAGTTAAACCATACCCTTGAATGCAGAGTTAAGAAATCTCATCTTTCTTCATTTTCTTTCTTTCTTTTTCCACCATGTGCTTAAAATCATCTTTACTCTTTAAAAGAGGAGGGCCATTACTATTTTGACTGTTCCCAGATGATTAATTTTAATACTGATAGCACTTTTAAGTGAAGAAGACACCCAGTTATCATGTGTTGCATGTGACAATGTCTAAGTTGAATCCTCCCTTGCAATGACCTTGTAACTGGCATGATTCCTTCCCATTACCCCTGCCCCCAAATTAATTTCACATAGTGAATACAAAATGAGGCTAACAAAGCAATCTTTGTGAAAGGAATTCCACAGATTGCTTAATTGACACTTCCAAATCTCTCATTTATTTGGATTTCTAAATCAACAGAATTAGACTACAAATTAATTCATTAGTACAAACAATAAAAAATGAGGTCAGGATTATTAGAAGAAGAATAGACAAGCGGATGAATTGATCCATAGTCAGATGTACAGGTTGATCTCTGAAACTCAAAAAGTAGGTCAACTTTTTTCCTCTCGCTTAATTACATGCCCACATGCTTTCTTCTGTCAGGTCTGGAAATCTTGGATCTTATTTCTACACAGTGTAATTATGTTTCCATATCTGATCACGTCCAATTTTGAAGTGAAATAAACAGTAGGAACTAGTCACATTAGCAAGTGGAGCCACCAAATTACATTCATTAAGGCATTGTTCAATTATGGAGTGCAATCCTCCAGTGACCCCAGGAAAGTAAAAAATCAGTTTATAATTAAGGATCTATGATACTTAATAAATATACATAGTGTATTAGAAAGAATGTGTTATTTTCCCCTTCTATCAAAGAGAATCTTGATCTGAAAAAGGGCTTGAATAAAGAATAATTACACTTTGATGAAAAGAAGTTGAATTCACCTTGATCCAAATCAGGTCAGTAATTATCCACCCTAATGCAGTATAATGATCCTTTGGATTTATAATTATAAACCTTCAGGAGAGTCTTGGTGTAATTCTAAAGTAACAGCAAGGTAACAAGCTATATTTCTTATTTCATTTTCTACAAAATACATCACAATTCTATACTGAATTACTAGTAAGTTTTTATTATGGTCATTTCTTGTACTTTCTAAAAATTCTCTACTCTCTAGACAAATATATAGCTCCCATTGTCAGTCTTTGCTTGTCTACCCACTTTTGAATACATTGTTCTCCACAACTCTGAAGCAAACTACTTCTTATCAAGCCAGCAAAATATCTGTGTCTTCTTAAAGTTTTTTTTTTTTTTCTCAATTTTTTTTTTCTTGAGCAAAACCCAGGAGGGGTGACTTCAGCTCAATAACTAAAATGGCCAAAGAGACCACTGTTACTCTTGTTTGTCCTGTTTGCCTATCTACTACATTGGATGACATCTCATTTGACTATTTAATTAGATTATAGAGCAGAGTTGCACATAGTATACACGACAATGAGAGAGACTTGCACACATTCACAGACAGAGAGACAGAGATCAAAAGAGAGGCAGAGAGGGAGTGAAAGAAGGAGAAAGTACAAGAACATGACCTTTCGTATACATTATGTAACTTTGAATCAGGTATGTAACCTTCTGAGTCTCAATTTCCTTATATGTTAGAGTACATATCTCATAGGGTTGTTGAGGATTAAAAAAGAAAAATCTTTAAAGTATTTAATATGGTGCCTGCTACAGAGCAACCATTCAATAGCGATAACAATCACTCTGTTAATTACTAAATAGCTGCATAGACATACTAGGCCTATTGACATAGATAAATACATAAGAGTATATTATTATACCTCTGTGATACACATTTGAATTATAGAGCCTAAATACTGGGCAGACATGTAATGTGGGATAATAAAAACAGTGAATTGTCAGTAATTAGAAAAACAGTGTTTGAGTTTTGATTGTGGTAGTCACCAGTTGTACGACCTTGGGAAAGTCACTTAACATTTGGAGCTGATGTTTCCAGCCTGCAGTGTAGGAGTCACATTACTCACCCTGGACAATAAGTGTGATAATATTTGGAGATGGGTTGTTGTGTATAAAGTTCTTTATGCATATGTAAAACTTAAAGGTGTAAGATTCTGTTCATATCCTTTTACAATTGGAGAAGCAGTCCCTGAGGCAGACCCTGTCTATATGTGATTGAGAATACTCACACAGGACTCTCTTCTCTGAAATGGCCCTTTTGAGTTGCACCTGGAACCTGGGCCAGTCTTAGATTTGGAGTCTGACAACAGCCTCTGGCCCTGTGTGCCCTCAGCTTCTCAGTTATGTTTACTGAGGGGCAACTGCCACAGTGGCAGACCGTGTCCAGGCATATCTCACCCTAGAGTTGGGGAAAGGAATAACGTGGGCACTGGATATGGAGATGAGAAGGTAATGGTGCAGACTTGTATGATGATTCTCACAGGGGACGAATACAGCAATTGTCGGAGATAACAGGCACAACATTGAAATCATGTTTCGCTCATCATCATCTAGAACAAAAGCCTAACATACAGTAGGTGACCAGTAAATATTTGTCAAAGAATTCCAGGCCATCTCAAGGTTTGTGATCCCAACACACCAAACGATTTGGAGTCAACTGGCTCTCCGTTCAGTCACAACACACTGCATTTAATGGAAATTGTTTGCCTCATTTCTGGGAAAATGGCTTGTCTCAATTGTGTTTTTTACCCTCCCCCCCACCCCCATCACAAGCAAACTTCCTTTGTACTCCCTTGCAACTTCACTTTTAAATCTCCAGTGAAATCAGGTAGAAAGCAACTTCTGGATTTTTCTATCCCTGCTAGCTTTCAGTTGCTGATAGGTTGCCATTTTGGATTGCTAAATGGCCTTCTAATTCCCATTTCATGCCCCGTGCTTTGTCTCTTGTTGGTTCTACGGGACTGTCAGAACCTATTTAATAACCTCGCCTATCTCCTCCTTCAGAACTCTTCGGCCAGGCTCTCTTTCCTGCTCTGTATTCTGTTCACTGCTCTGCCACCCTCACAAGCCTCAGCTGCAACTGAAGAGTCCATGTGAAATAGGGAACTCAGCTCCATGATGCATACATTTAGAAGAGAATTCCTCTCTCTTTCCTAAATCTGTGAAGTTTCGAATACCAGAAACCTGCATCTCTATTAAAGAGTTAAAAAAAAAAAAAAAAAAAAAAAAAAAAACCGGAGTTCAACAAAATATCTGTTTAATTACTAGCCACACAAGTTACATTTGGGTAAACCTGTTTGGGGGAGGGGAGCACTGCCAGTCACGATTGCGCATATTTGGTTCTCTCGGAAAAAAAAAAAATTATTTAGACCAACTGGAAAAGCAAACCTATTTATCATCTGATACAATTTTGAATCCTCTCCTTTCCTGTTATAGATTTTGCACTAAAAACCTTTTTCTGGACATGTTTTACTGGCCAAAAATTTAGTGATTTCTTAATGTTAATAAAGTTTTAACATGAAAAAAACAGATTTTCTGAGATAGCAACTGGCAGTTTGGGGATAGAAATAATATATTCAGTAAATAAATTTCACACAGCCTGACAGAGCACTCCTACACACTATTCAGATCAATATTTGATGAGAATGTATCAAAGCAAAGTTATTGCTATGAGGAGCCACTGCTATCTTTTGATTGAAGTTAATGAAGCAGACATATTAGTGTAAAGCACTTGCTGGATGCATTTGAAATTTGTCCTAACCACCACTAGTACTGCTAATGGAAGATGGTAATTACTGTCCACATAATTCTGAAATAATTAAGAAAATGGGTACTTTTCGGAGTCATCCTATTAAAATGCAAGCTCGATAATAGAAAAGTTTCTGGGCATGTGTTGACTTGAATCAGTGAAGATAAGAGTGACAAAGTATCTTTTTTACATTACAATTGAAATGTTTCTTCTATTACATGCTGTAAAGCTTTAAGAGCATGACAAAGTCGGAAACCTTGCCAATGACACAGTGTAGAGAAATATGCAGAAAGTAAACTGTGGTAGCAACAGAACTCTATACATTCCCATAACACTCAAAGGTACTGTAGCCATCCTGTAGCTTGAGCACCGCTCTCCCTTCATCCATATGAAGGAAGACACCTGATTTGGATTGGTCTCTTGGCTGTTTCCCTGAAGGCATATATAGATCACAGCGTTGACAAGGACTTCCCAGGGCTGAAGATGTTCAGGGCATTCAGCTCTATCTCTGAATAAATCAGGGCAGAGTTGGCAGTGCCAGACAGGTGTGCCCTGCTCCCAGCATCAGGCCTGGACCCAGTGGATTTGCAGTCAGTACACTCTTCTGACTGAGACATGAGAGAATGTTAAATGTGGTATGCATGAAAGAAAAGATGAATGGCTCTGGGAAACATATTGTCAGTTGTGAGACAGAGCTCCCTCCCATAAAAGAGAAGGAGATGCTTAAAGTAAAGGATCTTGGGACAGCATTAATAATGAGGAGACAACATGATAAGCAAACGTGGTCTCCATGGACCAGGGCATGTGCACACTTGCCCAGTTAATTTAAAATGTCTTGAAAGTAATTTGTAATTGCAGCATGTCTGAACTAAAAAAAGAGAAAGCCTTCGAAAGATGGGCCTGCCAGAATATGTAGTGGAAAGCAGTCTCCCTAAACTGAGATGGCTGCTTGGGAAATACCACACCCATCCAATAAAAGTATACTGCTAGTGATGACTTAGGCAAGCTCTGTCACAGATTTTCTGAAATAAAGGGTTAAATCACGCTGCAATATTCACAACCTTTTGCCAATTCTTTGCCGTTCAGAAAGTTCTTACATACATATGATCTTAATTCTCTGTATGGCCATACTTGCCTGATGGGGATTATTTTTCCTATGTTACAGATTAGAAAAGTGTGGTTCAATGAGGCAAGTGACTTGTGTAAGGACAGACCTTCTGAATCCCAGCCCAGTGCTCTGCCCACTACAGCACTTGGTGGCTGCTATGCTCTGTGTGGCCATGCTCCACACTGCTATTCTCAGCTCCTCTGGGTCAAGGGAAGCTGTCTCAGGGTGAGCCCAGCTGCCCACACCCAGTTCCTAGCAATTCCTGAGAAGGCTGGCAATGAGCATTCTCCGTAAGACCACCTCTTCTCAGAAAGAAAGAGAGACTGAGAGAGAGAACTCTCCCCAGAAAAAAACAAAAAACAAACAAACAAACAAAACCTGTCATGAGATTCATGCTCTTGAAAAATACCACTTTCTTCTGTTTGTCCTTCCAGACTTTCAAGTGAAAGTTCAATCATCTGAGCCTAGCATGCAAGCCCCTTCATATTGGATGCTTCTTCATACCCCAGAAAGAAGCCACTGTCCAGCCGGCAGGCCTATCCCCCAGCATTGGAAACCATGTTTATTTTTAACACGACACTTTCTTTTAAGCTATTCTCTCTATTTGGTAGGGCCTGCATTCACTTCTCTTTGGCCAAGTCCTGCCTACGTGTCCTTACCAGCTCAAGTCCCACTGCCCCCACGCCACTTCTACTGCAGGTTTGGCACATGGATTAGAGGTCCTTTCAGTGTCTTTTTCATGCATTGAATCCTGAGTGATTGCTGACTATAGCAGTCACAGCTGATCTGATTGCAAGTGACAAAAATTCAATTTGATCTGGCTGAGGCCAAAAGAGAAATTTACCGGAAGGCCCTTGAGGAATTTAATCTACTAAGAAAAGGTGGGAAGATCAAGGGCAGCTGGGCCTTAGGGACATTTGGAATCAGAGACTCAGAGTGCTGCTAGTGCACTGTCCCTCTCTCATTTTTGCTTCCATTGGCATGGAACCTTCTTTCTCTCAGTTTCTTCTGGGAGACGTGATGGCGAACAGTTCCTGTGCTGTATATATACTCACAGGCTTTCCACTAGAGGAGGTTTTAGATTTTCTTCTCCATTTCATTTCAGATAATTGTAGGGAAGTACTCTGATTGACCTACTTGCTTCAGATACCTATCTCCAGAAAACTCTGGGATGGCCTGAGGTAGAATCACTTAACCTACACTCTGTCTGCAAACCTTAGGCTAAGTATCATTTCCAGAAGAGAGAAGAAATCACTGTGATCCAGGCAGCCTCCCTGGCTGTTACCACATTGACCTGTGGTCTCTCAGGAATTACTGCTTCACTTTGAAAGCACCATGTCTCCTCCCCAAAGCAGTTTTGACAGCTCCTTGGGGTTGAGCCTAGGACCACATGTTATCCTGGAGTTCCCATAGTACCTAGCATAGTGCTATAACATTTCATTCATTTACACATTATTGAGTGCCTCTTTTGTGGCAAACCTCTACTAGATGTTATAAGTGGAAACTTGTTATCCACTGCAACTCTTGCCAAAAATTACTTGCAGTTCTCTAAAATCACCATGCTATTTCTTACCTCTCTGTTTTCATACATGCTATTTCTTCCATCCAGGGTATCTTCTCAATTCTTCCTCCCCTGATAGGAAATCTCACTCAACTTCCAAGACTCAGCCGAGGTGTCACCACTTCTGGAAAGCCTTTGGTGACCTCTTCCCCTTGTCTCCTCATCCCAAAGCTGAATAAAGTGCCCCTCTTCTGTGCTCTCCCAACATACTTCATGGCACTTACCACTTATCACTGTGCATTATAAACATTTCCATGTTCCCTCCTGTATGAACAACCTGTCGTTCTAGAAGTCTGGCCCCTTGTCTATCAGCATCTCTAGGGGAATTGTTAGAAACGGATATTCTTGAGCATCCCTCCAGACTTAATAAGTCAGAGACTCTAGGGGTGGGGCCAGCCATCTGTTTTAGTGAGCCTTTCAAATATTTCTGATGCACATTCAAGTTTGAGAACTACTGAGGCAGATACTCCCAGTGGTCATCACAGAATCTGGTTCATAGTAAGTGTTTGGTAAATTTTTGATGGATAAATCAAAGAATCAATAATTTCTCGTCCTTGTGAAGATTTTGGATATGTTGTTTCTTATTGGTTGCTTTTCAGGCACTATCATCAGATAGATGACTAATTTCCATCCATTCATTCATTAGATCATACATTCATTTATTCATTAATTATACTATCTAGAAAACTAGGGATTTAGGGATTCCAGAGTTAAATTCATACTGTTTGCCACAACAGTCATGTGCATACCTCTCCTAACCACCAGGAATATTTTGAAAGCCTTCTTTCATGGCTATAGGTCACAGCTTCATAAATATTATGTCTTTCATTGATATATTTTCCAGAGTCAAGAAGAATTCCAGAGAAAATGATATTCTTGTAGCTGCTGGTATCTTTCGAGCTTTGTATGATTTTGAAAAAACTTAAAAAAAAAAAAAAAAAAAACAGTTAATCCTGAATGCCTGCAAATCATATTTGCTGATAAATCCTGGATTTAAGTTGTAAACAAATTAAAGATTGAAAACTTTCCTTTGGCACACTCTTTCAAGAACTGTATTACTGTCTGCAAACTACTTGGTTCCTTTCAGAGGGAGCAATTCTCTGTGTGCTAGACTGAGCAAGGCCTTCCTGCACCTTGGCAAAGCCCAGTGGGAGTGTGTGTGAGAGACTGAGCTGTCTCAATGGCCCAATGTTATACTTTCAGCAAGCTTTTGAGAACAAAGTCTCTGTTTTTATTGCTCTCCCTGCCAGTGATCACGGCTGGCTTCTTTCAGCGGGACATTCCATGCCTTCGCACTTAGTGCCAAAGCAGGGCATCCCCTGAGTACTCCAAGCTCCTCACAGAGCCCTGAAATGAGGACATTCTTGAGGCTACCCTTTCTCCCATTCTGTACACACACACACACACACACACACACACACATTATAATCCTTTCCTGCATCCCAAAGAAGACAGTGACTATAAAGTCCCCAAGAACAAAAGTTCTTTTATCATACCAACATAACTTGTGTGTGTGTGTGTGTGTGTATGTGTGTGTGTGTGTGTGTGTGTATTTAATACTATAAGTCATTAGTTTCTGGAAACTTGGTTCACATTGTAATGTGCAAACCTTATGCTACCAAAAAAAAATGACTTAAGGGAATGAACTGTTTAAAGCTTAGAGGTTAGGGTTAAACACATACAGGATAAAAGCATGAATTATGTGTAGAGGCTTTACACATGGAATACAAAATTGGGCTATATAAAGCGATTTCTGAATGAGAATCTGTGGCTGTATAACAACATGCAGAGATTCATATTAAGCATGCAGATTCACTTGGGGTGTCTCATTCAGTAGATGGTCCAGGAAAATGTTAATTTTCACAGTTGCCTCAGGTGACTCTTATATGAAGCAACTGTTGGGAAATACTAGATAAGATGTTCAACTTTTCTTACAATACAGAGTCTATGATGCTCTGTATTATCACACACTTCATGAACTCTCTCTCTATCTCCCTCTGATTTCTAACCAAATAAGAGAAGAGGTAGCAACAGCTTTTACATTATATATTGGGGGTCAGAAAACCTGGGTTATGTTTCCATCTCTGCCACCAATTAGCTCTATTACATTGAATAAGCCATTAGCCTCCTCTAACCTTATTTCCTTATGAACCAAACAGTCTGTACTACAAAACCAGTTGTTTGCTTATAAAAAGAAAGAGAGGCCAGGTGCAGTGGCTCACATCTGTAATCCCAGCACTTTGAGAGGCCAAGGCAGGAGGATCACCTGAGGTCAGGAGTTTAAGACCAGGCTGGCCAACGTGATGAAACTCTGTCTCAACTAAAAATACAAAAATTAGCCTGGTGTGGTGGTGGCTGCCTATAATCCCAGCTACTCAGGAGGCTGAGGCAGGAGAATTGCTAGAACTGAGGAGGTGGAGGTTGCAGTGAGTCAAGATCATGCCACTGCACACCAATCTGGGCAACAAGAGCGAAACTCCATCTAAAAAAATATATTAAAAAGAAAAAGAAGAGAAGACTTTGTTTGTGCTGTTTGTACCACTTACTAATTTTCAGAGTACAAACACTCCAACCCACCATGGATGATTTCAAGCTATGGGCGGACTGTCACTGAATATGGAATTGGGAAGATATCTACTCTTGCAAGCTATTATAAGCTGGCTTCAGCTTACTATGGACTATATTCCTTCCAACCTTAAATGTCTACTCCATGTTATATAACTAATAAACTAATAAAGATAGTAACTTCTCTTTAAAGAAAAGGAAAATTCAGTTATAAGTGCTGTGGATAGCCTAAGCTTTGTAGTTGGGCAGACTTGGTTTTGAATTCCAGTTCTATCATTTAAAGCTGTATGATCTTAGACAAGATACTTAAATTATGGGTCTTGGTTTTCTCATTTGTAGGACAAATATACCAAATCCCATTTTTAATGAGGAGTAATGAGGTAATACATATAGAGCATGTTTCAGTGTCTGGTAAATGTAAGGTGAATGAATGAAATTAGAAAAGATAAGGCGCAGCAGTAGAAGTCACAGCATTAGAAACACCAACACTAGGCAGGACAAATATCCAAAAGGAGAATATCGATGAGAGATCACAGTGAAACCTGACGTTAATGATAACAGTTGCCATTTTATTGAGTGCTTGGCATATTCTAGGCATTGTGCTAAGAGCTTTACATAAGTTATCTGCTTTCAAAAGCACAGAAAGGTATAAGGGATGAACTAAAGTATCACCTAAAAGGCAATTTAAATTTCTTAAAAATTACTTTTAGATTTGACCTCATATACAAGACAATTTTCAAGAGGGTGAATCTAGAAAAGACAAAATAGGAGCTATGAAACTAACTTACCACAGTTCCAAACTTTGAACTTTGTATTCAAACCAATTCATTTGTAAGATCATCTGGTGGACATCAACTATTTGCAAGACACTGAACAAGGCATTGGAGAAGAAGAGGATACATATTTGAATAGCACAGGACTTCTGTCACTTGCGAGACAGACTCAGGCATGAATCACACTGATTTAAGGCTGTCTCAAACCAAGTTTTATGTTCCCTTACACAGACTGTATCTGAAGCCATTCACTTGGGTGTCCGGTTTCTAGTCTTTGTTACAAACACACTGCATTTTCCTTCTCAAACTATTCTAAAAAGTTAAAGAGGTGGGGACATGCCCAAACTCATTTTATGAGGTTAGCACTACCGTCATACTAAAACCAGACAAGGACATTGGAAGAAAAAAATTACAGGCTAATATCCTTGATGAACTTAGATGTAAAAATTCTAAACGAAATACTGGCAAACAAAATTCAACAGCACATTAAAAGGATCATGCACCATGATCAAATAGGATTTATTCCTTAGATGCAATAAAATTTCAATACATATAAATCTATGAATGTGATACAATTAACAGAATGGAGGATAAAATCCGTATGATCATCTGAATAGATGCATAAAAACATTTGACAAAATTCAAGATCCTGTCATGAAAAATGCTCAACAAACTAGGTGTAGAAAAAATGCACTTCAATATAATAAAAGTCATGTATGACAAGCCCATAACTACCTCATACTCAATGTTGAAGGCTGAAAGATTTTTTTCTTATATCAGGAACAAGACAAGGAGGCTTGCTTTCACCACTTCTATTCAACAGAATCTACTGAAAGTACTGGAAGTCCTAGCCAGAGCAATTGGGCAAGAGAAAAGAATAAAAGGCACTGAAATAAGAAAGGCGTTGAAGTGAAATTGTCTCTGGTTGCAGACAAAATGATCTTACACATAGAAAACCCTAAAGACATCCCCCCAAAACTATTAGAACCAATAAAGAAGTTCAGTAACATTTCAGGATACAAAATCAACATACAAAAATCAGTAGCATATCTACACACAAGCAACAAACTATTCAAAAAAGACATTAAGAAAAGCATCCCATTTATAATAGCACAAAAAAGTAAAATACTTAGGAATAAATTTAATCAAGGAGATAAAAGATCCTGTACACTGAAAACTATAAAACATTGATGAAAACAATCAAAGTGGACAACAATGAAGGGAAATACATCTCTTGTTCATGAATCAAAATTATTAATATTGCTAAAATGTCTGACTAAAATGATCTACAGATTAAATGCAATCCTTATCAAAATTTCAATGGCATTTTTTACAGAAATAGAAAAATGCTGAAATTTATTGGAATGACAAAAGACCTCGAATAGCCAAAACAATCTTGAGCAAGAGGAACAAAGCTGGAGGCATCGTACTACCTGACTTTAAAATCTACTACAAAGTTTTAGTAATCAAAGCAGCATGGTACTGGCATAAAAACAGGCACATAGACTAATGGAAGAGAATGGAAATCCCCTACATAACTCACGCATATACAGTCAACTAATCTTTTCCAGGAATACACACAATGGGGAAAGGAGAATCTTTCTAATATATGGTGTTGGGAAAACTTGATATCCTCATACAAAAGAGTGAAATTGGATCCTTGTCTTACACAATACACAAAAATTAACTTGAAATTGACTAAGGACTTACACATAAGATCTAAAACTGTAAAACTACTAGAAGAAAACATAGGGAAAAAGCTCCTTAAAATTGGTCTTGGCAATGATTTTTTTCTTCAATATGACTGCTAAAGCAAAGGCAACAAAAATAAAAATAAACTACTGAGACTACATCAAACTAAGACTTTGCTGTACTTCCTGCACAACGAAGAAAATAATCAGTAAAGTAAAAAGGCAACTTGTGGAGCAGGATGACATATTTACATCCTGTGTATTATATTCAAATTATAATATAATATGAAGAATTAATATGCAAAATATAAAAGTAACTTATATAACTTAATATTTACAAAACAGAAATCTCACACATGCACAATAAATAGTATTATTCAGCATTTAAAAAGAAGGAAATTCTGCCATCATCTGCCACAACATGAATGAACCTGGAGAACATGCTAAGTAATGTAAGCTAGACACAGAAAAGCACATACTGTATGATCTCTCTTGTATAGTGAATCTAAAAATGTCTGTGAACTCCAAATATCTGAGACAGGTCTCAGTCAATTTAGAAAGTTTATTTTACCAAGGTTAAGAATGTGCCCATGAAACAGCCTTAGTAGGTCCTGATGACACGTGTCCAAAGTTGTCTGGGAAAAGCTTGGTTTTATACATTTTAGGGAGACATGAGACATCAATCAATATATGTAAAACGTCCATTGGTTCAGTCCAGAAAGGCAGAACAACTCAGCAGGGAGGCGGCTTCCAGCTACTTGGTAGATAAGAGGCAAAGGGTTGCATTCTTCTGAGTTTCTGATTAGTCTTTCCAAAAGAAGCAATCAGATATTACGAAGGAGGTATGTAACTTTTTTTTATCTTAGCAGGTATCTATTTTAGGAATAGAATGGTAGACATGTTTGCCATAAGTAGTTCCCAGCTTGACTTTTCCCTTTGGCTTAGGGATTAGAGGGTCTTGAGATTTATTTTCCTTTCACATTTCCCATGCTTTTCTTTTTAAAATATTCTGGAGAAAGAATTTTAGAAAAAAACGAGTCTCTGGTCTCAGGTTTTGTCTGATATCTCATAGCAAGAATGGTTTATTCTTAGACGAGTAGGTCCCATGTTGTTAGGAAAGCTCATTTTTAGTACATTGTAAAGTCTTATGTCCTACAAAGAAAAAATAGTGGGGGTAAGGAAGAAAAGCAGCAACAAACAAAAATGAATACCAACTTTGGAAAATCTATATAGGCCTATTACTCTGAAGTCTATACATCAGTAGGAAGGTATGAAAGTGGCTTATGTATATAAATAGGTTGCTGTTATTTTCTTCTGAAGTTTAAGTTGTCTGGCTTCAGTTTGCAGGGCTTTAAGAAAATACAGCTTCATTTTTAGTGATTTCAAATCAGAAAAAAATGGGGAAAAAATGAATGGAAAGAAGGAACTGAAAACATTTATTTTGGAGACTTTTAGCCCGGAAAAATTTTACAATTCACTCTAACCTGTAGAAAATAATAAAAATTGAAAAACATTAAGCAAGACTAGAATCTAACAGCATGGGACAATAGTTTATTTTGATGTTTCTCTTCAGTCTTATTTTCACTAAAGACAAATTATGGGAGAAATTCATTTGCAAAATAAGTCTTAGTCTTATTATATTTGGCCAGAGTAGTTGCATAAAGTCAACAAGAATAAACATTTACCATGTAGGCTCCTCTTTAACAAAAATTGACTTTGCTGGAACTTCATTTGATAAGGAATCTCAGATTCAACTTTAATGCCTCAATCGTAGCCTGTGCCTGCAAATACCTGTATTAATTGGGTGAATTATTCACCTTGAGGTCCCAAGAGAATTTGGGGCTCCTGGGTCTGTCAGAAAGTGACATTCTTTACTTACTACCAGTCAGGAACCTGTACAGGGACTGTCTGGACAAGGTATGAGGTCAGCTTCCCCAAGGGGCTTTTATTGACTCTAAAAGTCAACTTTAATTCCTTAAAGGGGTCTGTATCTGATAGCATACTATTCCAGTCAAAACCCTGGTAAAATAACCAGTGTCTTCAATTGTGTCCTGTTACAAAAGAAAACAGAAACAATAAGAATTTGCATTTATGCAAATAACAATATTGCCATAAGTGAAGAATACTCACAGCTAGTTTCCAAATTTTGGAGGAATCAGGTAGAGGTAAATATGCTCCAAACTTTGTTTTTAGGAGCATAGTTTACTCAATTGTTAAAAGCTGTAAATAGCTCAAAAGAAAATTTTTCTTGGCTCTGGAAAACAAAGAAAGGATCAGCAACGTTTTAAGCAAAAATCATAAAAGGAGCATTTCAATATTCTATTGGTTAAGTCCATGGTGTTAACTCATGTTCTGCTTGATATTCATGGACATTTCAGCTCTTCCTGGTAGACTTTGAAGTCTTTTTCTCTATTCTAGTGTCACA
The DNA here is from genome assembly GCF_007565055.1 of Rhinopithecus roxellana. Lineage (NCBI taxonomy): Eukaryota > Metazoa > Chordata > Mammalia > Primates > Cercopithecidae > Rhinopithecus > Rhinopithecus roxellana. The sequence continues at coordinate 131,724,957 of NC_044555.1, read as the reverse complement.
ATCTCCAAAATATGCATTCAGGAGCACCTGTCAGAGTCCTATGCTGATTATAAAACCACATTTCAAAAAGGATAGAAGTAAAACAATTGTGGATGACACAAGTTTTAGAACAGTCATAGTTAAAAACACAATTGACAAGGAAACTTGGTTACTTCTGTGCCATGCAGCAATTTTACATAATAATCATAATTACTCGTAATAACATGCTAAAACATATCAGAATCAAAAGAATTTCATATAGTTCTGGAACGCACACTAGTAACACATTTACATAAATATAATCCAAAGAAGGGTAAACACTGTTTTGTATTTGACAATACTTCCTGTATTATTTTATTATAGCAAACAAGCCAAATATGTCTCCTTTGGACTTCAGGAGACTAATATCAAAAAATTGAGGATCAAAGTTAGAATTTGACTTTGGGAAGTTTGTCAAATATAAAATGTATAAAACGCTTGATACCACAAAATTGAATCACAGATCATTGTAAAATAAGTCATTCATTTAGCCAAAGTGATAACTCAAAGATTTCAAAAAACGGTGACAACCTTTATTCTTTGGGAGAGGAGACTTAATTTCCCCAATGATAAGCCCTAGTAAAAACAGCACGAAGCCAATTAAATTTGTCTTCCAAGGTTTGATAAACAATCTATAAAATTTTAATCATCATGACCATAAGATATAATTTTCATAAGCCTTTTTAACCTTTAATAAGGAGTGGGTTAATGCTCCAAAAAACCTTGTTAATCAAATGCAGGGGTCCATATGCTGGCCTGCCTTTGACATTAATTGTTAAGTTATAGAGAAACTGAACTTATTTTATCTTTCAAAATTGGCTCTTACAATCTCATGCACCCACGTATTCTGCGATAGCCCCTGGACCTTGAGAAGTTGAATATTTTAATTTCTGGCCCTGTGTCAGAATGCAGTTTATTTTGATTGTTCTGTTTTACTGGGTCTGAAGTTGAGGTTTTAACTGGTGTAACTGTTTAAGATTTAGCAGAACTTGATGTCCTTTTTAGACGCAGGAATCAAAGCCTTGTAGCCTAATACCACAAGGGCTTTAAAAGTACATACAGATACTTACACAGATGTAATAATCTTAATTAGAATTTTTTAAAATCTTAGGCTTTTCTAAGCAAACCAAAACTTAGTAATAATGACATAGGAATTATTTCAATAAAGCATAAAGTCCATTTATTAGTCCAGCTGCTGAAAGGCATAAGAAAAGTCTTTCTACACTGTGACTGCCTTTCCCTATGGGGAAGATTAATTTGGAAAAAAATCATTTCCTTTAGACCTCTAAGATAAAACATTTTTTTTTTAGCATCAGGCCACAACAGTTTAAACTGAAAGGGTAAAAAAACACACAGGAGCTGAAAATAAGTGGAAAGAAAGAGTTATTATTTCAGGCCTTTCAAAAGGGGAGAAAAAGCTGAAAACAGTGAGATGCAATAAAAGTTGAACTTTATGTAAAAAAAATTATAATATCTTGTAATTTATTAAAAGTAAAGTAATGCCTTAAGAAAATCTTACAGTTTGAACCATTTCTTTATTGTATAAGTGTTTTTTTTTAAATCAAAACACAATCTCTAGAAAGACCATTATAAGTAATTGCCATTTAATTATAGACAACCTGATCATATAAAAGTTTTTTTTTTTTTCCATGAATCCTCATTGTGACTTGAACAGATCATTCATAACACACTTGGACTTTCTGGTTTATCTGAACATCTCTCTTTCTTAAACAACCAGTCATCATTTTCTAGGACAAAATTTACCATACAAGAGTCTTTTCAATGAAAATTATATTTCTTTAAGTTTCTTACCAAAAATACTTCTTTATTTCTGTAACTTTCTTTACAACCCTGTTATTTCCTTGTTCCTTTTACCTTGTTCTATACGTAACCTTTAAATAAGCTTTGAATTAGGTAAAAATTATTCACCTTTTAAAAGGAAAATGTATTTTTAAAGAAACAATGTTTTCCTACGATATGTTTTTAATTGGAAATTTTTTGCTAATTAAAAATTAATTTCCAATTAATAGAATATCTATTATTTAATTTAACTTTAGATTCTAAATTATGACAAGATTGTCTACAAATATTTATCTCATTACATTTACCTAATTATTTTATTTTAATAGTTTACCTAGACTGTTTATGGAAACTGCAATAGTCATCAAAGTTATTTTCCTATCAACCACTTTATAGTCTGTGAATTTCAGGTGTTTACCTAAGTGAGAACCTTAAGATTAAATATATGGTTATTTTATCAAATAATTCAAGATTTAGCTGTTTTCATGAAACCAATATTAATGTCTTATTTATCAAACATTACACAAGCAAAGATCATTCTCTTTCGGGCTGGGTTTATAGTTTAATAACCCTTATGCCAAGTTTTGTCACCTTATAGTGTTGAGCAGGAATAAGTATAAAATCTCTTGATCAACAAATGCAAACAAAAACGTATGCTGACATTTTTAAAGAGATTCCTAATATTACTTTACCAATAATTTTAAACCTAGCTTATTGAAGATTTTACTTACATCATAGGAACTTCAAAAGCATTTGGGCTTACTATTTGATTTATGAGTACTCTTTAAGCTTAACGCAAATTTGGTACCTCGTGACCAAAACACATAATAAAATACGTGTGAATACACATAAACACTCATAGAGAGATTCACACGCATAGAGAGATCTTATAGCTCTTACTTCAGAACTCTAGCCATGAGATATTATTGCAATCTCATTGATTTGCAAAAATAATAGCAAAAAGAAATGGTTGGATGCAAACAGTGAATTTTCAGCTGAAATATAACAGCAGGCTCAAAGCAGGCAGAGAAGAAAGCAGATAGAGAACTTAGGAACTTCATAGTTGCAGACCGACCTTTAGGCTCTGAATTTTCCTTGTAATTTACCCGTCAGTTTAAAATGTGCAGAAAAGCAGAATGAATGTGTAACTAGCTGGAGTATTACAAAACGTGGCATGTCCCTCCATTTACACAGCCACTTGCAAGTAGAGGCTCCATAAAACCAAACAGGGTGCCTAAGAGGGGCCATTCTCCTTGTCTTTCCTCATTCTTAGACAATTTTTTTTCTCACATTTTTTTCTTAAAAGGAGGAACTGAGCTGTGGCCTAGGGGTTAGCGTGATGGATCGGAGCATGCTGGTTGTGGTTGGAACTCCACAGCGCATCACCACTAAGTCACTTCTGCCCTCTTACATGTCTCAGTTTCTCTCCCTGGAGGTCTAGCACCTCTGGGTGGACTCAAAGTGCAGAGTGACCGGCTCCTATATGTGCTTACCGGATGAGCCTTTTTAAACGAATTTTGTTGAGAGTTCCCTGTAGAGACATTGCACATCCTGGGAGCTCAACCCTGCAGACACTATCATTTGGCCCCCTGTCACCCACGGGTGCCTTTCAGCTGAGAAGAGCAAAATGCCCTTTCTCTTCAGAGCTGAGGAAATTCAGTCTCTCCTTTATCTATGAAAACGACGACTTCGTCCTCATGCAAATACGCACACAAGTCAAATTGAGGTTAATTTTGGGAGGAAAGAGAGTGGAGAAGACTATTTATAATGCACCTAGGAATTAGATTTAGGATCCTAAACAACAACTTCCTAAGGAGGAACAAACAGACAAAAACAGGTAAGACCAATTCCTGTAAACTGTCCTTAGCCACTTTTAACTTTGTAGCTCTTTTACACCATTATACTTGCCAAGGTCAAATCCTCTGACAGTACAAGGTAATCTCTGGTACCCCTAAACACCAAAGAGTTCATGTAATGCAGTACAAAAGAGCAGAACTTTAGACCTAAGAATCTGCCCATGACTCTTGAAACTCCACAAAGAAAACAGAACACCCCCAAAAGATGTGAGTGATGCCTTAGTTCTGAGTTCTTTAAGGGGTTAGAGTCATTAGAAATCTTCTCTAGATTTCTCTTGGTACTGAAAATGGCAAAGGGGAAAGGAGGAATTGAGTGGACCAACAGTAAACTAAACAAGAAATTTTTTTAAGACAGGAATCAAATGCAGAAACCAAGCTCATGATTTTGTTTTGTTTTTCTCAGAGAGGCCTTGTATCTCATAATTTGGAATTCTCATTCAGATTAGACCAAGTCAGATACAGTTGGTCAAGTCTGACAGGAGAAATGCCAGAAACAACAACAACAACAACAACAACAACAACAAAAACCTACCAACATGATTACGGAACACTGTAATGGTAAGGCGAAATTAAGACCAGCTGGCTTTAATTGTAACTTTAGCCAAGATGAAATGACAGTTTAGCTACTTACCAAGGGATAGGTCTCAGGCTGAAGACTGCTCTCTATCATCCTAGACACAGGAAAAAACTCACCTTTCCTGTCAGAAGTGAACTCAAACTCCAGAATAGAGTTACCTGCTTTCCATTGTCATGGAAGCAGGAAAACACCTTCCTTGTTGGAAGCAAGTAAACGCCAGAAAAATAAGTTGTTCAGAAAAATTAACTTTAGATCTTGAGCAAATTCTGGTAGATCAGGGATTCTCCGGAGTGGGGGCTCCCAGCCCTCAGCCAAATATCCTATTTATTTGACCCATGAAGATATCTCAAGCTGGTACCAAGCACCGATGATTTGTCAAAGATCAGGACCACCTTCACTCAGAGCCCCTTCATGGTCACCAAATGGGAACCCCAAATATCTGAGACAGGTCTCAGTTAATTTAGAAAGTTTATTTCACCAAGGTTAAGGACGTGAATGTATGACATAGCCTCAGGAGGTTCTAGTGACAAATGCCCAAGGTGGTTGGAGCACAGCTTGGTTTTGTACATTTTAGAGAGACATGAGACATCAATCAACATATGCAAAATATACAACAGTTTGATCCAGAAAGGTAGGAAACTCAAAGCAGGGAGGGGGCTTCCAGGTCACAGGTAGATAAGAGACAAATGGTTGCATTCTTTTGAGTGTTTTCCTAGCTTTTCCAAAGGAAGCAATCAGAGATGCATTTATCTCAGTGAGCAGATGGATGACTTTGAGTTTTGTCTCTCCTTTGTCTACAAGGAATTTCCTTATGGATAAATTGTGTGGGAGATATGTAGCTTTTTTTTTTAATCTTAGTAGCTATCTATTTTAGGAATAGAATGGAAGGCAGGTTTACCTTAAGCAGCTCCCAGATTGACTCTTCCTTTTAACTTTCTAATTTGGGGGTCCTGAGATTTATTTTCCTTTCACAAATCTAATTCACGGTAGCAGACAGTATAATGGTGGTTGCCAGGGGCCAGGGGAGATGTTAGTCAAAGGGCACACAGTTTTAGTTATGAGTAAATCCTGGGGTTCTAATCTACAGGATGGTGACTATAGTTAACAATACTGTGTTGTACACTTGAAACTTACTAAGATGTTAGATCTTAAGTGTTCTTACCACACATACATAAACACAATAACAGCTATGTAAGGTGATGGTTGTGTTAATTAGCTTGACTGTGGCAATCATTTCACAATGTGTCCATATATCAAATCCTCATGTTGTACACTTAAAATAGATATGATTTTACTTGTCAATTATACTTCAATAAAGCTGGAAAAATAAATAAATATACATAGTGCACTCTTTCTAAACTACATGAGACATGTTTCAGTGGGTATTTAGTGAAAAACATTAGTGTTTTAAACCCAATTCCTATCCTATTTACTAGAGGCAGCAGCCACTTCTCATTTATAGAGTTTGTTTTATATAGTAGTTCAATAAATACTAGCTTTTTTTTGGTTACTTTATTATGTAAGTTGATATTAGCTTTGGTAATAAACAAATCCAAAACTATACAAGGACTCAAACCTTATAGAAGCTTTTTTTCTTACACACAAGTTTCAAAATGAATGTTCCTGATCAGCAAGTGATTCTCTATCAGTTGGTGATTCACGGTCATAGAATATTTCCAACCCATGGAGCCTCCATCTTCAATACATGGCTTTCAAGGTCATCAGGCTCCTCTACTTCAACCAAGAGGAAGAGCTTAGAGAATCAAGTATGAGCAGTTTTATGAATCAGTCCTGTAAGGATTGCACATGACTGCCTCTAATAATCAGTTGGCTAGTATTCACTCATATTACTTCAATTAACTCCATGGGAAACTGGGAAAGGTAGGAAAAAGAAAAAATAGAGTGGTAGAAACTGGTGAATAACTGGCCAGTCTCTATCACAGAAACAAGTAACTCTAGTTTATTCTACTCCAAATATCTCACCGAGCAAAACACTATGTGGTATCAAGTCTACGTATTTATTTTTAATAAGTATTAGCAGCATCAGAACTTTTCTAGATGCCATAATTTCATATTTGTATACAAGCTTAAAGAAAAGAGGATTTGATGCAAACTTCCTCTCCTGCTTTTGTCGTTGGTGATTTTCAGTACTTTCTTTCTGATTTATCTGTCTCTCATCATTTTCTGTCTAATGGCACTATGGTTTGCATAGTCTATTGTGTGGAGTTGAAACACTAATGATAAAGCAAAACTTGAGAAACAAGCTAGGCATGTAGAATAAGAAGGAAATTGTAAATCAGTACTGATCAACAAGTGCAAAGAGAACAGGTGATATGTCAGAAGCCTCATTAGACAGATAGAAATTAAGAGTTCTCAAGTACTGAGGGTGACGAAAACTGGACATCATATCTCACAACAATCATTGGAGATCAGGGTATTGGTAAGGACTACTGGATGTCTCAGAGGTAGAGCCAGAACAGTGTTATTTTTATAATGCAAAAGAAAAACACATAGCTAGAAAGATTAGCAGATTTGTTAGTATTCTGCCAACTGGTCTATTCCAAGAATTCCAGATAAGGACGGGAAAAGAAAGGTGATGGATTGTGTGAGGAAAAATACAAACTCAGGCTGCCTGCTGCTGCTACCTGGAGTTCTTTGGGTTTCAGGGTCTACCTTCAGCTCTGAACGCCTTACTTTTTCCAAGCAAAGACAAAACATTCATTCACTTATCTGACACACAGACTGTGCATTCCTCAGGACTTCTTTTTATTCCAACAGGCAACAAACAAGAATTCCTTCTTGAGAGAGGAGCCTGGCCCTAGTTTTAGGGCAACCTTGTGATTTCCTTAATGCTGGTGAGTCACATTTACTTTCTCATTTATCCACAATGATTCTTTATCCATTGATTTTCTCACTGGTTCCGTGCCTCTCATACTTGCTTGCTTCCCTGCTTACCCTCAGTTGTAGTGTGTTCAGAACCTACATGCCTGGCTGCAGACTTCTATTTACCTTGTCATCATATTACTCTGGGCTCTGACAACACAGATAATAGTAAGAAATAAAGTAACATGATAAACAGTGTCCAATAGAAAGAACCAGGCAATATAATGCCAAGTTTAAGGTCATTAAAGTGAAAAGAGATGGCCTCAATAGGTGAAATTATTTAACTCTTGATAGTATTGTGTGTGTTTATTTATTTTTTATTTTTTCGGCAATGAGGATTCCCACACAGGAGAAGTATTGTTTTTCACAGCAAGAGTTTAGAAGACAGAACCCAGTGTATCCCCAGAACTGCTGTATGTTTTTACCAATACTAGAGAAAAGATAATAAAGTGTTTTTCGTTCGTTCTCTCTTCGCGCTGCTATGTTTATCGCATATTCGATTCCAGTAGTGACAAGGTGAGCACTAAACTCTCATATCTTAATGTGTTCTAACTGAAGAAAGAAAAGATGGTGAACATAATAAGTGGTCAAAAATTGATTGAATTAAAGTGTTTAGAAAAGAAGGTGAAGGAAGAAAGGAAGTGAGGACACATTTACTGACTGTGTCCTACAACTGCTGTGATAACACATTTATTTAAGGCTCACCATGTTTCAGGCATTGTGACAAAAATTAGTTTTATATAGATTATAACTTATTTACCCTCAAAAAAGCCTTAGAGTAAATCATGTCCTTATCCTTATTTTATGGATGAAGAAACGGAGGCAAAGATAATTTAAATGACTGAAATGTCATAAATTAATAGGTGGTACAGAGGATACTGGAACACAAATATGCTCTTGCCTTCAACAATTCTATTATAATTTGTTGTATGCCAGGCTGAGGCTCCCATGAGGTTAAGTAATTTCTTCAATGTCACATAGCTAGTTAATTGTTGTTCCTGGAATCGAGTTCATGAAATAAGAGCAAAGTGTTAGAAAAAATGTCTGGAATAACAATGGGCAGGTCACATAAGTCTCTATTTCAGAAGTAGTTCAAGTACATATATAAGAATTTATTTTATCTGTTTTATCTTCCATTGTCTACAACCCAGACCTCTCATGTAAGCTAAAAACCTGTATATGCAACTGCCTAATTGATTTCTCATCACAACCTATTTCTCACAGTCTTGCCCATTTCAGCACATGACCTCTCCCTTTCTCCCACCCCCAAATTTCTCATGCTAGAAGCCTGGGAAGTAGCTCTGACCTCACCTTCTCCCTGCATTGACCTCTTTAGAATCTGAATTTTCAAGATATTATAGATGAACTTTAGGGGAGAAGCATAATCCCTTGAGATCATTAGCATGCTAGGTTTTCAATTGTTTGATTACTTACATTTCTTGTTGACAAAAAAGATTCAAAGCAGTCAAACCTTCAGCTGTTCCTCCATACCTCTGTTTTAACCAAGGCAGCTGATAATCCATTCTATATACTTTAACCAGGGTAAAATTTTAAAACATCAGTCAGATTATAACAGTATTCTGCTTAAAAACTTGTAAAAGACTCCCCATTGCCTTTAATGTACGGTAAAACATGCTCAACACAAAGACCAGACGTTGAATGAACCTGCAAGTCTTATCAGTCTTATCTTGTTCTACTCACTCCATTGCTTTTTTTTTTCTCTCTCTCTCTCCAAATACTTTGACATCTCTGAGTTATTAGATCACATTTAAGGGATTTCTTGCCTCAAGGCCTTTGCATATGCTGTTCAATATGCTTGGAATTCTCCCCTCACTCGACCCTACTTTTACCTTGCTAAATCCTAATTCATTCTTTAGTCACTAACTTTAATATCACTTTCATAGGGAGGTGTTTTAGTCTGTGTCTTAGTCTGTTCTCACATTGCTATAAGGAACTACTTAAGACAGGTTACTTCATGAAGAAAAAAGATTTACTTGGCTCATGCTTCCATGGACTGTGTAGGAAGCATGGCTGGGGAGGCCTCAGGAAACTTACAATTATGATAGAAGGTGAAGGGGAAGCTGGAGCAGGAGGAAGAGAAAAAGGGGGGAGGTGCTACACACTTTTAAACAACCAGCTCTCATGAGAACTCACTCACTATCACCAGAAGGGGAAAATCTGCCCCATGATCCAATCACCTCCCATCAGGTCCATCTCCAAAAATTGAGAATTACAATTTGACACGAGATTTGGGTGGAGACACAGAGAAAAACCAAATCATTCCATCCCTGGCACCTCCCAAATCTCACATCCTTCTTACATTTCCAAACACAATCATGCCTTCTTACAGCCCCCCAAAGTCTTAACTCATTCCAGCATTAACTCAAAAGTCCAAGTCCAAAGCCTCATCTGAGGTTTCCACCTATGAGCATGTGAAATAAAAAACAAGTTAGTAACTTCTTAGATACAATGGGGGTATAGGCATTGTGTAAATGCTCCCATTCCAAATGGGAGAAATTGGTCAAAACAAAGAGGCTATAGGCCCCATGCAAGTCCAAAACCAACAGGGCAGTCATTAAATCTTAAAGTTTCAAAATTCTCTCCTTTATCTCCATTTCTCACTTCCATGCTGCAGTGGTGCAAGGGGTGGGTGTGAAAGGACTTGTGCAAGTCCACCCCCGAGGCTTTGGAGGGTACAGCCCCTGCAGCTGTTTTCATGGGCTGACATTGAGTGCTTGCAGCTTTTCCAGGTGCATGGTACAAGCTGTTGATTGATCTACCATTCTGGGGTCTGGAGGATGGTGGCCCTCTAGTTCTCATAGCTCCACTATGCAGTGCCCCAGTGGAGACTCTATGTGGGGGCTCCAAATCCACATTTTTCCTCCACATTGTCCTAGTAAAGTTCTCTATAAGGACTCTGCCCCACAGCAGACTTCTGCCCGGACATCCAAGCATTTCCATACATCCTATGAAATCTAGGCAGAGGCTGTCAAGCCTGAACTCCTGCCTTATGTGCACCTGCAGGTCCAACACTATGTGGTAACCACTAAGGCTTGGGGCTGGCACACTCTGAAGCAATGGCCCAAGCTGTACATTGCCCCCTTTTAGTGACTGCTGGAGATGGAGCAGCTGGGATACAGGGCGCCCTGTCCTAGGCTGCACAGAGTAGTGGGACCCTGGACCTGGCCCATGAAACCATTTTTCCCTCCTGGGTCTCAAGATCTGTGATGGTAGGTGCTGTTGCAACTGTCTCTGAAATGCCCTAGAGGCATTTTTCCTATTGTCTTGGCTATTACAGTTTGGATCCTTGTTACTTATGCAAATTTCTGCAATAGGGTTGAATTTCTCCCAAGAAAATCGATTTTTCTTTTTTACTGAATGTTCAGCCCCAAATTTTCCAAAATTTTATGCTCTACTTCCCTCTTAAATATAAGTTCCAGTTTCAGGTAATTTCTCTGTTATGTAAATCACCTTAGGCTTTTAGAAGCAGCCAGATCACCTCCTAAACACTTTGCTGCTTAGAAACTTCTTCTGCCAGATACCCTAAATCATCACTCTCAAGTTCAAAGTTCCACAGATCTCTAGAGCAGGGGCAAAATACCACCAGTCTCTTTGCTAAAGCATAACAAGAGTCACCTTTACTCCAGTTCCCAACAAGTTCATCTTCTCCATCTGAGACCACCTCAGCCTGTACTTCATTGTCCGTATCACTATCAGCATTTTGGTCACAATAATTCAACAAGTCTCAAGGAAGTTCTGAACTTTCCCTCATCTTCCTTTCTCCTTCTGAACCCTCCAAACTGTTTCAGCCTCAAACTGTTACCAAGTTCCAAAGTTGCGTCCACATTTTCAGTTATCAAAGATAAAAGTCCTGGCAATTCTGTGTCCAGTGAGGGCTCACTTTCTCATAGATGGCACCTGCCTTTTAGATAACTCTGCCCTCACAATCTAGTCATGTCTCCAAAGCCTCCTAATACCATCACCTTGGGGGTTAGGGTATTCACATGTAAATTTGGGGGTTTGTAAGCGTTCAGTTTATTGAAGTAGGCCACTCCTGATACCCCAGTCTACAGCAGACCCCTTTAGAAGATATTCTTATAGCACTCTCTACTTCATCCATGTGAATCATCACAATTTGTAATTATAGATGCTTTTTAAATTTAGTTTTCAATTGACAAATAACATCATATATATTATGATACACAGCATGATGTTTTGATATATGTATGCATTGTGAAATGGCTAAATCAAGCTAATTAATGTATTATTACCTCACATACTTATTATTTTTTTCATGCTCAGAGCACTTAATGCCCACTCTTCTCATAGCAATTTTCATATATAAGATCTATTTTTATTAACTGTAGTCACCACAAAATTTTACACAGAAAGATAAAGTTCTGTCTAACTAAAATTAGAAGGATAAGTTGTTAAGCTTATCCTTCTGTCTAACTGAAATGTTGTGTCCTTTGACCAATATCTTCCTAATCCACCTACCCTCAAGCTCTGTTGACGAGCTCTTTACTCTCTGTTTCTATGAGTTTGACTCTTTTATAATCTACATATACGTGAAATCATTTGATATTTTCACTTCTGTCCTGGATTATTTTACTTAATGTAATGTGCTCCAGGTTCAACCACATAGGTGCAAATGACAGAATTTCCTTTCTTTTGAAGGCAGAAAAAAAATTCTAGTATGTATATATACCACATTTTTTTATCCATTCACGTGTTGACGGAAACTTAGGTTGATTTAGTATCTTGGCAATTCTGAATAATGCTGCAAAAACAAGGGAGTGCAGATATCTTTCAAGATACTGATTTAATATTATGTGAATATTATCAGTGGGGTTACTGGATCATATGGTAGTTCTACTTTTATTTATTCGAGGAATCTTTACACAGTTTTTTGTTTGTTTGTTTTTTTTTTTTTTTTTTTTTTTATCATGGCTCTACTAATTTACATTTTCACCAACAATGTTCAAGGGTTGCTATCTATCCACATCCATGCCAACACTTGTTATCTTTTGTCTTTTTGATAATAGCCATTCTTTTTTTTTTTTTTTTTTTATACTTTAAGTTCTAGGGTACATGTGCATAACGTGCAGGCTTGTTACATATGTATACTTGTGCCATGTTGGTGTGCTGCACCCATCAACTCATCAGCACCCATCAATTCATCATTTATATCAGGTATAACTCCCAATACAATCCCTCCCCCCTCCCCCCTCCCCATGATAGGCCCTGATGTGTGATGTTCCCCTTCCCGAGTCCAAGTGATGTCATTTTTCATTTCCCACCTATGAGTGAGAACATGCGGTGTTTGGTTTTCTGTTCTTGTGATAGTTTGCTAAGAATGATGGTTTCCAGCTGCATCCATGTCCCTACAAAGGACTCAAACTCATCCTTTTTTATGGCTGCATAATATTCCATGGTGTATATGTGCCACATTTTCTTAATCCAGTCTGTCACAGATGGACATTTGGGTTGATTCCAAGTCTTTGCTATTGTGAATAGTGCCGCAATAAACATGCATGTGCATGTGTCTTTATAGCAGCATGATTTATAATCCTTTGGGTATATACCCAGTAGTGGGATGGCTGGGTCATATGGTACATCTAGTTCTAGATCCTTGAGGAATCGCCATACTGTTTTCCATAATGGTTGAACTAGTTTACAATCCCACCAACAGTGTAAAAGTGTTCCTATTTCTCCACATCCTCTCCAGCACCTGTTGTTTGCTGACTTTTGCAATCTACTCATCTGACAAAGGGCTAATATCCAGAATCTACAAAGAACTCAAACAAATTTACAAGAAAAAAACAAACAACCCCATCAAAAAGTGGGCAAAGGATATGAACAGACATTTCTCAAAAGAAGACATTCATACAGCCAACAGACACATGAAAAAATGCTCATCATCACTGGCCATCAGAGAAATGCAAATCAAAACCACAATGAGATACCATCTCACACCAGTTAGATAATAGCCGTTCTAACAGGTATAAGGTAATATCTTGTGGTTTTGTTTGCATTTCTCTGATGACTTGTGATGTTAAGCATGTTTTTATACACTTTTTTTGCTGTATGTATGTCTTCTTTGAGGTCTTTGACCTATTTTTAATTGGGCTATTTTTGTTTGGGCTAAGTTGAGTTTCTTCTATATTGTGAATATTAACCTTCTATCAGATTACGGTTTGCAAACATATTCTCCTATTCTGTAGGTTGTCTCCTTACTCTGCTTATTGTTTCTCTAGCCATGTAGAAGGGTTTTGGTTTAATGTAATCCCATTTGTCTATTTTTGCTTTAGTTGCCTGTGCTTTTGGCATCATCTTGAAAACAATCTTTATTCAGAACAGTGTCATGGAGTTTTTCTCCTATGTTTTTGGCTAGTAGCTTTACAGTTTTTGCTATTATACTTAAATCCTTAATCAATTTTGAGTTGATCATTGTATATAGAGATGTGGCTCTAATATAATTCTTCTGTGTGTGGATATCTAGTTTTCTCAGCAACATTTATTGAAGGGACTGTTCTTTCTTTTCTTATTACCTTTGTCAAAATCAATTGACCATATATACATGGATTTTTTTTCTCATTTCTACATCTTGTCCCGTGAGTCTGTGTGTCTGTTTTATGCAGGTACCATGATGTTTTGATTGACATAGCTTTGTTGTATATTTTGAAGTCAGGTAGTGTAATGCCTCCAGCTTTGTTCTTTTTGCTCAAGGTTGCTTTGGCTATTTCAGATATTTTGGGGTTCCATACACATTTTAGGATTGTCTTTTCTATTTCTGTTAAAAATGCCATTGGAATTTTGATATTGATTGAATCTGTAGATCACTTTGGGTAGTATTAACATTCTAACACTATTAATAATTCTAATCTATGAACACTGGCTATATCTATCCATTTATTCATGTCTTCTTCAATTTCTTTTATCAATGTTTTGTAGTTTTCAGTGTTCAGATCTTTCTCCTCTTTGGTCAAATTTATTCCTGAGTTTTAAATTTTTTTTGTATCAATTGAAATTAGATTAAAAAATTTTTTTGAATAGTTTGTTGTTAGTGCATAGAAATAGTACTGATTTTGTATGTTGATTCTGTGTTCTTCAACTTTACTGAATTCATTAGTTTGTCCTAACAATTTTTGTTAGAACAGTGGCTCTGGGGTTAGGGATGGGAGAGGTGGAGGATCCTTTCCCAAGGCTGATCAAGAGAAACTGCTTCTTGGGTGGGGACGGGTATGTAGCTGTATCTCCTTATATGGGGTTCTTCAGTGGGAATGGATATTGCTTACCTCAGTGGCAGGAGATGCCTGTGTTCTCTGCAGAGCAAGTCATTGGTGACCAACATGATTCTTGTCACTTGGCTGATATTGATAGCTTCTGTCTTTCTTTGCTCCTAGCAGTCGTCTGGTGCCTCAGATATGCTGATCTCACCAGCAATCCTTCCTATGTGGATAATATCTGGGTTTTATTTTGCTCCACTGTGTTGCTCCAGATTCTTTAATGGGCCTTCAAGTCCCCTTTGAGCTATTTTGGCTTTTGAAAGCTGTCTATATGTTTTTCTTTGTGTGAGGGGAGCAATGAGGGCCAGTACTTACACTGCACCATTGTGGTGTCATCACCCTATATATGTATTTTTTAATCATTTGTTAATGCATATTTCTCCAGCTAGACTAAAGACCACATGAGAGAAAGACCTTTATATTTATCAATGTCAAGCATCCTACTTGATGCATAATTGTAAGTACTCAATAAATACTTATTGAATAAATGAGTTGATGAAGGATACATAGAAGGATGGATAGGTAATGTTATTGTTATTTTAGTTCAACTACAAAATGAATGACTTTCCAGAAGATATCTTCCAATCTCAACGATTTCTTCCTGCTTGAAATTGGTTTTTCCTTTGACTCTGGCCAAACTTCCCTCTCTTATTTCCTTTCCCATCTGACAACTTCTATCTAATCTCCTTCACTGTCCTCTATTTCTCTGCTCATCTCCTAGCTATTTAGCCTCCCAGAGTTCTGTTGTTAGGTCACTGCTCTTTTGTTCATGTACTCTCCTGAGATGATCTCCTCCAAACCAATCACTCCTTTGTTAATAGCTCTGATGATTCCCATATCTAGCCAAATCCTTGCCCTCAAATTTCAGATAATGTGAACTGCTGGCATCTTCATTTTGAGTTTCAAATCCATCATAACTAGAGCCAAACTTATATTTTCCTGCAAACCTGCTTCTGTTCCTATGTTTTCTATCTGCATTCTTATGTGTGGAAGTGTGTTGCCCCCCTGTGCAAATATTTATCATAGCACTTCAGCACATTTCATTAAAATTCTGCCTTTTTTATATAAGCGGTTAACAACTTTTAGACAGCAGCCATGTCTGATTTATCTTTGTGCTAAGAAGCACAAAGACAAATCAGACATAGGGATGGGTGCAGTGGCTCACCCCTATAATCCCAGCACTTTGTGAGGCTGAGGTGGACAGAGCACCTGAGGTCAGGAGTTCGAGACCAGCCTGGACAAAAAACCCCGTCTCTACTTAAAATACAAAAATTAGCCTGGCATGGTGGCAGGTGCCTGTAATGTCAGCTACTCAGGAGGCTAAGGCAGGAGAATCACTGGAACCCAGAAGGCAGAAGTTGCAATGAGCCGAGATTGAGCCATTGTACTCCAGCCTGGGCAACAGAGCAAGACTCCATCTCAAATAAATAAATAATTAATTAATACTCCATCTCAAATAAATAAATAATAAATCAGACATGATTCCTGTCTAAAAGTTAACTGCTTATATAGACTTAGCACAGTATATGGCATAGAGTTGGTGTTCAAGTACATTGCTGACACGAGTTCATGTCTGAATGCCACAATTATCTTTGCAGATTCCTTAACTTGACCTCTCATAATTCTATTTGATATATCTTTGCTGCAGGATTGTGGCATTCAGTCAACCACTACATTTCATGGATTCTACTTCTAAAATATCTCATAGTCTCCCTTCTTTCCAGTTTTTCTGCCCGTGTCTAGAATCCTTCACAAAAGGATTTATTGTAACCTGTTTATTGTAATGGCTTCTTAACCTTTACAATTACATATTTATTGTTCTTACCAATATCTCCTATAAAATGTTCTCTTCCTTCATTCCTATCTGACAGATGTTCAATGACCGATTACCATTTCCCAGACAGTTTTTAGTCACTGGTGATGTAACAGTTAACAGGACAGAACAATTTCTCAAGGAGCTTTCTTTTGATTGGAGGAGACCTAAAATTAAGCAACAGCCAAATTTATTATATATTTTAAAACAGTGTTAAATGTAGGAAGAAAAAGTAAAGCAGGAAAAGTGGATAGACAAGTGGTTCCTTTGTGTGAGGGAAATATTTAGATTGGTTAGTCAGGTAAGGTATATCTGAAGAGGTAACATTTTAATAAAGTAAAAGAGTAAATCATGTGAATATTCCTGGGAAAAGTATACAGGACAGAAGGAATTGCAACTGTAAATCTCCTTAGATGGGAGCCTACTTGGTGTAATCCACATGGCTGACATGAAGTGAACAAAAGGTAGTCAGGAACCAGAGTCATGGTGCTTGGAGACAGTAGCATAGATATTGAATTTTATTCTAAGCACATATAAAGTTATTACAGTGTTGATAGCAGTGGAGTGCCATAGTCTGATTTAAGCATTAAAAGGTACCTGTGAGGTTAACAGAAGGTTGGAGTCTATATCAGTAAGTCACTGATACAACAATACTGAGAAACGACCCACTCCAAAACTCAGGAGCATATGGAATTTAGCATTATGTCTTCCTTAAGCATTTGCGAATTGGCTATGGGTTGAACCCAAGTATACTCCACGTCTCTCATCTTCTTTGAACTAGCAGCTACTCAAGGCATGTTTCTGTTATGGAAATAGCAGAAGCACAAGAGGGCAATACCAAACACGCTCACTTCAGGCACTACTTATGTCACATTTCCTAGTATTCCATTGGCCAATGAGTCAGAAAATACATGCCTTTCATGAAGGTGAAGGAGATGGAAGTAGAAATATTTCATACCAAATGTCTAGTCTATGCTAGATGAGAGATCAGAAACAGAGAAACCTGTCAGACTATTACTGTAGTCCATTTGAGAGATGATAATCATTCAGAAAATGAGGTGGTGAGAAATGGATAGATTTAGAATATTTAGAGTTTACATGGATTAAGGATGGATTTAATAGGGTAGATAAGAATATCACACAACACTCAGTTTTTTCATATGAGTAATTAGGTGCCTAGAGTTGTCATTTAGCAAATTAGTAAAGACCGAGGGAAGAACAAGTTGTTGATTTTTGGACATGTTAATTAAGGAAACTTATTAGACACCAAAGTGGAGATGCTTATGCGGAAGTTGGTTAGATGATTCTGGAAGTTATGAAAAAGGATAGTACTGGAGATACATATTTAGGAGTCATAAACATCCAGACGAAATTTAAACCTCTAAGTCTGGATAAAATGATTCCCAAATAAACTTTCAAACACAACTATGACCATGCATGCTGGTCCTTGACATTTCTACTCTTGTCTTCACTACTCTGTTTCTGATATGTTTACACTCTAAGTGACACTAACTTGACATTCTCAAAATGTGCATGAACTTTCGTATCTCAACTTTGTTCATGTGATTCTTTCCACTTGGAATGCTCTTTTTTACATTCTTTTCCAATTGAAATTCCCTTTTTCCAAGACCAGACTCATGTGATATGTTCTCTATAAAGCGTTCACCAATATCTACATCTAGAATTGATAGTTTGATCTTTGCTGTCCCCACAGTTCTTTGGTAATATGTCAAAGAACTATAGGACTTCTTATATACAGCTTTCTATTAGAGCCTAGTTGATTCAATTTCTCCAAATATTTCTCTATGGCCCTGTCACATTTCGAGTTAAAAAAAAAATTAAGGATCCTCATAATAGTTTGAAAAGCACTTGTCCAGGCCATTGCCCCCATTTTATAGATTTCAGTTTAGCCCCATGTATTGTAATTTACAAGCTCAAACCATGTACTGGCAATCATTCCCATTCGTCCATGTATCACCTATTAGAATATGACTTCTTTGAAGGCAGGAATCTGATCTAAATTAGATTTTCTCCCACTCCTTCTGCAAATTGCTGCTGTTGCATATCATATTTGCTAAATTTAAATTTGTACTATTATCATAGACTATATGGGAAGATTCATTAAGTGATGTTTGTAGAAGAACCATAATAGCGACAGAGTAGATAATCACTGCAATGTAAGTTCTTTATTGGAAGAATACTTGCTGTACATTGGCTTATTATGGAAATTCAATGCACTGTGAATCAAAACTAACTGTAAAATCAGTATTTTTTCTTACACTTTATTTTCCCACATATTTTAGTTTTCCTATATATTCAATACTCAGAATTCTTGGTTATAGACGAGGAATTCTTCACTGAGATTTATCTTAAGAATACTATAAAAACAATGAAAATTATAAATAATCTGCCATTTCTCTGAATCAAATAAGTGTCTCACGGTGCAGGTAGTGACATGGAAAGCAAACTGCTGGGCCTCGCCACAGTTCCAGGAATTACCTTTTCTTTGAGGTGGGGAGTATTGAGCCATCTGCTCCAGGTTGGCAGTGTGGAAAAAGGGATATATTGAGTAGATTAGAAAGCCATTTCGAAGAAGTGAACAATTGTTTGACAATAACACATTTTTAAGAGTTTGTTTGTTTTTTATCTTTATAACATTTACTGTTTACTATTATATAAGATATGCATGTTCATTTGTAGATGCAACAAAATACAGAAAAATAAAAAGAAAGAAACAAACCATCATGGTAATTTGTAATCTCATTGCTCAAAGATAATAACTATTTGAATTTTGGTGTACCTCCTTCTAGTGTTTTAGTCTATGTGTATGTATATGTGTGCATGTGCAAAAGTGTATATGTGTGTTTGTGTTATATTTAAAGGTTAGTAAAAATATGTGAACACATTACAAAATTTGCTATACCATACAACTTCTACTTGTGGATGTATGTTAAAAACCTTATGTTTGTGGAACCTTTTTTTCATAGCCCTAAGGAAATGAAGGAGCAAATCCTGGCTGTCACTGGTAGTGGTGATATTCTGTCATGAATAGACCACAGAATTGATGAGTGCCGTGTGGCAGGAGGAGCACATATGAAACATTTGTAAGAAGAGAGAAATAGCAGAGTTTCTTTACAAATAGGTTTTGATTACATGTTCACATATAACTTAATTACTGAATAATTCAGTTTTTGTAAATATCCATTTATTTTTGAATAACTGTATTTTCAAAGTTAAGATCTGTCATATGTACAATCTACAGCTTGCTCTTTTCCTTTTTTAAACTTTTATTTTATTTTAGGTTCAGGGGTGTATGTGCAGGTTTGTTATATAGGTAAAAATCGTGTCACAGGGGTTTGTTGTACAGACTATTTCATCACCCAGGTAATAAGCCAAGTATCAATAGTTATTTTTCCTGAACAAATTCTTGGAAGATAAATTTTTAATGTATTTTTGAAAGAAATAGTACTCTCCTAGATGAAAAATTGTTATATTTTAAATATAATGTAGAGTTGCTTCCAAGTAATTTTTATTGGTTTCTTGATCATTTAAGTACACATGAGTGGATTTTATTCAAATGTAGCATTGACCTTATGCTGATGTTTATTTCTACCTAGTACTTTTACAGTGAAGAGGAGACAGCATTGAACTGAAAGGCAGGAGAACTAGCTTCTTGCCTTGGCCTTTGCTGTGAACCATTATATGATGTTGAACAAATTACTTCACTTAATATTTTCATTTATATATTCCGTCATTTATAAAGTGCCTCTTAGTAATAACAATATTGTATAATTGTTATTGAATACAATCCTTTTTGTTGTAATAAGAGTATACCCTAATTAGCGTAGGCAAAAGGGGGGAATTATTACAAGAATACTAGATCATGGAGCCGAAGGTCAATATTGCAACCGAGCCTCAGCAGTGATCTGGAACTTGGGGCTGGTACAGCTTGCATAGATTTTTTTCCTCCCTGACATTCTGCATGTCTGTATCATTCAGTCAAAATGAAATTGGAATTCTATTCCCAGCTTTAAATGATTTAGGAAACAAACATTCACACAAATGGTGTCAGAAGCCCATCTTTGTCTGGTTCAATCAACTGTGGTCTATGAGTAGGGTTGGGGTAAGAGTGTCATGTTATATGGGCATGTTTTCCAGGAGCCCTATTACTGTAACCATGTGGGTGAGAGGTGTGTAAGGGTGATTGGATGAGTACTAAGATTCAGTGGGAAAGAGAGTTTGAGAAGTTTGAGAAGTTGTGGTATGCAGAATAATGTTTCCCCCAAAAATGTCTATGATATAATCCCTAGAATTTTTGAATATATTATATTACATGGCAAGGGAGAATTAAGGTGGTATAGAGAAGTACGGTTGCTAATCAACTGACGTTGAGATAAGGAGATTATCCTAGATTATCTGGGCGGGTCCAATGTAATGCGAAGGGTCTTTATAGGATAAAGGCAGAAGGTCAGAGTCAGAGAAAGACTTGAGAATAATATGCTACTGGCTTTGAAGGTAAAATGGCCACAAGCTAAGGAATGCAGATGGCATTCCACCTGGAAGAAGGTAGAAAAGGCAAGGAAATGGATTTCCCTCTAGATCCTCCAGAAAGAATATCACCCTGTTAATACCTTTATCTTAGTCCAGTGAGACTCATTTTGTACTCCGGCCCTCTAGACTGTAACATAATACATTTGTGTTGTTTTAAGCCACTACACTCCAGTTAATTTGTTAGAGCAGCAATAGGAAATTAATATAGAGGTTAATTCAATAGTATTACTGTATATTTAGAGATGGCACCTTTACTCAAAGCAAAATATGTAATCATAAACTATTCTAAATACAGGGAAAAATGAATTTGTTATAAAAATGATAAAACACTGGTCTCTCATAATTATAATTACTTCACTTATTTTATAAATAATTATTAAATTGCTGAGCCTACAATGTGCTAACCATTAGAGGAAACAACCGTAAATGAGAGATGCAAACTAGGCACCAAAGAGATTAGCACTAAACCACTGGTGTCATTATATACAGTCTCTAGGTCATCCCAGACGCACAAGAAATATACTTTATACGTATTCATATTCAGTAAGATAAAGCTTATGTTTTACCTAAATAAGTGCGAAGTCCCCAGGATTAACTTCCAATCATTTTTCTATACATTGAAACATTTGTCTTTTGTTCATGATTGTAATATAGAATTCAGCTTATTCTGAATTCTTTAGGCTCTATCCCACCATGGTACTAAAATCTCCACCCTCAACTGCTCTGGTAATTAAAATAGCATTAACTGTTTTAGATAACTTAGAATTATATCAAACTTATAATTTCTGAAGTCTTTTTCCAGTGTGTATAAGTTCCTGCCTAAATGTGTATCCATTTGTAGCAACAGAATTTGTTTTTTTTCAGAGAAATACTTTGTTTCTGAACAACAGAATATCTAAAAGACAGGTATTATACGAGGTGCAAATAGATTTTGGGATTTTTTAAATCTCGAGATAATTAGTTGCCTTTGATTAAGAAAAGTTTATGTTTGTGTACATCAGTCAGTCAGTCCATGACATCTATTTATTTCCTGCAGCAAATTTTTTTTCAGGAAGAGTATCTGTGAAAACATAAAAGTTTCAGTGTAGCTGAAAATCATCACCCCATCAATTCTTGCCCCTTTCATCATTAGATTTTATTTGTTGCTGTGAGAACTCTCTGTTAAATATGTCTTTTAGAGAGAGGTTGTGCAATGCACCTCTAGACAGGATTTTATCCTGGCACCAGATTAACAAAGGCCTCCCCTTAACTTCTGGGCTGTTGATGGGGTCTTATGCATTTAAGCTCACCTCTGTCTCAGAGCTCCTCTGTGCGCATTGCCTTTTCCATTCTGTATAACACTGATAAAGTAATGCACCCCGGCCTCTTCCTCAGTTGCCACATATACATATACACACCAACCGTACTCATACAAAATATGGTATGTTAAAGTTCACAAATTTGATTGGAGTGGAAGGGCACAGAGGAGTGGTGTACCTTTCAGCAACAGAAAAAAGTCAAATTCAACATTTTGGCATGCCTGATTGTGTTAGTTTTTTATTGTTGCTATAGCAAATTGACACAAGCTTAGCGGTTCAAAACAAAACAGATTATTTACAGCCCTTGAGGTCAGAAAGAAATCTCACTAACATCAAAGTGTCAGCACGTCTGGTTTTTTCTGGAGACTGCAGAGAAGAATGTGTTTACTTGCCTTTGTCAGCTTCTAGAGGTGGGATCATGGATCATTTCTCTATATTCAGAGAATCGCTCAGACTTCTGCTTCTGTTGTTCCATCTGCTTTTTCTTACTTTGATCTTCTGGCTTCCCTCTTATTAGGATCCTTGCTATTACATTGGGCTCACCGGATAATTAAAGATAATCACCATGCTCAAGATCCTTGATTTAATCACATCTGAAAGGTCTCTTTTGCCATGTACTGGGGATTAGGTTGTGTACATCGTGGGTAGGGATCATTTATTCTACCAAGAACAGAGATAACAGCATGTACAAAGTTTCTTTTCCTTCCTACCATCAGGGAAATTTTACTGCAATTTACATAGTGCCTCAGTCTCATACATCTTAGTAGCTCCTCTATTCTCTCCTCCCCCAACCCCCCGTCAGTTTTTCTCTTCGCCATGTTTCTCCTAGATTTCTCTAGGTAACTTCAAACTTGTCCTACTTCTTATATATAGCCATTCAACTCTGTTTTGTTATTACAAGATAACTCTAATTCAGGTCTACCTTCATCCATCTGAAATTATCAAAGTTTAAGCAGAAAGGCAGAGTTTTTCATTTAACTGGAACCATCATCTGTGGTGAATGAATGTAGAAGGAAAAAAATACCCTTATATTATGTAGAGCTTCGACCCTAAGACCTAGAGAACTCCTCCCTATTATAGTCAACTCAGCTGGATATTATTTGAATTGTGAAAACTTGCCTTTTCTTTTGTCTCCAGACTATTTCTTGGTCTCTTACCCTTGGGCTTAGTCAAAATGGGTATTTTTTTGTAAGGTCCGGATGAGAGACTGCCAAAGCCAACCATGCTACGTAGTTCATGTCTTTTAGAACTTTTAGAGCTTTGAGAATTCATCTGCTATTACAATGTCGTTCCAGAGTAGGAACAGAAGACTTCTCACCTAGAGGCTACTGCAACATTATTTTACCACATTGAACAGATAGGAAGGAAGAACCAGAGAAATAATAAAAAGGGAGTTGTTGTGATTTCAATTGTGTTCCCCAAATTGCACATGTTGAAGCCCTAACCCCTCGTATCTGAGAGTGTTATCTTATTTGGGAAGAGGATCTTTGGAGATGTGATCGGATTAAGACAAGGCCATTATGGTGAGCACTATATATAATAAGACTGATGTATAAAAGGGGAAGATGGCCATGTGAAGATTTAGATAATAGAGGAAGAGATTGGAGTGATATTATACAAGCTAAAATATGCCAACGATCAATGGCCACTACCACCAGAAGCCAAGAGGCAAGGAAGGATTCTACCATACAGGTTTCAGAGGGATCGTGGCCTTGACAATACCTTAATTTTGGATTTCTAGCTTTTGGAACTACCTTTCCACCCCTGGCTCTTCCCAAATCTCATGTCCTCAAATTTCAAAACACAATCATGCCCTTCTGACAGTCCCCCAAAGTCTTAACTCGTTCCAGCATTAACCCAAAAGTCCAAGTTCAAGGTCTCATCTGAGACAAGGCAAGTCTCTTCCAACTATGAGGCTGTAAAATCAAAAGCAAGTTAGTTACTTTCCAGATACAATGTGGGTACAGGCATTGGGTAAATACACCCATTCCAAATAAGAGAAATTGACCAAAAGAAAGCAGTTACAGGCCCCATGCAAGTCCAAAATCCAATAGGGCAGTCATTAAACCTTAAAGTTCCAAAATGACCTCCTTTGGCCCGTGTCTCACATCCAGGTCACACTGATGCAAAAGGTGAGCTCCCACAGCCTCGAAATATCGATGATTACATGTCTTAAGGATGATCTTCTTGTGATGGAGTTCTCTGTATTTCCTGAATTTGACTGTTGGCCTCTCTAGCAATGTTGGGGAAAAGTTTTCATAGATGATATCCTGAAATATGTTTTCTAAGTTGTTTGCTTTCTCCTCCTCCCTTTCAGGGATGCCAATGATTAATAGATTTGGCCCTTTTACATAATCCCATGATTTGTGGAGTTTTTGTTTATTGCTCTTTATTCTTTTTGTTGTTGTTGTTGAGTGTCTTATTTCAGAGAACCAGTCTTTAAGTTCTTTCATCAGCTTGGTTTATTCTGCTGTTATACTTGTGATGGCATTGTGAATTTCTTGTATTGTGTTATTCAGCTCTGTCAGATGTGTTAGGTTCTTTTTTATACTGGCTATTTCATCCTTCAGCTCCTGTATCACTTTACTATCATTCCTATTTTCCTTGGATTGGGTTTTGCCATCCTCCTGAATTTCAATAATTTCTGCGTCTATCCATTTTCTCAATTCTATTTCTGTCATTCTTGCCAGTTCAGCCTGGTTAAGAACTCTCATTGGAGAATAGGTGTGGTCATTTGGAGGACATATACACTCTGGCCATTTGAGCTACTGGGGTTCTTGCATTGATTCGTTCTCGTTTCTGTGTGTGAATGTACCTTTAACTGCAGTGTAGATTGAGTAGTCAATAGACTTCTTTTCTGGATGTTTTCAGCAGGCTGAGGCTTTGTGCAGGGTCTTTATTTGAAACTGACTTCTTGTCTCTGGTTTCAGAGGGATTATGTTAGTTAGGTATTTTTGGTGCTGAAGTTTTGAGGTGTGATCCAGCAGGTGGCACTTAGGCTTATTGGTCAGTTGGTAGACTCTTGCTCAGTTGTGTGGCTCCCTTATGTTTCCTCACAGTTGCAGCTGTGTCTCCTCTCAATGCTCCAAATGTGTGGGTTGTTCTCCCCCTTGAATGCTGGCTATAGATCATAACTTGACACTCCTGGGCTGCCCACAGCAGCTTTGTGAAAATCTCGGTGTTTATGTTGCTTCCTCAACTTGGAGGCAGTAAAGGAAGGGAACTTAGTAGTGCTTGTGGCTGAGGGTTGTTTGCTTGTCTCCTGGGGGCTCCACCCCAGAGTGATGCAGGTCAGCAGTCACTCAGTGCAATTGGCCCAGGGTGGAGGGTCTGTGCTTTTGTCCCAAGTCAAGGGTTCCGTGTCTGGGGATGTGCAGAGGGACGTGTGTGGGACCTGAGGGAGACTGACTGGCCTCTTCTCCTTGGATCGGCTGCAGCTTATTGGAAGTATGGATAAGGCACTTAGGGTCTTTGCTCATTCATTAGCCCAAGGGTGGCAAGGGCAGTTCCACTGCAGAGGCAGTGGCAGAGGGGCTTTTAGTTGCCCCTGGAGGCTCTGTCTGGGGAGTTGCCAAGTTGCTACTGGCTTGATAGCTCTGGTGTAGGTTGGCTGGAGGCCCAGGCCTGGAGGACCTGACCACTGAGGGGATATGGGAATGAGCACCCACATAACAGTTTGGCTGCTTTTCCGTAGGGCTGCTGTCCTATGCTTGGGACCCATTATAGTCTCTTGTCATCTCAGATTTTTCAGTACCTGGAAGCATCACTAGTGAAGGCTGTGAAACACCAAAGAGGGCAGCCTGTCCCTCCCTCTTGGAGCTTTGTCCCAGGGAGGCATGGGCAACCTGTTCCTGACCCTAAGGCACCTGTAGGAGGTGACTGGAGGCCCGGTTGGGTGGTCCTGCTCAGTGAGGAGGAATGGGATCGGGGTCCCGCTTAAAAAAGCACTGTGGCCATATTTTGGTAGAAGAGCTGCACTGTGCTGGGGGTCCACTTCAGTCCCTAATTGCCTTGCACACTCAGATTCATGAAGGCTTGAAAGGTTAAGTTGCCAAAACAGCAAAGATGATGCCCTGCCCCTCCCTCTGGGAGCTTGGTCCCAGGGAGGTTATAAATCTCTGTCAACCAGCTCCAGAATACTGACAGGGGTGGCTGGAGGCCCCCGTTGGGAACTCCCACTCAGTGAAGAGGAATGGGATCGGGGACCCGCTTAAAGAAGCAGTCTGTCCACATTTTGGTGGAGTAGCTATGCTGTGCTGGAAAATCCCTTTTCCCCTGGTCAGCTCAAACTCTTCAGTGGCCAAAGGCTGAAACAGCTAAGTCTCCTATACAGCAAAGATGGCAGCTCCCCTCGACCTGAAATCTCCTTCTTATGGAGATGCAATGCCACTACTGGTAGCTGACTGGAATTCCAAGCTAGTGGATCTCACCCTGTGAGGTGCCATGGAAGTGGAGCCTGCAGGATGTTTCTGCTCAGCCTCCTGGATTCAGCCTCCTACCTAGAGGTGTGTACAGGGATATAACCTCCCACTTTTCCAGAGCTGCAACTACTTTTTCCAGAATGCCCAAATACCTAAGGCTCCAAGTTCTCCATGCATGCTTGAGGTGATGCTCTGCCAAGAATCCACATAGCTGTCTGTCAGACCGAAGGCCCTGATAGAGTGGGTCCACAAGGATATCTCCTGACCTGAAGGTTGCTAAGATCCATGGGAGAAACACGGTTTCCTGGGGTCACACATTCACTCACCACTTCCCTGGGTGGGGGACAGTTTCCCTGGCTCCACGTTGCTCCTGAATAGGCCATTGTCCTGTCTTGTTTTCTTTATTCTCTGTGGGTCAAGTTGTTTCCTTAATTAGTCCCAATGTGAGTACCTAGATGTTTCAGTTGAAGGTGCTGTAATTACTTGCCCCTTCTGTTTCACTTAATGACAGCCATGCACACTAGCTGCTGCTTGTCAGTTATCTTGGCCACTCCCCCTCTTTTTCTTTATTAGTCTAACTAGTGGTCTTTCTATCTTGTTACTTTTTTTTTCAAAGAACCAACCCTTAGATTCATTGGTCTTTTGTATGTTTTTTTCGTGTGTCAATTTCCTTCAATTCGGCTCTGATTTTGGTTATTTCCTCTGCTGGCTTTTGGGTTGGTTTGCTCTTGTTTTTCTAGTTCCTCTAGGTGTGATGTTAGATTGTTAACTTGTGATTTTTTCACATTTTAATGTGGGCGTTTAGTGCTATAAACTTCCCTCTTAACATTGTTTTAACTGTGTCCCAGAGATTCTGGTATGTTATGTCTTTGTTCTCATTAGTTTGAAAGAATTAATTGATTTCTAACTTAATTGGACTATCTACCCAAATGTCATTCAGGAGCAGGTTGTTTACTTTCCATGTAACTGTATGGATTTGTGTGATTTTGTTAGCATTGATGTCTATTTTTATTGCACTGTGGTCCAAGAGTGTGTTTGGTATAATTTCTAATTTTTATAATTTGCTTTGGGTAGTCTTCTTTTCACTTTTTATGTTTTTGTTGAGACAGAGTCTCGCTCTGTCGCCCAGGCTGGAGTGCAGTGGCCGGATCTCAGCTTACTGCAAGCTCCGCCTCCCGGGTTTACGCCATTCTCCCGCCTCAGCCTCCTGAGTAGCTGGGACTACAGGTGCCCGCCACCACGCCCGGCTAGTTTTTTGTATTTTTTAAGTAGAGACGGGGTTTCACCGTGTTAGCCAGGATGGTCTCGGTCTCCTGACCTTGTGATCCGCCCATCTCAGCCTCCCAAAGTGCTGGTATTACAGGCTTGAGCCACCACGCCCGGCCTTCTTTTTACTTTTAAGTTTAGGGGTACAAGTGTAAGTTTGTTACACAGGTAAACTTGTGTCACGGGAGTTTATTGTACAGATTATTTTATCAACCATGTATGAAGCCTAGTACCATTAGTTATTTTTCCTAATCCCCCCCCCACCGTCCTCCCTCTAAAAGGCTCCAGTGTGTGCTGTTCCCCTCTATGTGTCCTTGTGCTCTCATCATTTAGCTCCTACTAATATGGAACAAAAAAAAGAGCCTGGATAGCCAAGGCAATCCTATGCAACAAGAACAAAGCTGGAGGCATCATGTTCCCTGACTTCGAACTATACTACAGGGCTACATTGACCAAAACAGCATGATACTGATACAAAAACAGACACACAGACAAACAGAACAGAATAGGGAGCCCAGAAACAAGGCCATACACCTACAATCATCTGATATTTGACAAAGCTGACAAAAACAAACAATGTGGAAAGAACTTCTTATTCAATAAATGGTGCTGGGATAACTGGTTAGCAATATGCAGAAAATTGAAACTGGGTCCCTTTCTTACACCATATACGAAAATCACCTCAAGATGAATTGAAGACTTAAATGTAAAACCCAAAACTATAGAAACCCCGGAAGACAACCTAGGCACTAACATTCAGGACACAGGCACGTGCAAACATTTCATGACAAAGATGTCCAAAACAATTGCAATGTAAGCAAAACTTGACGAATGGGATCTAATAAAATAAAGAGTTTCTGCATAGCAAAAGAAAATATCAACAGACTAAACAGAAAACCTACAGAATGAGATAAAATTTTTGCAAATATGCATCCAACAAAGATCTAATATCCAGCCTCTATAAGAAACCTAAACAAATTTACAAGTAAAAAACAAACAACTCCATTCAAAAGTGGGCAAAAAACATGAACAGAGACTTTTCAAAAGAAGACATACATGAGGCAACAATCATATGGAAAAAAACTCAACACCACTGATCATTAGAGAAATGCAAATCAAAACCACAGTGAGATACCATCTTACACCAGTAAGAAAGGCTATTATAAGAAAGTCAAAAAAATAAGAGATGCTGGTGGGGTTGTGGAAGAAAAGGTACACTTATACACTGTTGGTGGGAGTGTAAATTAGTTCAACCATTGTGGAAGACAGTTGGCAATTCCTCAAAGACCTAAAGATAGAAATACCACTTGACCCAGCAATTTCAGTACTTGATTGTTTTATGTCTGATTGTGTGGTCTATTTTAGAGTATGTGAATGTGCAGATAAGAATAATATATATTCTGTTATTTTGGGATGGAGAGTTCTGTAGATGTCTATGTACAGGTCTGTGGTTAGCCTGATGGGGTTCCCTTTGTAGGTGACCTTCCCCTTCTCTCTAGCTGCCTTTGTCATTTTTTTTCTTTAATTTTGACCTTGGAGAATCTGATGACTATGTGTCTTGGGGATGTTCTTCTTGTGTACTATTTAGCAGGGGCTCTCTGCATTTCCTGAATTTGAATGTTGGGTTCGCTAGTGAGGTTAAGGGAAATTTTCATGAATGATATCCTGAAATATGTTTTCCAAGTTTCTTGGTTTCTCTTCCTCTCTTTCAGGGATGCAAATGAATCATAGATTTGATCTGTTTACATAATCCCATATTTCTCAGAGGTTTTGTTCATTCTTCTTTATTGTTTTCTTCTTCATTTTGTCTGATTGAGTTATTTTGGAGAACCAATCTTCAAGCTCTGAGATTCTTTCCTCAGGCTGGCCAATTCTGATGTTAATACTTGGAATAACATTATGAAATTCTTCTAGTGTGCATTTCAGGTGTATTAGATTGGTTTGTCTCATTATTATAATGGCCATTTGGTTTATCACCTCTTGTATTGTTTTATTGTAATCACTAGAATTCTTGGATTGAATTTTGACTGTCTACTGTATGTTAATAATCTTAGATCCGTATTCTGAATCTCATGTCTGACATTTCAGTCATTTCAGCATGGTTAAGAACCATTGCTGGGAAATTAGTACAGTTGTTAGAAGGTAAGAAGACACTGTGGCTTTTTGAGTTGCCAGAGTTCTTGCACTGATCCTTTCTAATTTGTGTGGGTTGTTGTTTCTTCATTCTTTGACATTGCTGTCCTTTGAACTTTTTTTTTTTTTTTTTGCTTTTTTTTTCTTTGATGCCCTTGAGGCTTTTATTATGGTATAAGGTGGGTTCAGTTGACTGACCTGTAGTCCACTTCTAGGTCTTGGAGGAGTTCCCTCCAATTACTGTCTCCATAACTGCATTTCTTTGGTTGGGTGTTCTTGTCCATGGGGCTCCCTCAGGCATGGGCTGCAGTTAGCAGATAAACTGTATCCTTGCCTGGTCAGCCTTAACCTGCTTTCCACGTGCTTCGTGGGGAAATATCCCCACAGAGTTTCAAGCAGAAGTGGGATTGCTGGGTTAGAAGCACTAGTGGGTGTGGCCTATCTGGCTACAAAAGGTGGGGATGGGTGGAGTTGCCTGTCCTTCCATCTGCATGTTTCCAGGGTAACAGGAGGCTGTGTCCCCAGACAAAAATTCAGGCAGAAAAAGGACTGCTGGGCCAGAAGCTCTAGCAGGCATGGTTCACCAGGTTACCAGCAGTGGGAGTGAGCAGGAATGGCCTCCACGTTGTCTGGGTGTTTCCTGAGAAAGCCCTCTAGTTGAGTTCACACTGAAGCAGGGTTGCTGTGTCAAGATCTCTAGCAGGCTTTGCCCGCCTGGCTATCAGTGGCAGGGATGGATGGAGTCACACACCCTGCCATCCGGATGCTTCTAGAGACAACAAGAAGCTGTGCCCTCCAGCTGAGTTCACACGGAAGCAGGGCCACTGAGGCTGAAGCTTCTAGCAGGTGTTGCCCACCTGGATACCAGTGGTGGAGTGGGTGGGTTCACATGTTCTGCCATCCTGGTGTTTCTCAGGACAACAGGAAGTTGTGCTGTACAACTGAGTTTGCACAAAACTGAGACCACTGGGCCAGAAGCTCTAGCTAGCATTGCCTGCCTGGCTACTAGCAGTAGGGCAGGGTAGAGTGGGTGGCAGAGTTTGGGCTGAGGCAGGACTGCTGGACCAGAAGCTGGTGCCAAGCCTCAGCTGGCAAGGGGGAATGGAGCAACCTACTGCTCCCAGGTGCCACAACTCCAACCTTTATGGAGCTGTGGTGCTAGTGCTGATCTTCTCTGGGGCCCAAAGCTTGTAGAGGTCCCTTGGACTTGAGCATTGCCACTGCAAAATGTCCAGGTGGCTCTCTGCCTCAGTCTAGAAGGGTGGTGAAATACTGGGAGTGGTGCAGGGGGCAGGGATATTTTTCCATTCCCAGTCTTGCACAGTTCCCTGTGGAGACCGTGAATTACCCTGGGGGTTCCCACTCCTGAGGTGTTGGGAGAGGTTCTCCTGGCTCTGTTCTGAGCCCAGACACGCTGGTGCCCGGCTTCGCTCCTCTCTGCTGTCTGTGTTCCCTTGCTGCCTTGATGGACCCCAATGTAAAACTAAATTTTAAAACAGAAGAGTCTGGGACAATATGAGGTTGAACTGAAATATGATAAAATAAGTTATCTTCTCTGGGCATAGTGGAAGTTCCAATCTAAGCAGAGTATATGGAATTTTATGAATAGATTAAACTTTATGTTTTTTCCTGAACAGGGCAGCCATCTTGGTGTTTCCCAGGACAACAGGAAGTTG
This sequence comes from Rhinopithecus roxellana, assembly GCF_007565055.1. NCBI lineage: Eukaryota > Metazoa > Chordata > Mammalia > Primates > Cercopithecidae > Rhinopithecus > Rhinopithecus roxellana. The sequence goes on along the minus strand of NC_044555.1, from coordinate 131,693,376 downwards.
TGTCTACAGCTGAGTTTACACAAAAGTGAGACCACTGTGCCAGAAGCTCTAGCTAGCATTGCCTGCCTGGCTACTAGCTGCAGGGAAGGGTGGAGTGGGTGACCAAGTCCCAATCTCTTGTACAGTACACTACTCTGATTAGGCCTTTCAAGGTTGTGTGTGTGTGGCTGTGTGTGTGTGTGTGTGTGTGTGTGTGCTTGTGTTGGGTGGTTGGTAGTTATGAGGTGTCAACCTAATCAAGGCCAATTATATGAAATCATATTAGCCACGTCTCAGTCACTTAATATTTGAAATAAAAATCAATGCTAGTTTAAAAATATTCCATAAATCGTTTTATGTCCAGCTTAGCAAGACTTTAGCTGTTCTCTCAACCTAGAACCTTTGGCACTCATATAGTTTAAAAGAAAGTTTAACACTCTACGTAAGGTACAGATCTACCTCATATTTATCAAAGATTCTTTGGGTAGGTCATAGATGCATATGTTGGGTGCATGAAAATTGAATATGTCCAGAACATGTTTTGCTTTTACATGACTATCTGGGCAAAGTCTACTTTATTCTAAAGAAGTAAAGTTGGGACAAAATGCAACATAGACATTTTCAGAATGATAATAAAATTATGGAGGAATTATAGGTATATTGTAATTCTGAAAATACCTTAATTAGGTCCTGAGTGCTCAAATATAAGGACTCTCACCCATTCTCATATGCATTTCAAATCATTCTCTCTACATGGATGCTTCCTATACACTCTTTTATATACATTTATTTGGATTCATAACTAGCAACTTTTTTATCTGCACATTGAGATTGAAAATTTAGGGCTTTTGCTTGGGGAAGTTTTGCAGAAATTGAGAAGAAAATATTATATGGCATGAAATGTGTACATTTGTAGTAATAAAATGACTCTTTGATTACTGTAATGCCTGAAAAGTTTACATGAATTCCATTTTAAACATATTAGGGCTGGATAGTATTGCTGAGTGGAAATAATTCTTTATTTAAAGAATGTGTTCTAGTGTTTATCAGAAGATGGCTGTGAAACCTCAGCTCCTTTGGATCTCATTTACCTCACTGATAAAGTGAATGGTTTAGACTAAACTCTCAATTTTCCTTCAATGCCAAAATTCTAAATTCATTTAATGAATATGCATTGCTTCTTGTGTATAAGGCACTGGGCTAAGCATTGATAGTACATCAGTGAATAAAATGGGTAAACACGCCTGCTATAGTGCAAATAAAAAAAATTAAACTACTGTTGCTTTCCTGGACTCTAGTGTCTGCCCAACGCTTCCATTTCTATGTCCAGTGCTATCCAGTTCATCTTCTTAAAGCAAGCTTATAAGGAAGTCCTTCCAATACTCAAAAGCTTATGACTCCCTACCATTTGCAAAATATGCTCCAAATTCTTTAATTAGGTATTATCTGTGCAATGTGCCCTGTTTCAACACTATGTTAACAATCTCATTACTTAAGAGGAAGTAGTGGGTAGTAGGAAAGGACCTGGCCCAGGAGCCTGAAGCCCTGGGTTCAGGCCCTAGTGCTACCAGTACTAGCTAGATAAATTTTGGAAAGCCATATACATTCTCTGAACTTTAATTTTCTTATTGGGAAAATAAGACCAATAATAACTTTGCTCCATAGAACAATACATAAGCAATAAGTTGCATCTAATGAAAATATATAAGTGCCTTGTAACTATTAAAGTGAAGTGGCACAGTGGAAAGGTTGTAAATTTTGCAACCACATAGAACTAAGTTTAAAATCTGGCTCAGTACTTCACTAGCTTTATGACTTTGAACAAGTTAATTAATATTTCCAAACTGCTTATCTATAAAATTGATCAAAGTAGCTATTCTGCGTTACTATTATGAGTGCTAAATAAGAGATTATAAGGAGAATATTTGACAATTAATAGGTAAATAAGTGACCATTGGCTAGTAGCTATTTTTAAGGCAGTTAGCATTTATTTTAACTCTTTATGACTTGTACAGATACCATGTTCCTACTTGTTGACAAGTTAGTTCAAAATTTCCTCAGGAGATAAACTTTGAATTTATCTATCTCAATCCGTGTGTGTGTGTGTGTGTGTGTGTGTGTGTGTGTGTGTGTGTAGTATATATGTACAAGAGAGGGGATGAAAAGAGAGGAGAGGGGAAAGGAGATGAGGTTAAGGTTGGAGGGGAGAGGGAAATCATAAAAAGTTCCAACTGGAACAAGGATGAAATGCAGTCTAAATTCTGATATCAGACTTATCCTACAGGACTATTAAATAGTAGTAGGCAGTTCACACTTAGAAATGCATACAAGATTAAGGGTAGGGAGATTGATTTGGCCTTACGTAGCTTCAGAGTTCCTGACTAGAGTGATGAGAGAGGACATTGTTTTGATTAAAGCTCCTGAGAAAATGGACTACCAGTCCAAACATCAAAGACTAATGAGTATCAGAGGGCTCAAACCGCCACCAGCCCCTAGCAAACTTGTGGATCTATATATCACATAATATATATTATATGTCACGTTTCTTTTTATTTAAAAATTTTATCTTAAATTTTTGTGGGTACATAGTAGGTGTGTATATTTATGGGGCACATGAGATACTTTGGTTCAAGTATTACATGATGGAAAATAGGGTATCCATCTCTTCAAGCATTTATCCTTTGTGTAACAAAACATCTAATTATATACTTTTTGTTATTTTAAAATGTGTAATTACATTTTTATTAACTATAGTCACCCCGTTGAGAGATCAAATAGTAGGTTTTATTCATTCTTTCTATTTTTTTTGTATCCATTAGCAATCCTTACCTCCCCCTCACCCCCCCCCCCCCACTACCCTTTGCAGCTCTGACAACCATCCCTCTACTCTCTATCTCCATGAGTTCAATTGTTTTGATTTTTAGGTTACACAAATAAGTGAAAGCATGCAATGATTGTCTTTCTGTTCCTTACTTATTTCATTTAACAGAATAACCTCCAGTTCCATCCATGTTATTGCAATTACTGGATCCCATTCCTTTTTATGGCTGCATTGTACTCCATTGTGTATGTGTACCATGTTTTCTTTACCCAGTGGACACAGATTTCTTCCAAATCTTGGCTACTGTGAACAGTGCTGCAAGAAGTAAAGGAGTGCAGATATCTCTGCAATATACTGCTTTCCTTTCTTTTGGGTATGTACACAGTAGTGAGATTGCTCCATCATTCAGTAGCTCTATTTTTAGTTTTTAGAAGAACTTCCATACTATTCTCCAAAGCGGTTGTATTAATTTACATTTCCAACAACAGTGTATGAGGATTCCCTTTTTTTCCACTTCCTCACAACATTTGTTATTGCCTGTTTTTATATATAAGCCATTTTACACTGGGATGAGAGTGTATCTCATTGTAGTTTTGATTTGCATTTCTCTGATGATCAATGATGTTAAACACCTTTTCTTATGCCTGTTGCCATTTGTATGTCTTCCTTTCAGCAATGTATTTTTACATCTTTTGCCCATTTTGGGATTTTGGGATAGAATTATTAGTTTTTTTCCCCATGGAGTTGTTTGAGTTTGGGAAGTTTGCAAATATTTTCTCCAGTTCTGTGGGTTGACTCTTCACTTTGTTGATCGTATCCTTTGCTATGCAGACGCTTTTTAACTTCATGTGATACCATGTGTCCACTTTTGCTTTGGTTACCTGTGTTTGTGAGGTATTACTCAATACATTTTTGCTTAGATCAATGACCTGGAAATGTCTGTATATTGATACTGTGTCTGTAATTTTACTGAATTTGTTTAATAATTCTAATAGTTATTTTGTGGTGTCTTTAGATTTTTCCAAATATAAGATTATATCATCTGCAAACAAAAATAATTTGACTTCTTTCTTTCCAATTTGGATGCCCTGTGTTTCTCTTGTCGGATGGCTCTGGCTGGGACTTGATATCTATGTTAAATAACAGTGGTGAAAGTGGGCATCTTTTTTGTGTCCCAGATCTTAGAAGAAAGGCTTTCATCTTTTCCCCCATTAAATGTGATGCTAGCTGTGGGTGTGGGTGTCATACATGACTTTTATTATGTTGAGGTATATTACTTCTCTCTTTTTTTTTAAAATTTTTATCGGGAGACGGTTATGTGACATCTCTGTTTGTTGTTGTTGTTGTTGTTGTGTGTGTGTGTGTGTTTTTGAGACGGAGTCTCGCTCTGTTGCCAGGCTGGAGTGCAGTGCCCTCATCTCGGCTAACTGCAACCTCTGCCTGTCGGGTTCAAGCGATTCTCCTGCCTCAGCCTCCCGAGTAGCTGGGACTACAGGCTCGTGCCACCACGCCCAGCTAATTTTTTGTACTTTTAGTAGAGACCGGGTTTCACCATGTTGGCCAGAATGGTCTCGATCTCTTGACCTCATGATCCGCCCGCCTCGGGCTCCCAAAGTGCTGGGATTACAGGCGTGAGCTGCAGCGCCCAGCCAACATGTCTTTATTGGTTCAGTCTAGGCCTGGCCCAGCGGCAGCCCCAGGTCCAGGGGGGCTGTGGCTGGAGGTCTCCGGACAGTCAGCGGCAGCATCAGCAGAGACCCCGGGTGTCGCGGGGCTCCGGGAGTAGCAGCACTGGTCCCCGCGTTGACAGGTGCCCTCCTTAAACCTTTTGCAAGGAAATGTCTTGAGCAGGGCAGCTCGCTGGGCCCTGTCCTCTGGCGGCTCCTTCCGCTTGTTCCGAAGCAGCCTGCGTCTCTCCTCCACAGCTTCGCCGGCCGCCTTGCTCCCTGGCCAGGAATGAGGATGGGGACCCCAGTTGGCTTCCGGGTTGGCCCGGAAGCGCTTGGGTCCTCGCTGGCGGGAGCTGGGGTTGGCAATTTCCCGGATGGTGAAGTTGGCCTGCAGCCTGGGCTCCACACTGAAAATGCGGAACACTGGGCTGGTCTCTGAGAGTCACTCCCGTTTCACCGGACATTCCTTCTTCCAGCAGCGCATGATGTTCCAGAGGGCGGAGGCGGGGCATCCGTCTTCACAGCCTTCTTACCGGCCTGGGAGAGCGAGACCCGGAAGTGAGCGTGGAGGAGGGCTGACCGCAAGGACGGGAGGCTGGGCATGTTGCAGCAGATGGTGCTGCTCTGCTGGTCCAGGGTGTAGTACAGAGGCATATCCGGGAGCTCCTCAGTGATGACACTCAGGACCCTTCGGATCCGCTCCGAGGTATGGAAGCGGCTGGAGTTAGCGCGCACAGCCTCTAGTACACAGCCCACGAAATCCAGGTCATGGATGGGCTCTGCCCACGTGGAGCAACCAAGCTGGTGTCGCTGCCCACAGTGTTCACACTCGGGGTCACGGGGCGGGGAACATAGGCTGCGGAGAACTTGACCCGGCCGCTGGGGAACTCCTGACGCTCTGCCGAGGCGCTGAAGGTGGAAGGCCCCGCAGCCCACACACTAGAACACCAGCGCCTGCTTGCTGGCTGAGGCCTTAACCTTGGGCTGGCCGGTGAAGACACGGACAAAAACACGCACGTAGAAGTTGGCGTTGTGCTGAGCAGCGGCACCACGAAGCGCTGGTAACGGCGCAGAGGTTCAGACTGTGCAAGACGATTCTCAGGGCCATCTTGTGACAGGCCCGGCTCTTGAGGGCCATGGCACCGTATTTGCTGTAACAGTCTCCCCGCTGTTCCCCGCCAGCACTGCCATGTCCGTGCAGATCACGCACAGCAACTCTCCTTCACTCACAGCCTGCACAGCTGCATCCATGGAGGGGCCAGGGCTGCCATAGGTTTCCAGATGGATGACGTCAAACCTCTCTGACACCCTCTGGTGCTGGTACATCAGCATCTGGGCATCTACTTGGCTGGGCTGTACCAGGTGGGCCATATCACTGAGCTGCACATTCCGGCGTATGAGATCCACAGCCCGGGCAGAGGCATCGTTTGCAACCACAGATCTGAGCCCAGGCACCTCTAGGGCAAATCGAATGGAACATAGGCTTGAAGCTGCCAGGCCTTCCAGCACATGCAGGCCTTCCTCACAGATCTCCCTCACCGCCGCTGTGCGAGGTTGGTCTCCTGGGGCCAGGTTTTCACTCTCTTTCAGTTCAACCTTTTCTTCCTCTTGCTTTGATGAGTCCACGACCACCTTTTGCGTATCCTTCTCTCCTGGCACCTTGATCTGGATTCCTTTGGCCCCAAGCTGAATGCGAGCAAACTCGATGATCACAGCACATGTCAGGTTCCGATTGAATTCCTGCACCAGGTTATAAAAGACCTCGTTGGCGCTGGGATTTTGGCAGCCCCCTCAGTGACTGTCGTCTGCTGGACTTCACGTGGGCGCTCTTCTCCGCAGGGCCTGGTGCCGCTCTCCATCACTGCTGATTCGGCAGCCCTGGGGACTGCGCCTCGGTAAACCGGGCTCTTCTCTCATAACCATAGGAAACTGAATTAGGACCTGGGTGCCACCATGTTGGCACAGTCGAGGTATGTTACTTTTATTCCCAGTCTTTTGGTTTTTTTTTTTTTTCTTAATCATGAATGGATGTTAAATTCTATCGAATAATTTTTCAGCCTCAATTTACATAATCATATGGTCTTTCTCCTTCATTCTGCTGATATTATGTATCACATTGATTGATTTACATATGGTGAACCATCCATGTATCACAAAGATAAATCCCAGTTGGTCATGATTAATGATGTTTTTAATGTGTTGTTGAATTATGTTTGCTAGTATTTTGTTGAGGATTTTTGCATCCATATATATCAGAAGTATTGGTCTGTAGTTTATGTATTTATTTTTGATGTGTCTTTGTCTAGTTTTGGTATCAGTGTAGTACTGACCTTACAAAATGCATTTGAAAGTATTCTCTCTTCCTCTATTTTTTGGGAATAATTTGAGTAGGATTGGTGTTAGTTCTTCTTTAAATGTTTGGTGGAATTCAACAGTGAGGCCACTGGGTCCCGGGCTTTCATTACTGGAAATGGTCTGTTCAAGTTTTGCATGTCTTCCTGATTTAATCTTGATGGGTTGTTCCTGTCTAGGAATTTGACTATTCTAGATTTTTCAACTTATTGGTATATATTGGAATATAGTGGTCACTAATGATCCTCTGAATTTCTGCAGTATCAGTTGCAGTATTGCCTTTGTCATTTCTGATTTTATTTATTTAGATCTTCTCTCTTTTTTTTTTCTTAGTCTGGCTAAAGGTTTGTCAATTTTGTTTAACTTTTCAGAAAACCAACTTTTTCTCTCAACTTTTTGTATAGTTTCCAAAAATTTTTCTTATTATTGATTTCTAGTTTCATTCCATTGTGGTCTGAGAAGATGGTTGATATAATTTCAATTGTTTAAGTTGTGTTTTGTGACCTAACCTATGGTCTGTCCTTGAGAATGATCGATGTGCTGAGGAAAAGAAACGTATATTCTGCAGCCATTGGATGAAATGTTTTGTAAATATCCTTTTGTATATTTTTATTTCAGTTTCATTTATTTCTGCTGTGATCTTTATTATTTCTTCTTCTCTGCTAATTTTGAAGTTAGTTCACTATTGCTTTTCTAGTTCTTTAAGATACATCCTTAGATATTTTATTTGAAGTTTTTCTTCTTTTCTGATATAGATTCTGATAGCTATAAACTTCTCTCATAAATTTGGGATTACTTTTTAATTTCTTTTTCACATTGTTCACTGTTGACATATAGCAATGCTACTGATGTTTGCATATTGATCTTGTGACTTCAACTTTACTGAATTTGTTTAATAATTCCAATAGTTATTTTGTGGAGTCTTTAGATATTTCCAAATATAAGATTATGTCATCTGCAAACAAGGATACATAGACCAAGGATGCTTTTGCCGCATCCCATAGGTTTTAGTGTGTTGTATGTTTGATGTCACTTGTTTCAAGGACTTTTTCAATCTGCTTCTTAATTTTTTATTGACCCACTGGTAATTCAGGAGCATATTGTTCAATTTCTGTGTGTTTGTATAGTTTCCAACAATTTCTCTTATTATTGATTTCTAGTTTTATTCCATTGTGGTCAGAGAAGATGGTTGATATAATTTCAATTGTTTAAGTTGTGTTTTGTGACCTAACCTATGGTCTGTCCTTGAGAATGATCAATGTGCTGAGGAAAAGAAATGTATATTCTGCAGCCATTGGATGAAATGTTTTGTGAATATCCATTAGATCCATTTGGTCTATAGCACAGATTAAGTCTAATGTATCTTTGTTTATTTTCTGTCTGCAAAATGTCCAATGAAGGAAGTGTAGTGTTGAAGTATGCAGCTCTGATTGTATTGGAGTTTATCTCTTACTTCAGCTGTAATAATACTTGCTGCATCTATGTGGGGACTCCTTTATTCAGTGCATATATATTTAAAGTTGTTATATCCACTTGCTGAATTGACTCCTTTATTATTGTATAGTGTTCCTCTTTGTCTCTTACAGATTTTGTCTTGAAATCTATTTTCTCTGATATAAGTATAGCTACTCTTTCTCTTTCTTTTTTGGTTTCCATTTGCATGGAATATATTTTTCTACCCTTTTATTTTTAGTATATGTGTGCCTTAATAGATGAACTGTATTTTTCTTAGGCCACAGGCGAGTGAGTCTTACTTTTTTAATTCATTCAGCCAGTGTATGTTTTTTGATTGGAAATTTTAGTTCATGTCTTTTGATTTGAGAGTTTAGTAAATTTATATTCAGTGTTATTATTGATAAGTCATAACTTACTCTTGCCATTTTGTTATTTGTTTTCTGGCTTTTTTTTTGTTGTTTTCTCTCCCTTCTTTCCTCTCTTTTTTTTTTTTGCAAAGGTGATTTTCTCTGGTGATATGATTCAATTTCTTGCTTTTCATTTTTGGTGTGTCTGTTGTAAGTTTTTTGGTTTGAGGTTACCAGGAGGCTTGGAAATACTGTCTTGTAATCCATTATCTTAAGCTGATAATAATTTAATGCTGTTTGCATGGACAATCAAACCAGCAAACAAAAAGAAAACTAATAAAAACTATGCCTTAACTTTATTACCTACTTTTTAACCTTTTGTACTTCCTGTTTGCATCTTATTGTGCTGTCTGTGTCTTCAGAGGTTGTTGTCATTATTTTTGACTGTTTCATAATGTAGTCTTTCTACTAAGGATAAGAATAGTTTGCATACCACATTTATAGTGTTATAATATTCTGTGTTTTTCTGTTTAGTTACAATTACCAGTGGGTTTTGCGCCTTCAGATGATTTGTTATTTCTGATTAACATCTTTTTATTTTTGAATGAAGTACTCCATTAAGTGTTTCTTGTGGGGTAGGTCTGGTGTGACTGAAATCCCTCAGCTTTTGTTTGTCTAAGAAAGTATTTCTCCTTCATGTTTGAAGGTTATTTTTACCATATGTATTATTCTAGGGTAAAAGTATTTTCCTTCAGCACTTTAAGTATGCCTTGCCATTCTCTTCCAGCTTATAAGATTTCCACTGAGAAGTCCAGAAGTATTGGAGCTCCACTGCATGTTATTTGATTCTTTTCTCTTGCTGCTTTTAGGATCCTTTCTCCATCCTTGACCTTTGGGAGTTTGGCTGTTAAATGCCTTGAGGTAATCATCTTTGGGTTAAATCTGCTTGATGCCCTATAACCTTCTTGTACTTAGATATTGACATCTTTCTCTAAGTTTAAAAATTCTCTCTTATTGTCACTTTGAATAATATTTGTACTTCTTTTTTTTTTTTTTTTTTTTTTTTTTTTTTTTTTTTTTTTTTTGAGACGGAGTCTCGCTCTGCCGCCCAGGCTGGAGTGCAGTGGCCTGATCTCAGCTCACTGCAAGCTCTGCCTCCCGGGTTCACGCCATTCTCCTGCCTCAGCCTCCCGAGTAGCTGGGACTACAGGCGCCCGCCACGTCGCCCGGCTAGTTTTTTGTATTTTTAGTAGAGACGGGGTTTCACCATGTTAGCCAGGATGGTCTCGATCTCCTGACCTCGTGATCTGCCCGTCTCGGCCTCCCAAAGTGCTGGGATTACAGGCTCGAGCCACCGCGCCCGGCATATTTGTACTTCTAACTCAATCTCTACCACTTCTTTAAGGCTCTTAGCTCTGATTTTCCCCTTTGAAGTTATTTTCTAGATCCTGTATATGTGCTTCCTTGTTTTTTTATTTTTATTTTTTGTTATTTATCCTCTTACTGTGTATTTTCAAATAGCCTATCTTTAAGCTCACTAATTATTTCTTCTGCTTGAAGAATTCTGCTATTTAAAAAATGTAATGCACTCTTTAGTATGCCTATTGTATTTTTCAGGTCCAAATTTTCTGCTTGCTTCTTTTAAATTATTTGAATCTCTTTGTTAAATTTCTCTGATAGAATTCTGAATTCCTTCTCTTTGTTATCTTGAATTTCTTTGAGTTTTTGTAACACAACTATTTTGTATTCTCTGTCCGAAAGGTCACATGTCTTTGTTTCCTTAGGATTGGCCACTGGTGCCTTGTTTAGTTAGTTGGTTGGGTTTATGTTTTCCTGGATAATCTTGATACTTGTAGATGTTCATCTGTGTCTGGGCATTGAAGAGTTGCATATTTATTGTAGTCTTCACTGTCTGGGTTTGTTCATACCTGTCCTTGAGAAGGCTTTCCAGATATTCAAAAGGACTTGGGTGTTCTGATCTAAGCTGTGTCTACTTTAGGGGGCACCTCAAGCACAGTAACACTGTTGTTCTTGCAGACCTGTAGAGGTACTGCTTTGAAGGTCTTGGACAAGATTCAGGAGAATTCTTTAGATTATCAAGCAGAAACTCTTGTTCCCTTCTCTTAGTTTCTCCCAAACGTACAGAGTCCCTCTCTGTTCTGAGCCACCTGAAGCTGAGCATGGAGTGATATAAGCACCCCTGTGGCCTCTACCACTGTGACTGCACTGGGTCAGACCTGAAGCCAGTGCATCATTGGGTCTCACCCATGGCCTACTGTAAGCACTTCCTTTCTCCCACCTATGTTTGCTCAATGCCCTGGGGCTCTACAATCAGCAGGGGGCAAAGGCAGCCAGGCCTGTGTCCTTCCTTTCAGGGCAGCAAGTTCCCCCTAGCCCCAGGCATTTCCAGAGTTGCAGTCTGGGAGCCACGGGCTAGATTCAAAAGCCTTTTAGAAGTCTGCCTAGTATTCTGTTGTACTGTGGCTGAGCTGGCACTCAATCCACTGGATGCCATTCTTTCCACTCTTCCCTCCTTTTTCCAAAAGTAGAGGAGTCTCACCCCATGGCCACCACCACCACGGGCACGTGTGGAATGCTACCAGCCTACTACCAATAGTCCCTTAATGTCCCAGGTCTCTTCAGTCAGCATGTGGTGAATGCTGCCTTGCCTGGGACTCACCCTCCAGAGACATGAACTCCTCTCTGGCCCAGAGCAGGTCTAGAAATGCCATCCAATAGCCAAGTCCCAAGTGCCTGTTTGGTGCTCTGCACACTCTGGCTAAACTGATACTTAACATGCAAGAGAAAGTCCCTTTTACCTTTCTGTCTGCTTTTCTCAAGCAGAAGGAGTCTTTGCCCACAGCCACCACAGCTAGAAATTTGCTGAGTCTTACCTGAATCCATCAAGTCTCAGACCCACACCCGAAGCCCTCAATCTAGTGCTGGGTATCATTGCTGGTTATTCAGGGCCCAGGGGCTCTTCAATTAGCAGGTGATGAATGCTGCCAGAACTAGGTCCTTCCCCTCAAGGCAACAGGTTCCCTTCTGGCTCAGCGTGTGTCTAGTAATGTCATTTGGGAGCTAGGTCCTGGAAACAGGGCCTCAAGACTCTGATGAGTGCCCTACCCTGCTGTGGCTGAGCTGGCATTGAAGATGAAAGACAAAGTCCTTCCCATTCTTACCTCTCTTATCCTCGGGAGGAAGGAAGGAGTCTCTTTTGGGGCTTTGAAATTTGCATACTGAGGTAAGGAGAGGGATCATGCCAACAATCCCTTGGCTGCCCAAGCTGGTATTTCAGTAGGTCTCCTGCCTCCCAGTTCACTGACTCTGGCCCCAGTTCCTCACTAAGACTCTTCTAGGTGTTTCAGTCCTTGTTTCCTAGACTGCATTTCGCGTTTATTTAGAGCCCCAGAGTACGTTAGCCTAGGTTGGTGAAGTTTGAAGGAACTCAGTTTCCGACCTCAGGGACTGTGTGATTCCCCGCTTGCTAGGGCTGGTTTAAATTCTCCCTTCATGGGCAGGCATTAGTTGAGCTTGGTCTGGTTTTTCTTTCTGCTCTTACACAACATCACTGAGTTCAATGCCTCACAATTGCTGTGCTCTCCCTCTTGCAGTGCACTTAAACACTCTTGGCATCTTGCTGCAGCTGCCATGGGGTGGGGGAGAGTGCCATGGGTGAATCAAGACTTTTTTTCTAGCTTTTTGTGCCTCTTTCAATGATATGAAGTTAAAATCAGTACTGTGAGTGTTCATCTGATTTTTGGTTATCATAAAAGTGCATTTTTAATGTATATAGTTGTTAAATCGGTGTACTTGAGGGGTGGAGTGGCAACTGGTAAAGTCTTCCATTTAATCATCTTTCTCTGCCTCCTCAGCATATGTATTTTTTGAGAGTTTAGAAGGACAGAGCTGTTAAATACAAAATGTAAACAAGGCAGAAACAACCTAAGCATGTCTCCTATAACAAAGTGAATTTATATTCCTCTGGGATTACATGCTAGGACTTTATAACCCTCTTTCAATGTGCATATTGTCATGGGAACAGCATGCTGAACCTTGGAAGAAAACAGAAGAGATGAAAGATTTAGTAAGGTTTGATTTCATGAAAATGCAAAAGATCTGATATTTTATCCTGTAGTTAATGTTTATTTGCTGTAATTGAACTTTATTTTTTTTTTGAACAGAGTCTTGCTCTGTCACCCAGGCTGGAGTGTGGTGGTGCGATCTCGGCTCACTGCAAACTCTGCCTCCCGGGTTCATGCCATTCTCCTGCCTCAGCCTCCCGAGTAGCTGGCACTACAGGTGCCCGCCACCACGCCTGGCTAATTTTTGTATTTTTAGTAGAGACAGGGTTTCACCGTGTTAGTCAGGATGGTCTTGATCTCCTGACCTCGTGATCCCCCTGCCTCGGCCTCCCAAAGTGCTGGGATTACAGGCACATTTTTTATGTGTACAGAGTATGCTGGTGATAGAAATTCTTTATTTTGGCACCCTCCTCTACTGCTTCTCTGATTACTGTGAAATAAAGCTAGCAATTAAAAATGAACAGTTGAAATTCATAGAAATATCCAACCAATATTTTAAACTATTGTTCTAAATAACACTTAGGTCAAAGGGGGACTTCAAACTCCAAATGCAGACTATTTGGATACATTACCAGTGAGAGCACTATATCTCATTCAAAGTATATGGATGGTGGTGAAAGATGAGTTTAGAAGGTTGATCATCTTATGTGTTTATCAATAATTCAACTAAGTAGAATAAAGTAAATTGAAATAAATACAAGAGAGCATTTATTTAATACATATTTATTTTGTGCCTACTATGTGCTAGACACTGTGCTAGGTACTAAAAATAAAGCAGAAATGCAACCAAGTCTGTGAACCCATGGAGCTTACATTGTAATAGAGAGAAATGGAAAACTAACCTGTACATTGTTAAGTGAGTAATACGTCAGATGGGAAGTGCTTGAGATGTGAACAGATGTGACATGTATTTATTCTCATGAAAGCTTCAAGAATCAACATGCATGATTTGCCATCTTTTCTTTTTTTTTGACTCTGATCATGAAAACGGGTGTCAAGACGGAACTTCCATCAGCCATGGTCCATGAATAACTACAATAAGTAGACCTCTTGCTGATTCCCTGGCATGAGGTATAAATGAGAAATAAACATTGTTGTTTTAAGCCACAGGCATTTTCATGCTTTTTCTTATTGCAGTATAATCTGACTCATACATCTAAGTGAAAATGTCACATAGGTAGCTGATGATACAAAATGCTGGAAGATAAATCAATAATTATTAGTATATAGAGGGTATTTAAATAATGGAACTGGAAAATATTACTGAGGGAATAAGTGTATAGAAGGGGTCTGAGGATTGAGCTCTGGGTTTTTCCAAAGTTAAGAGATCAATGAGAAGATAAGGCCTCAGCAAAGGAGAAAGATAAAAAAACAATAAGCAATACATGAGAAAGATGAAACAAGAACAAGTATTCTTGAACACGAGAATAGAGTATTTCAAGGAAGAAGAAATACCAATGGTTCTAATGTTGCCAATGGATCACAGAAGAGGAGAAATGAGAATTAATTACTGTATGTATAATGTGGAGATCACTCCATCTTTGATAGAGGGAGTTTTGGTGGAGTGATAGAAAATTCAGTTTTAATGGAGTGAATTGATGAGAGAATGGATGTAAGAAAGTGGAAGCAATGAGAATAGACAATTTTTAAAGCCATTTTTCGGTAAGGGGGAGCAAAGACTATTTTAGCTCCCACATATAAGTGGAATCATGCACTATATGCCTTTCTGTGCCTGGCTCGTTTCACTTAACATAATGTTTTCTGGGTTCATTTATATTGTCACATATGTCAGAATTTTATTCTTTATTAAGGCTGAATAATATTCTATTATCTATCTATCTATCTATTACATTATCTTTATCCATTCACCTGTCAATAGACAATTGGGTTGTTTCTATATCTTGTCTGTTGTGAATGATGCTGCAATGAAGGAAGAAAGGAAGAAGGGAAATAAGGAAGAAAGGAAGGAAAGAAAAATTAATAAGAGTCAACAGACAGTGAAATAACCAAATAAGCTGTGATATGTATATAGAGAGATAGATAGATATCAGCTTATTTATACTATTTTCATGGTATACATATATGCAAGTATATATATATGCAAGTGTATATATATAAATATATACACACACACACAGCTTATTTATACTATTTCCATGGTGTGTATATGTATATTACATAATGTACATAATATATAATTGAATTTTAAAATGTTTAATTTTAAATGTGAAAAAGAGTGTCTCCTATATAATGACATACGCCACGTTGTTAAGTGAGAAAATAAAGTTTCAGACAATTGTTTATAGTATGATAGTATTTTTACTTTTTTTGTTTTTTGTAAATACCTACTCTTCTTTTAGAGCTATTTGTGAATGAGGAATGGAAATGCAAGGATTTTAATATAGAAAGAACTCTAAGTGAAAAAAAGGGGTAGAACCGTAACACATTTCTAAACTTTACCAAATGATGGGGTTTTTCAAATGCCACTATCTAAGCAGAGAGGTGGTATATGTGGTAGGATTCTTCTTCAAGGATTAGGAAAGCTGGCTCTTAAAATTAGCATCTTGATTGAAGGCTAACTCAAAGTTGAGTGTTAGTTCATTATCTGTCAAGTATGGTCAACTGTGGTAGGTTGAATGGAGTCAAAGTGAAGCTGAAACTCAGAGTGTTTACTCACTTTTCTTACCCCATTTGAATACCTTCTTCCAAGTAATACTAAACCTCTGCCCAGGTCTGCAGCTGGCAATAACAATACTGGTCAAGATTTTGATGTGTGTTTCTTTGGAGACATTGTTTTTGTTCGTCCTGAAGACATAATTTTGTTGTTTCTTTTGTTTATGTTTTTATTATAAGCTTTTGAAGCAGTTGAAAATTTTGTTCAGTTTTTGAGATGTTACAGGTATGAGGCTATGTGTCCTGGTAAGTCTTTAGAACTTTGGAAAGTGGGACACAAGAGAGACTTAGAGTCATATTAAACTCAGTTTTGAAGCTGCTTGAAGCACTACCAATCTTTGATGGGAGACAAGCTTGGTTATATTTGCTGAAGGATGTATCAAGACTAACGAGGTACCTAAGTGAGACCCCTCTTAATAGTATCAATCATAGTGATAATATGGTGAAGGAGAGGCTTAGGGATTATTACTTCTATTGCAAACCAGGAGGAAGGAAATAAATTCACATTCTATTAAAAATAGAAACATTTAATGTGCTATCAAATAACGGCACATAATAAGCTATTATTGTTCTCCAGCAACTTCTGTAATGTTACTGTCAACAGACATAATTTCTGTGATGGCTGATGCTGGACTCTGGGAGTTGATGGATTGGAGAGCAGAGTTTGAGATCACCGCATTTTCCAAAAGTGTATTGTCTGGGGATCTAGGGAGAGAGGCAAACAGCATTCCCCGATGTTCTGCCTGATCTAAGTATGGTGATGCCTTGGCTGTGGCTCGGTTACAATATTAGTATGACCTCTGTCTCTGTCTTGTGTTCTGGGGGTGGGGGTGTAGAAGCCAACGTGAAGTGATCTCTGCCCAAGCTTCTGTCACTTCCTTTCTGCTGAGTACTAAATGATTGCATACCACACACAGGAGAGACCCTGAAGATATAACAAGTGACAGAAGTATTCAATAAGGGGTTAAGAGGACAGTGTGATTTTCACCTTTGTTACCAGGGACAGATGATAATGGGATTCCTGTCATCATGGCTTAGAGAGAAGAAATGACACAATTCAAACTACGTTGACTGCTCTGTTACCATCAAGAATGATGGAAAGAAGAGAAAGACAGCTTTAATAATTCATTTCAATCAGCTCTTTCTTTGGTTTGGTTAACTGTCAGTTTTAGCATATCCATATGATGGAGTGATATACTACCAGTAAAATTATATTTTTGAAGAATATTTAATGACAAAGGATAGTCTTATGATATAATTTTAAATGTTAAAAAAAGAATGCCACACTTCAGGTATAATATAATCCCATGCAGGAAGAAAAGCCTTTGAGTTATAAACAATGATGAAATCTCAGTGATGGAAATAATTTTGTTTCCTTTTTCTTATGTTGATATATTTTCCAAATTTTCTATTTTAAACTCTTTTGCTTTTGCAGTTTGAAAAATCAAAGACATTATTTTTTAAAATGTCATTTTTTCTTTCTTTGTAAAAACCACAGGACTTAATTCAAAGAACACTTGAAATTACACAAGTAAAAGGTAAGATTGGAAGATGTAAGGGGGAGGGATGGCATAGTTTTCTAATTTTGCTTTCTGCTGAGTTGTTTTGGCAGCTCAATTTGAATTACTCAAGCTGATGGGTTTTATTTTAACCTTGTCTTTCAGAGAAACAAGATGGATAAAGTAAATGGAATGACAAAATATAGGGTTGGCTAGAAATTCCATTATAATAAAGAATTAGAGAGCTAATATAGGCATTGGCACAGATAGCTAAGTTTATTACTTCTTAGTCAAAGCAAAGGCAAGGACATCAAGGGGATCCATCTCCTCTGACATCATTTGGGAATGTCTTGGTAACAAATTCGGTGCTCATAGTTTATACTCTGTAACAAAACAAGAGCAAATAAAAACAACTTACAAATCTAGGAAATGAAGAATATTTAATCAGTTCATCACTACATCTCCCTACATTACACTTATGCTTTAATTACTCTTTCCCGATTTTTAAACCTTAAATTTCAATTGTTTTAGATGAAAAGTCAACATAGTAGGGAAAAAGTTTCAGAGCTACTTGTAGTAAATCCATAATTACTGTACCCCATTTGTCATCTCCATGAGGTTCCTGGTTATCTAAGCTGCAAATGCTATCCTTAAAGTGCACAGATGAGACTACATTGAAAGAACGTTTGTGGTTGGGCGCTGTGGTTCACGCCTGTAGTCCCAGCACTTTGGGAGGCCGAGGTAGGCGGATCGCCTGAGGTCAAGAGTTTGAGACCAGCCTGACCAACATGGTGAAACCCCATCTCTACGAAAAATACAAAATTAGCCGGGTGTGGTGGTACATACCTGTAATCCCAGCTACTCGGGAGGCTGAGGGAGGAGAATCACTTGAACCGGGAGGCAGAGGTAGCAGTGAGCTGAGATCGCACCATTGTGCTATAGCCTGTGTGACAGAGTGAGACTCCGTCTCAAAAAAAAAAAAAAAAAATTAAAATTAAAAAAAAGGAAAGAATGTTTGTGCATGCTCTACAGTCTGTTCAATTTTAACAAGTAAAGAAAATAAAAAGTTGGCAATATAATAAACTTTACATCTCCAAACATCACTAGATCCCAAGGCATTTTATACTATACTGTGGTTAATGAAAGCCAATTCACAGAATAATTGATTTTTGAAAAGCAGAACTTATTTTAGAAATATAAAAAAAGCCAACCACTTCACTTTACAGATTAGAAAATTGAGGCTGAAGAGGTAAAGAGAGTTTCAAACCTAGGACAAAACTCGTCTGTATAGTTGTCATTGCACAATAATACCTATTTAACTTGTCAAATAGAGATAATTGATGCTTTTATTTGAAAGGTCATTAAAGTCAAAATGAATCAGCATAATATTTTAATATTAAAATATTCCAGATGACTCTGAGCTGTGAAATTTCTTCTGCAGCATTCCCGATTAGGTGTCAGGAAGTTTCTGTTAATGAGTGGGAAGTTAGGCTAGAAGTTTCTGCAAAGTAAAATATGTTACTTGTGAGTGTGGACAAGTAAAGAGTTTGCCAAGCAGAAAGAAAAACAATGCCTTTTAAAAAATATTTAATTCATCACATAAAAATATAAACACATAGGTTTAGGTTTCACATATCTTCAAAATTATTTTTTAAATAATGGTGGATGAACGAGAAGCTACAGCATTTATCTTTTTCTACTTTCGTAACACATGACATTTATTTCCCTTTCTGACCCCCTTGCTCCTGCTGATGGATGTAGTCTCATTTTCATGTTACTGTATTTTCTTTTTTTTTTTTTTTTTTTTTTTTTGAGACGGAGTCTCGCTCTGTCGCCCAGGCTGGAGTGCAGTGGCCAGATCTCAGCTCACTGCAAGCTCCGCCTCCCGGGTTTACGCCATTCTCCTGCCTCAGCCTCCCAAGTAGCTGGGACTACAGGCGCCCGCCACCTCGCCCGGCTAGTTTTTTGTATTTTTTAGTAGAGACGGGGTTTCAGCGTTAGCCAGGATGGTCTCGATCTGCTGACCTCGTGATCCGCCCGTCTCGGCCTCCCAAAGTGCTGGGATTACAGGCTTGAGCCACCGCGCCCGGCCCATGTTACTGTATTTTCATTCATTTGTTATGTATACTTTTCTTATTTACTTTAAAGCAATTATCATTAGCTTTGTAGTTTTCGTCGCTTACTTTGGTCGTCATGTCCAGTGACTGATATTCTTGGTTGCAGTGGGTAAGACAATGAGCATATAAAGTGTGTCTTTTGACCAACAAACAACAGACCCTAAATGTTCACCCTAAATCCAATTAAAGTTCAAAAACCAGGCCTTTGCTTGAACAAAGATTATCTAATGAAATTGCAAAGGGCGAGTCCATTCCCAAATGCTATTTTAAGCCTCTAACTGGACATGCTGAAGTAGTATTAACTCATCACATTAAACATGTGATAGCAGATATGCTACTTAAGAATACCATATAATTCTAATTCCATTTTTGTTACCTACTCTTTGCTTTATATGAAGGACATACTTAATGGAACAGCTAATCTGTTAAATTTTAGAGGAATTCCATTTAACAAGTTGTTTTTAAATACATTCTTTCACTCATTCTTCAGATATTTGTTGAGTTTCTTTAATGGGTCAGGCATTCCTGAAGATCTGAGAATACTGACATAAAGAATCCCGTTTTCATTTAGTTTACATTGTACTGGGGATGGAGGCAGATAACTGAAAACAAATGAATAAATAAACAACATGAGTTCAGTTAGTTATAAGTACTAGGAGGAAAAGAAATTAGACGGGTGTGAAAAAATGATAGGAGGAGAGGTAATTTAGTCAGGGTTGTTAGGAATAGCCTCAATGAGGGAATGTAAGCCAAAACAAATGTTGGGAGATCTAAAGGACTAGAACATGTGAGGAAAGATTGGAAATGGTAACGACAAGCCAAATGAAGGTCTAGGGTAAGACTGTTCTGAAGAATTGGGCAAACACTCTAAGGGAAAAAGTAATGGCAGGTTTAAGAATTAGAGAGAAATCCAGCGTGGCTGGAATGTAGTTAATGACTAAGTTAATGGTGAAAGATAAAGGAGTCTAGTACTAGGCCATCAGGTACTGGGACGTTTCCAGTTCCTTGATGTTAAAAATAAAGCTACTGCTGGGCATGGTAGCTCACGCCTGTAATCCCAGCACTCTGGGAGGCTGAGATAGGTGGTTCACAAGGTCAGGAGTTCAAGATCAGCCTGGCCAATATGGTGAAACCCCCATCTCTACTAAAAATACAAAAAAATTAGCCAGGCATGGTGGCGCATGCCTGTAATCCCAGCTACTCAGGAGGCTGAGGCAGGAGAATTACTTGAACTCAGGAGGCGGAGGTTGCAGTGAACCAAGATCACGCCACTGCACTCCAGCCTGGGCAACAGAGTGAGACTCTGTCTCAAAAATAAAAATAAATCAATAAGTAAATAAAGCTGCTATAAACATTGTATACAGTTTATTGTGTGAACATAAGTTTCTATTTTTCTGGTATAAATGCCCAGGACTGTGATTGCTGGGTGAGAGGATAGTTGCATATTTAGTGTTTAAAGAAACTGCCAACCTGTTTTCCAGAGTACCTGTGCCATTTTGCATTTCTACCAGAAATGTATGTGTGACAGCTTCATTACATCCTTACTGGCATTTGGTGCTGTCACTGTTTTTTTTTTTTTTTTTTTTTTTTTTAGCCATTCTGATAGGTATATAGTAATATCTCACTTTGCTTTTTTAATTTGCATTTTCCTAAATAGCTAATAACATTGAACATCTCTTCATTTGCTTATATGTAATCTATATATCCTCTTTTGTTAAATATCCTTTCATGTTTTTTGCCCATTTTTAATTGTATTGCTTATTTTTCTACCTTTGATTTTTGATAATTATTTATATATTTGAGACATTAGTATCTTATCAGATATGCGGTTTGCAATAATTTTTCTCTCATTTGATAGCTTGTCTTTTTTTAACTTTTGATGAGGTCCAATGCAGCAATGCAGCAAACACTGATAATGTATCAGTCTTTCTATAGTACTTTCCTATGTAAACTAGTCTAATGCCATCTCAGAGTCTTCCATGAACTGCCTGCAACCACTGTCTTATTCATGCTATACTCTTATATCTCACATTCTGTCTGTTGAATAAACTCCTATACAATCAATGAAAATGCTCACTCCTCCAGCCAGCCTACTCTGATCATTCCAACCCAAATCTTCTAATGGTTTATCTTACTATACGAATAAAATTCAAGGGCCTTACCACTGCCTGCAAGACCCTACCTGATATAGCCAGTGTTAGCTGTATGACCTCATCTCATCACTATTTCTCTGCTGCACACTGGGCTCTAGTCACCCTGGCCTCCTTGCTTTTGCTCATATACACCAAGCATATTCATACCTCTAGCCCATTTCACTTACTGTTCTCTTGAAAGAGATCAAATGAAAAAAAACTAAAAGGCAGAAATGAAGTCCACAGGCAAACAGCCCGGGCGGCGCCCTGAGCCTAGTTAAAGATCGACCCCGGACCTAACCGATTAGGTTATCTATAGACTCCAGACATTGTAAGGACAAACGTTGTGAAAGTCTCTGTCCTGCTCTAATTACCGGTGTCTGCCACATATCTTAGTCCTGGGCCCAGTACAAACACAATCCTCTATTTTGTCCCAACTTCCTGAGCCCAACACAAACACATTCCCCCCCTCACACATCTCAGAAACACCACCTAGAGAGCCCCCGATAAGGTCACAACCGTTTGTAGTTTTACTAAATGCACGGGAACAAATAGAAAACTGTTAATTGTATTAACCAATTACCAGTTGTAATGCTGCAACCAAAAGAATTCCTTTGTACCTCTGTAACCTTACATATCCTGTATGCATCGGGCTATAAAAAGCGGGCACATGCATCCTTCGGGGCCCTCTTGTATGTTGTAGAACGGAGGGACCAAGTTCGAACTTGCATTAAAGATCCTTGCTGCTTGGCTTTGACTCTGGACTCTGGTGGTCTTCTTCGGGGAATAAACGGTCTGGGCATAACACTCTCTGTTTAGAAAACCCTTTGCTCCTGCATTAGTTTGCTACTGAGGCTTTTACAAACTGCCATGCATTTGGTGGCTTAAAACAACACAAATGTATTCTCTTACAGGTCTGGAGGTCAGAAGTCTGAAATGGGTCTCGCTGAGCTAAAATTCAGATCTGGGCAGGGCTGCCTCCCTAATGGAGACTCTAGGAGATCGTTTCTTTTATTGCCTTTCACAGCTTCTAGAGACCATTCACATTCCTTAGCTTGTGGCACTTTTCTCCATTTTCAAAGCCAGGCAAAGAGCATCTTTAAATCTTTCTCTCCTCCACACTTCTGCTTCCTTCTTTCACTTACAAGGACCCTTGTGATTACTTTGAACCCACCTAGATAACCCAGGCTAATTTTCCCATCTCAGAATCCTTAACTTAATCACATCTGCAAAGCCCCTTTTCCCTGTGAAATACTACATTCACAGATCCCAGGGATTAGAACATGGATGTGTTTGGGGAGCATTGTTCTGCTGGTCACACCTTCCAAAGCTTCATGTGTTATTTTCTCACTTCATTCAAGTTTCTGTTCAAATTTCACTTAATCATTGATGCCGCCTCTGAGCATTCTAAATGAAATATTGTGCCTTCCTATTGCTCTATATTCCTCTTCTCTGTTTTCCATTCCTCAGTAACACTTATTACCATTAAACGAATAATTTTGTTTTTGTTTATTGTTTGTCTGTACTAATATACAAACTCCATGAAAACAGAGATTTTACCTTTTTTGTTCACTGCTGTATCCCCTGCCCTTCTTATCTAAAACAATGCCTGCTGTTTGGAAGGTGCTCAATAAATGTTTATTAAATTGATGAATATTGAATTTCTGTGCGTATTATTTTCTATTCCAATGTACATTCTTAGACTATAATAACTATGTTTTATGTGAAACATTCCAAATCCATAAAATTTAGAAACTGAAGGAATCTGATTGTGTTATGAGGATTCTGTCCCACATAGTGAGAAGTTACAATCCTCTCTTGTGCAACACTTATTCTGACCTTGTTCACCTTTTTATTTTTAGAAGATTTCATTCAGCTATTTTTGTATAATAGAAAGAGCTCCCCTCACCCTTCTCTTGAGATGGAAGGTACAGACAATGATGTGATGTGAATTTCCTTAAAGGCACTGGGCTTCAGCCTTATTAAATGGTTGGGAAAACAAAAACTCATAGAAACACAGAAAATTCGATATCATATTATATATGGTGTACATACATATATATTCAATTTATTGGAAACAAGTTTTAAATAACTATTTGCATAAAATCATGTCTTAAATAATGGTTACTTTATATGGTTTTTAAAGTTGCAATAAAGCTTAATGCACATTGACTTTTATGAATATTTTTAATATAAACAGAAACATCAGTGTCTTATACAGTAGTGTTGAAGGAAGAAGTGAAGGACAAAGGAAATCTCTGTCATTAACTTACTGTGTAGTGTTACATACTTTTTTATTGTTTTGAGTCTCATTTCCTTATTTACAAAATGGTCATCATAATAGCAACTACATTTGGCTAATATCAATTGGTAAAAAGAGTGCTAATATGGTGAACAAGTCAGATGTGGTTTCTAAAAAGAAGTTATTATAAACCATGACTCAGTAATGGCCAGACAGAATGCTTGGAGGAGGGTGGCGCAGAGGAGTGGGATAGGGGGCAGATCCAGAGGAATAAGAAGGGTGCCCTTCTCCCCTGATGGAATTGGCAGCCTTCTTTTTCCTTAGGAGTTAGGGGACAAACATTCTTGACAAAAGGACCTAGGAAAATGTTAAACTTCAGTAGAATCCGAAGTAGAGGTCAGAATCCAAGGGGGATTGAAAGCATAGAGAACAATATTGGGAATGAAGTTTCAAGAACATAAAACAAAGATTGCAGTGGCAGGAGATACCCGGGAAGGAAAGTTGACTTTAAGAAAGGAATAGAGAGGTTCTCTAGCAACGCAGCTAGCTAGGAGGAATGGGGCAAGAAGCAGGGCTGGGTACTCTGAGGGACCAAAGTTTACACAATAGATAAGAGGCCTATTTCCAGAAGTTCTGAGCAAAGGAGAACCAGTCATGAAAACCACACATTTTCCAAGGTATATGCATGCTGCTATTCCTGGATCCTTGGGTTCTATGTCTGTTATGTGTCAGACACCAGTATATGGCAATATCCTCTTTTCAGGTGAATCATCTTAATACATTGAGAGACTTAGCTCATTTATACATAAGCTCTTATTTATTTTTTAGTTTACATGTGTGTGGAGGGTAGGGGAGATGTCTGGGGGTAAGCCTTAATAGAGGCAGATGGATCTGGGAGCACCTATGATCAATAGATGACTGATCACTTGTATTAGCATATATAGCAATAAACATGGCAATAGAATAAAAAGCAGCATACAAACAAGATCCATACAAGTGTAATATGTACTTTAAATTAAAGTTTGTATTTTTCCACAGTACTCAAATAATTCAACAAGGACAGTAGAGAGACTCCATAGCTGTTAAATGGCTACTGTAAAACTAGAGTAGTTTTACTCTGGTGAATAGCATGTTACTAACACTCTTGCTTTAACAATGCTAAAAATACCATCTTAAAATGACCCCACTGTCATTTTAAGAGTGGGGAAGGAAAACATAAAGAAGGTTAAGTAGGTTATTTCTCAGCAATGATTGAAAATAATCTAAGCAAATCATTTGGATATGCCACTGCTGAGAAAAGAAGGTATCCTGATATTTTGACCTGTTTCCTAAAGGCCTCAAAAATTTGTGGTTTGTTTGCCTATTGGTTTGTTTGTTGTTATGAAGCCAACTTGACATAATGCTATAACAACTGGTATTTTGATCACATCAAAGAGTGAGTCAATTTGTTGAAAATAGATTAAAATGTAATATGTTTTTATCAGATTATGACAATTTTTTTTTTTTTTTTCTGAGACGGAATCTCACTCTGTCTTCCAGGCTGGAGTGCAATGGCGCCATCTTGGCTCACTGCAACCTCCACCTCCCGTGTTCAAGCAATTCTCCTGCCTCAGCCTCCTGAGTAGCTGGGATTACAGGGGTCCACCACTATGCCCGGGCTAATGTTTGTGTTTTTAGTAGAGACGGAGTTTCAGCATGTTAGTCAGGCTGGTCTCGAACTCCTAACCTCAGGTGATCCACTGGCCTCGGCCCCCCAAAGTGCTGGGAGTACAGGCACAAGCCACCATGCCCAGCCGGCTATAAAATTTTTAACTCCCTCCACTCATATCCTTAAGGCGTCAAATGCCTGTTTGACTCAGTTTTTCCCTTTTTCATCAGTTGGCTGGTTTACTGTAAATACAATACAAACAATTGCCATAGTTCTCTTATCTCTGTGAATTGTTTCATTCCTTCAACAAATATTTATGGACAATTTAAGTGCTCAGTAAACCTCTAAGCCCTGGGTATACAAATTTGAGGCAGACAGAGACTCTGCCCTTAAGGAATTTGGAATCTAGCCTCCAATCTACACCTAACTGCTTACTTGCTGTTACAGGTTTCAGTGCTGAGGCAATGAAATCAGTCCCTGCTCCTTTGTCTCCCCCAGTATTCTATGAATACATTTATAATGACATTTTACATACCTAGTTGAATTGTCTATTAACTAGAAGTACCCCTAAGCGGTGAGCAACTTGAGAGAAGCCTGGGTGCCGACTAAAGAGACCCTTCTTCAGGTGAGATCCTGGAGAGGTAACTGCAGGTGTTGATTATATGCCCCTACCTGTTCATCTAGTATATAAGCCAGGGGAACAAGAGTCTTATCTTGTTCATGGTTGTATCTCCAGGACAGTACCTGGAATATAATAGGCACCCACTTAATATCTGTTAAACTTATAAATTAACAAATAAATCAGTTTTTCTGATTTCTAGGTCTTTATTCTTTCCATTGCAACACACTATTTTGTGCCTTAAAGCACTATGTTCTTGCTTATTTCCCAGGGCATGTGTTAAAACTGCCAAAAGGGAAGATATTGTTGTGTTGTATGCCACAACTTTGGCACCCACGTAACCAGTGTAGTTTTTTAAGACTGGATTTTATGTTGCTACATTATTTATGACCGTTACTCCAGCTGATTCTTCTCTTTACAGCTGGCACCCAGCTAGAGAGAACTCTAAGCCCTTGAGCCTCATTCAGGGATAAAGTCCTTTACCTTCTTTTCTTGATGTCACTGTTGCCTGACATGTCCCTTCTTTCTTATTTCTTGTGTTACTTTTCATTTTGGATCTTGCATTCACCCCCTTGGATCTTCAATTATTTCTGCAGCTTTGAAAGTAACACAGCATTACTGAAATTGCTGTGTAGTCTGTCCAGTCTTTTGGGGCTGCCTTCAGTAACATTTCTTGATAAGTTCACCAAAGGTTATAATCCTCCTCAGTGTTGGCTGCCATGGCCAGCATTTAGCCATATTGGCTTCATCCAATTCCCAAGAAGAGAAATTGAATAGGCATTCAACAAATGTTTGTTCATTTGAACTCATTCATAATAGTAGTGGCTATAAAATGAGGATCACTGCCTGGCTCACAATAATCCCATCAGTGAACATGCTTGTGCTACCCTCCTTTTATGGAGGACTTCTCCTCTGCCCCCAAATACATCGTTTAAATGGAATCTACTATTTTCTTAAATAACATACATTCCTAGTCATAGCTTGTGATCAAGAGAGTGAGAAATTACCCAAATATAAACAATGTATGTAGCCTAAATTTAACTCAAATTCTCTTACCAGGAGTAGCCTTGAAAGACATGAAAGACAACCACCTCTGGGCTGTCTTTCATGGAGGAGGCCTGGAGAGCGCAAGTGGGAAAATTGCAATAGTCTTGGTGCAGATTGTAACATCAGGAGAGGTGTTTTTCACTGTTACCATGGGAAGAAGGTGTGTGTGTGCTAAGTAGTCAAGGGGTAAGATACATTTTTCAGAAACTGACATGGCTGTCTGGCTTCCGTTGATTCTTTTAATTGTGACATTTTTCTGCTATCACCCATTTCTTTTTTTTTTTTGCAAATACGACATATTCTTGCACCCCTAGTACTACCTAAGGTTACAATGAGTGTTTCCATGTCATTACATTGACCTTACTAAGTTGGCCACAATAGTCAGGTATTGGTTTGGGGAGCGGGCACATATCCCAAGCTAGTCTAATCAGAGTTTGCTCTCCTGATATTTTTCAAATTCCTTTGAAGGGCATAGCTTTAGCTTCACCAAGAAGGAAGTCAACACTCAGAAGCAGACGTGAGGGATGGAGAAAAATAGAATGATATAGAAACAGAAAAAGAGAGAGACAGAGAGAGGGTCCTGACAGTGGTCAAGTCCCTGTTTCTGGTTCCAGAGTGTTATAGTTACTGCCTTCTGGAAGTTTGGTTGGTTGTTCATCTTTTCCTTCTTTTTTTTTTAAATACATGTCAGCCTTCCAAAACATACTCCATTTATGTAGGCTACTTTATATTAGATTTTATTTACCTTGCAATCATAATTGTTCAGACCAATATACTGTACCGGTTTGCAGTCCATCCTTTGATGATGAGATAAAAATAAAAAATAAAAAAAATTGTGGAACAATATAAAATTGAATATTTTTGAGTGTGTCATAGGAAGTAAGGGGAAGTATTGGTTTGATACTTTTGTTTCATTTGTGAATTTGTGTGGGGTGTTTGTATGTGTGTGTGCATGTGCATACACTGGGTCACTAGAGGGTAATGTTAAAATTTGAAATTTATGCACTGAAGGATCTTAATCTTTAACTCAGTGGGGCCACTTGAAGACTGTAGAAAATCAGTCTAGATGATTTCAGTTTTAATGAACACCACAGGAATGTGGGAGGTGAACAAAAGCATGAGATAGGCTGATTCATTCGAGAAACTTCTTTGTACTTGGAGCAAAATATTCTCCTCAAAGTGACACTCTATGAAATAATTTATGTTTATGAATTTGGTAAAGACTGTAAATGAGAAGGCCAGAAAGAAATTCCTTTGAGTAGCTGCAGCCTCGTAAGCTGTGGAAGAGTCCAGTTACCCAGGCGATTGGCTTTGTGTGAAATCTTCATATCATGCAAAATCTGAGAAGGAATCAGAGGAAGTTAATAGAATCAAGACAGTAAGGATTGTACAATCACAGCAGGATGATGGGTGTGCACCAAGACTCATTAAGAAAAATAAACCAAAATATGAGGATGACTCAGCTATGAATGGACACTGAAGCAGATTTCCTTCAGTACTGCTGGAATGACGCGAGCCTCCTATTTATGGAATTCAGCTCCATGAGGGAAGGATTCAATCTCTAAAGGGAACCCATTGTGAGAGAACAGCTTTATTACTGAAGTGGATAACTTCAGGGTAGTGACTGTTACAGCTGCTCTATAGTTAAGGGATAGAAAATGAACCTGTACCACGTAGAGACTAGAGTATGTATGTAAGGAGCAGTGTCTTACGTGAAGGGGGAGGTAATACCTGGCACTGATCAAATTATCCGGAAGAAAACTGTGATCTTAATAACAGAAACTAAGACTATGGGAGAGTTTTAGATGTGCTTGAGAGTGAAGACCAACTCCTGCTTGAGATGAACAGCGCTGTCCAATAGGGTTTTCTGTGATAGATTCTATGCGGCCCCATGCAGTAGCCACTATGCATATTTTACCATTAATTACTTGCAATAAGTCTTGTGCACCTGAGAGCTGAATTTTAAATTCTATTTAATTTGAATTTATTTAAATTCAAGCTGAAATAACTACATGTGGCTAGTGTCTTCCATGGTGCAGAGTGGAGCCCAGCTTATGAGAATGCTTAGGTGTTTAGGAAACAGGATGGGAGACAGGTAGAATGGGCATCATGGAGAGCTTTGAAAACAAGCCAACTGTGATAGAAAGCAAAATTTGTCAGTCGGTCAAGCAC
This sequence comes from Rhinopithecus roxellana, assembly GCF_007565055.1. Lineage (NCBI taxonomy): Eukaryota > Metazoa > Chordata > Mammalia > Primates > Cercopithecidae > Rhinopithecus > Rhinopithecus roxellana. The sequence goes on along the minus strand of NC_044555.1, from coordinate 131,664,518 downwards.
TGCTTATTTCCTGCAAACTCCTAATCCTTGAATTCTCACCTATATTGGTGAAGTCCTTTGGAAAAGCCCACTCTACTTGATTTGTGCTCCAAAGCTTCACAAGGAGTGCGTCCACAGGATGACTTGGGTGTTAATAGGAGAGCAGTGCATATTTGGTCTCTAGAAATTATTGTTGCAGGGGAATCAAAATAAAAGAGCATGACCCAAACGTATGTGAAAGTTTTAACATCACTGAAACTTTTAGTCGAATTATTAATTTTACCGTATAGCCAGATTAAGCAAACACACAACTTTGTTGAATTTTATATTTCGAGAGATAAGCTGGAGCTAAAAGGGTGTGTCTAAATAGACACAGACTCACATTGTGTCAAATTCATGTAATGTTGGACTTGTTAACTGATTGTAAACAAGTTTTGTATGTCCCCTACAATAAATAGTGCCATTTATCTTCACAAAAGTCATCCAGTCAGAAACTCAAAAACCTTTTCTTTTAGGTTTTGAAATAATCTTCTAAAGTATTGCACGTTTACTTTTCGATTATAAAAACATTAACAAATTAACACTTTGCATAAATAAGCAAAAATAAAATTAATGAAAACTGTATGCGTTAACTTCATCCTCCCATTTTTTGACTTTTTGTTGTTTTTATTCCTGTCTTATTGTATTGAGTAGGTCTTGAAAAGTTGTTGTAGTTACTATTTTTGATTGGTTCATCCAAAGCCCTCGAGGTAGTAACTAGATATCACAGCTGGTTATTCATGGCCCAAAGGCTTTTCAGTTAGCAAGTGATGAATACTGCCAGGACTTGGCCCTTTATTTCAAGGCTTCCAGTTTCCTTCTGCCCCAGGGTGTGTCTAGATATATTATCTGGGAGATAGGACCTGGAATGGGGGCCTTATGACTCTGACTGCTGTCCTATCCTGCTGTGACTCAGCTGGTATCCAAGATGTAAGACAATGTCTTTTCCACTCTTCGATCTCTTCTCAAGCAGAAGAGATCTCTTTGGGAGTCATGAGCTGTGCAGCCTGGGGTTGGGGGAGGAGTGATGGCAGCCCTCCCTTCACTGCCCCCAGCTGGTGTATCAGTAGGTCACATGCACCCTCCCCCAATCTACTGTCTCTGTGCCTAGTTCAGAACTAGAATTTACCTGAGAGTTATAGTCCTTATGGCCTGCACTGCTTTTCAAGTTTACTTGGAGACACAGAGCACTGTAGGCCTCCGTGGTGAGGCCTGTGGGAACTTAAGTTCTGACCACTGGGATCTGCGATTCCCCTTTGGCTAGGGCTGGTTGAAATACTGCATTCTTGGGTGGGCATCAGCTGAATTTGGTCTGCTTTTCCGTTCTGTTCTAACAGGACGGCACTGAGTTAAATGCCTTATAATTGCTGTGTTCTCCCTCCCCCAGTGCCCAGAGATGCTCTCTGCTCCTCACTGCTGCTCCTTGCGGGTTGTGGAATGACAGCCTCAGTGATTCAGGATGGTTTTTTTTTTTTTTTTTTTTCCTATCTCTACAGTGCCTCTTTCAAGGATAGGTGGTTAAAATTAAGTACTATGAGTGCTCCCCTGATTTTCGGTTCTTATAAAGGTTTTCTTCTCTGTGGATAGTTGTTAAATTGGTGTCCTTATGGGGGGTGGGGGAAGATTGGTGGGGCCTTCTATTCCACCATCTTGCTTTGTCTTCTTTGACTTGATTTTTGCATACAGTGAGAGATAGGAATGTAGTTTCATTATTTGTGTGGCTATTGTGAATGTAATTGTTTCTGATTTGGCTCTCAACTTAGATATTGTTAGTGTATAGGAATGCTACTGATGTTTGTGCATTGATTTTGTATCCTGAAACGTTACTGAAGCTGTTTATCAGATCAAGGAGCTTTTGGCCAGAGACTTTGAGGCTTGCAAGGTATAGAATTGTATCATCTGCAAACAAGCATAGTTTGACCTCTCTTTTCCTGTTTGGATTCCTTTTCTTTCTTTCTCTTGTTTGATTGCTCTGACCAGGACTTGTTGTGTTATGCTCTATAGGAGTAGCGAGAGAGGACATGCTTATCTTGTTCTGGATTTCAAGGGTAATGATTCTAGTTTTTTCCCAGTCAGTATGATGTTGGCTGTGAATTTGTCATAGATGACTCATCATTTGAAGGTATGCTTTTCAATAAGTATTTTAAGGGTTTTTACCATAAAACGATGTCAAATTTTATTAGAAGTCTTTTCTGCATCTATTGAGACATTCACGTGGTCCTTGTTTTTAATTTTGCTAATGTGTTTAATCACATTTATTGATTCATGTATGTTGAAACAACCTTGCATCTCAGGGATAAGCTTACTTGATCATGATGGATTACCTTTCTGATGTGTTGCTAGATTCAGTTTGCTAGTATTTTGTTGAGGATTTCTTGCATCTATTTTCATCAACGTTATTGGCCTGAGGTTTTGTTGTGTGTGGTATTTCTGCCAGGTGTTGGTACCTGAATAATGCTGGCCTCATAGAATGAATTGAGAAGGAGTTCCTCTTCCCCAATTTTTTTACAATGGTTTATGCATGACTCGTATGAGCTGTTCTTTGTACATCTGGTAGAATTCAGCTATGAATTTTTCTAGTCCTGGTATTTTCTTTTTTTGGTTGAGGTAGGCTTTCTACTAATATTCAATTTTGGAACTCATTATTATTATGTTCAGGAATTTTGTTTATTCCTGGTTCCATCTTGGTAGCTTGTATGTGTCCAGAAATTTAGCCATTTCTTTCAGATTTTCTAGTTTTTGTTCGCAGAGGTGTTTGTATTAGCCACTGAGGGATTTTTATATTACTGTGGGGTCAGTGGTAACATTCCCTTTGTCATTTCTGATAGTGTTTATTTGGATCTTCTCTTTTTTCTATATTATTCTAGCTAGTGGTATATCTATCATATTGATTTTTTCAAATCACAGTCTCTTGGACTACTTGATCTTTTGTATTGTTTTTCATATCTTAGTTTTCTTCAGGTCAGCACTGATTTTGATTATTTCTTGTCTTCTGCTACATTTGAGATTGATTTGCTCTTGTTTCTCCAGGTGTGATGATAGATTGTCAACTTTTGATCTTTAGGCTGTTAACTTTTTGATGTGGTTGGTAGGAAAGTTAGGTTGTAAACTTTTTGATGTGGGTGTTTAGTGCTTTAAACTTGCCTCTTAACACTTCTTTGGCTGTGTCCCAGAGAGTCTAGTATGTTGTATTCTTATTATCATTAGTTCAAAGAATTCTTGATTTCTGCCTTAATTGCATTATTTACCCAAAGTCATTCAGGAGCAGATAGTTTAATTTCCATGTAATTGTATGGTTTTGAGCAATTTGCTTATTAATTACTTCTATTTTTATTACACTGTAGTCCAATAGTATGATTAGCATTTTTTTTTCAGTTTGCTTAGAATTGTTTTAAGGGCGTTTATGTTGTTGATTTTAGTGTATGTGCCACTTGCAGATGAGAAGAGTGGATATTCTGTTGTTTTTGGGTGGAGAGTTCTGTGGATGTCTATTATGTCTATTTGATCAAGTGTTAAGTTCAGGTCCAAAATATATTTATTAATTTTCTTCCTTGATGATCTGTCTGATACTATCAGTGGGGTGTTGAAGTCTCCCACTATTATTGTGTGGAAATCGAAGTCTCTTTATGTGTCTCTAAGAACTTGCTTTATGTATTTGGGTGCTCCTATGTTCAGTGTGTATATATTGAGAATAGTGAGGTCTTATTTAATTGAACCCTTTACCAATATATAATCACCTTCTTTGTATTTTTTAATCTTCATTGATTCAAAGTCTTTTTTTCATCTGAAATTAGAATAGCAACCTCTAAGTTTTTCTGTTTTCCATATCCCTGGAAGATTTTTCTCCATCCCTTTATTTTGAGCCTATGGGTGTCATTATGTGTGAAATAGATCCCTTTAAGACAGTATAACATTGGGTGTTGCTTCTTTATCCAGCTCACCACTATGTGCCTTTTAGTTTTGACAGTTAGTCCATTTACACTCAAGGTTAATATACATATGTGCAGATGTGATCCGGTCTTCTTGTTGTTAGCTGGTTCTTATGCAGACTCGTTTGTGTGGTTGCTTTAAAATATCATGTATCTTTGTACTTAAGTGTGTTTTTCAAGTGGCTTATAATTGTATTTCCTTTCTATATTTAGTGCTTCCTTCAGGAACTCTTCTAAGGCAGTTCTGGTGGTAACCAATTTCCTAAACATTTGCTTGTCCAAAAAGGATCTTATTTCCCCTTCACTTTTGAAACATACTTTGGCTTCATATGAAATTATTGGTTGAAAATTATTTTCTTTTAGAATGGTGAATGTAGGCCTCCAATATTTTCTGGCTTGTAGGGTTTTTGCTAACAGGGCTGCTGTTAGCTTGATGGGGTTACCTTTGTAGGTGACTTACCCCTTCTGTATAGCTGCCATATATATATGCTTATACGTGTGTGTGTGTGTGTGTGTGTGTGTGTGTGTATATAATTTTGACCTTAGAAAAACTGATGATTACATGTCTTTGTCTTGGGGATTGTCTTCCTGTGTAGTATCTTGCAGGGGTTCTCTGAATTTTCTGAATTTCAGTGTTGGCCTCTCTAGCATGATTGGTGACGTTTTCATGTATGATATCTTAAAATATGTTTTCCAAGTTGCCTTTCTCCCCGTCTATTAAAGGGACACCAATGAGTCATAGATTTTGTCTCTTTACATAATCCTGTATTTCTTGGAGGATTTGTTCAAATTTTTAATTTGTTGTTCATTTATTTTTGTCTGACTGAGCTAGTTCAGAGAACCAATCTGCTAGCTCTCAGATTCTTACCTCAGCTTGGTCTGTTCTACCATTAATACTTGTAAGTATATTATGAAACTCTTGTAGTGTGTTTCTCAGCTTTATCAGATTAGTTTGGTTCTCTCTTATAACAGCTATTATAACTATCAGTTTCTTTATCTTTTTGTTGTAATTCGATGTTTCCTTGAATTAGGTTTCAACTTTATGCTGAGTCTCTGTGATCTTTGCTCCTATCAATATTTTGAATTTTATTTCTATCATTCCAGGCATTTTAGCCCAGTTAAGTACTCTTGCTGGAGAACTAGTGTAGTCATTTGGAGATAAGAAGACACTTGGGCTTTTTGGGTTGCCAGAGTTCTTGCACTGGTTCTTTCTCATCTGTGTAGGCTGATATTTCTTTAACAATGGCATAATTTGAGTACATTACACTTCTTTTCTGGATGTTTTTAGAGGGCTAAGGCTTTGTGCGGGATCTGTATTTGTAGTTGGATTCTTGCCCTTGGTTTCACACTGGGGTATATTAAAAAAGTATTTTTGTTGTTGAAGTTTGGGCTGTGATCCAGTAGATGGCACTTAAGCATAATGGTCAGTATGTAGGCTCTTCCTCAACCACGTGGCTCCTCTGTATTTCCTCATGATTGCAGCAGTGCTTCCTGTCAGTGCTCTGAAAGTGTGGATTCTTCCCCCAGTTGAGTGCTGGCTGTAAATATCGGTGCAAACATCCTCTCCCCCTTGCAGTGCTGGCTGTGTTGTTTGACCCAGGAGCTTGGCAGTCCTGGGCTGCACACCACAGCTCTGGGTCATGCTCAGGCTTTCTGTATCCCTCCCCATCTTGGAGGCAGCAGAGAAAGGAACCTTGGCAGTAGTTGTGGCATAGGGCCTTTCCCTTTTCTCTTGGGGCTCCACTACCAGTCAGTCCAATAGGCTCAGTGTGGGGACAGCTGCATGTGGGGTGGCAGCATAGTGATGAGCAGGTGCAGGTCACAGGGGAGACAGACTGGTCTCTTTTCCTTAGGGCAACTGCAGTTTGCTAGAGGTATGATTAAATCACTCAGGGTATTTTCTCCTTCCCCAGTCCAAGGGCAGCAAGGGTAGCACCAATGCACTAACAGTGGCAGAGGGGCTTTTGGTTGACTCTGGAAGCTTCACTGCATGGAAGCGTGATGCCACTGCTACTGAGAATGTACAGCCAGGGGTTGGGGTGGATCCTCTGCTGGCCTAAGCTGTGGGCTCCACTTGGTGAAGAGCAGAGGGTTGAGGACTCACAGAGAGAAGAGACTGGGCTCCTCTCCATATAGTGACTCCGGCGTGCTAGAAGTGAAAGTGAAGCTCTCAGGCTCTTTGTTTCTTCCCCAGACTTAGGGCAGCAGGGGCAGGACTGCTGGGTGAGATGGATCTCTTTAAGACAACATAATATTGGGTGTTGCTTCCTTATCCAGCTTGCAACTCTGTGCCTTTTAATTTGAGCAGTTAGCCCATTTACAGTCAAGGTTAATATAAATATGTATAGATTTGACCCTGTCTTCTTGTTGTTAGCTAGTTATTATGCAGACTTGTTTGTGTGGTTGCTTTCAAGTGTCTTGTGTCTTTATACTTAAGTGTGCTTTTTTAGTGGCTCATAATGGTGTTTCCTTTCTATATTTAATGCTTCCTTCAGGAACTCTTCTAAGGCAGGTCTGGTGGTAACCAATTTCCTAAACATTTGCTTGCTAAAAAGGATCTTATTTCTCCTTCACTTATGAAACATATCAGCAAAAAATGACAGCCTGCCTCTCCTTCAGGAGTTCCTTCCCTGGAAGTTCAGAGTGGCTACTGACCTGAGAACCCAGGTTGAGGGTGGCTGGAGTCCCAGGTTGAGAGGACCTGTCCAGAGAGGAGAAACAGAAATGGGGCCCCATATGAGAAACTGTCTGGACACTTTTCTCGTGGGATGGTCGTACAGTGCTGCAGATCCACATAAGTCCCTAAGCACTTTGCACCCTACAGAGCCTGAGAGCAATAGCAATGAGGGCTCTGGGGCAGCAAAAGTGGCAACCTGCTCTCTCTGGGAGTTCCATCCCAGAAAAGTACAGAGATGCTACCAGCCCAAGAGCCCAGGTGGGGCTGGTATGGCCACTCTAGGGTCCCAGGCCAGTTGAGTGTTATTCTGTGAGGTACAGTGGAGACAAGGCCTGCATTATTTCTCTGCTCAGTGGTGTAGATTCATCTTCTTTCATGTGGGCATGGAAGGGAACTTGACCTCCCCCATTGATGGTGCTGCAGCCATGAGTGCCAGGATGCTCAGGGGTCCATGGCACCCAGGGCTCTTCATGTACCTGAGTGTTGGCTCTGCCCAGACTTCATGTAGCTTTCCATGTCAGTCTAGAGGTCCCAGTGAGGGAGCTCATGAAGGAATCCCCAGAGCCCAAAGTTGTAAGATCTCATGGCAGATGTGTGGATCCCTGGGGACTCTCAGTCAATCATCATTTCTCCAGAGTGGGGTAGGTTCTCATGGGTCCATGCCACTCCCGGGTTGGTAGATGTCCTGCCTCACTCCTCTCCATTTTCTGTGGGTTGAGTTGCTTCCTTGAAAAATCTCAATGTGTCCACCTGGATGTTTCGGTTGAAGAGCTTTTATTTATTTATTTGTTTATTTATTTATTATTAACTTTCAAGTTCTGGGGCACATGTGCATAATGTGCAGGTTTGTTACATAGGTGAAAGTGAGCCATGGTGGTTTGATGCCCAGATCAACCCATCATCTAGGTATTAAAACCAGCAATCATTAGCCATGCTTCCTGATGCTCTCCCTCCACCCACACCATGACAGGCGCCAGTGTGTGTTGTTTTCCAACATGTTCCTATGTTAGTTTGCTAAGGATAATTGCTTCCAGCTCCATCCATGTCCCTGCAAAGGACATGTTCTTATTCCTTTTTATGGCTGCGTAATATTCCATGGTGTATGTGTACCACATTTTCTTCATACAGTCTATCAATGATGGGCATTTAGGTTGATTCCAAGTCTTTGCTATTGTGAACAGTGCTTCAATGAACAGAACGCATACATGTTTCTTTATAATAGAATGCCTTATATTCCTTTGGGTATATAGTCAGTAATGAGATTGCTGGGTCAAATGAAATTTCTGCCTCTAGATCTTTGAGGAATCACCACACTGTCTTCCACAGTGGTTGAACTAATTTACACTCACACAAACAGTGTAAAAGCATTCCTTTTTCTCCGCAACCTCATCAGCATCTGTTGTTTCTTGTCTTTTCAATAATCGCCATTCTGGCTGGTGTTAGATGGTATCTCAATGTGGTTTTGATTTGCATTTCTCTAATGATCAGTGATGTTGAGCTTTTTAAAAAATGTTTATTGGCTGCATGAATGTCGTCTTTTAAAAAATATCTGTTCGTATCTTTGCCCACTTTTTAATATTTTTTTTGTAAATTTGTGTAAGTTCCTTGTAGACTCTGGATATTAGACCTTTGGGAAATGGAGAGACTGAAAAATTTTTCTCCCATTCTGTAGGTTATCTCTTCCCTCTGATGATAGTTTATTTTACTGAGCAGAAGAAGAGCTAGTATTTCTCAGTACTCATTCTTCTGTCCGTGAGAGTGGAACACTCTAGATACTTCTAGTCAGCTACCTTGGCCCCCTGTGTTGATGAACTGTATGTTGGTCTTGAATCCTGCAAATTTACTGCATTCATTTATTAGTTCTAATAGCTTTGTGGTGAAGCCTTTAGGTTTTTCTCAATATAAGAACATGTGTGCATAGAAGGCTAATTTGACTTTTCCCCTTCCCATTTGTATGCCTTGTATTTCCTTTTCTTGCCTAATTACTCTGGCCAGGACTTCCAGTATTATGTTGAATAAATGCTGTGAAAGTGGACATCCCTGTTGTGCTTCAGATTATTCAGGAAAGGCTTTCAATTCTTCCCTTTTCAGTATAATGTTGGCTGTGGGTCTGTCATATATGGCCTCTATGTTGTTGTATTTTCCTTCTATACCCAGTTTGATTAGGGTTTTTAACATCTGTTAAAATGATTATATGATTCTTGTTCTTATTTTTCTTAATGTGATGTCTCATATTTTTTGATTTGCATATATTGAACCATGTTTGCATACTGGGATAAATTCCACTTGACCTTGATGAATGAACTTTTAAGAATTGTTGTTGAATTATCTTTGCTAGTGTTTTCTTGAGGATTTTCACATCTGTCTTCATCAGGGATATCGGCCAGTATTCTTTTTTTGTTGTGTCATTGCCTAGCTTTGGTATCAATATAATGCTGGTAGCATAGAATGAGTTTGAAGGAACTCCTTTCCCAATATTTTTGAGGAGTTTAAGTAGAATTAGTATTACTTATTGTTTAAATATTTAATATTATTCAGCAGCAAAACCATTGGGTCTCAGACTTTTCTTCAATGAGAGACTTGATGTTATACCTGTTATTCATTTGTTGAGGTTTCCTGTTTCTTCATGGTTCAATCTTGGTATTTTGTTTGTGTCCAGGAATTTATCCAGTTCTTTTCAGGTTTTCTGATTTGTTGGCATATAGTTGTTTGTGGTAGTCTATAACAATTCTTTGTATTTCTGTGGTCACAGTTGTTATGTCTCCTTTTTCATTTCTGATTTTATTTATTTGGGTCTTCTTTCTTCTTTGTCTAGGTAAAGGTTTGTCCATTTTCTTTACCTTTTCAAGAATCAACTTTTCATTTCATTTTCCTGTATTTTTTAATTCTCAATTTTTAAAAATTCTCTACTCCAATCTTTATTATTTCTTTCTTTCTATTAATTGTGTTTGGTTTTATTTCACAATTTGTTGAAACCTGTTTTGTGTCTTGAAGTATGGTCTATTCTGGAGAATATTTTATCTTCTGTTAAAAGAATGTGTATTCTGCAGTGGTTGGGTAAAATGTTCTAAAAATGCCAGTTAAAACTATTTGTTGTAGCATGCAGTTTAACTATGATGTTTCTTTGTTGATTTTCTGTCTAGGTGATCGGTCTATTACTGAGTTTGGAGCATTGAAATATACTGTTATATTATTGTCATCTATGTCTTTCTTTGAATCTATTAATTTTTTTGTATATACTTAGGTGCTTCAGTGTTGGGTGAATATTTATAATTTTTATATCCTCTTGCTGAATTGATCCCTTTATCATATAGTAATGTTCTCTGCCTTTTTTGTTTTTACAGGCTTTGACTAGTATTCTCTTTTATCAGATATAACTCTTTTTGCTCTTTTCTGGTTTCCACTTGCGTGGAATATATTTTTCCTTCACTTTCAGTCTGCATATATATTTATAGTTGAGGTGGGTACCTTGTAGGTGGCATATAGTTGGGTCATGTTTCTTTATCCATCCGGCCGCTCTCTTTCAGTCACAGAATGCAGCCTATTTACATTCAGTGTTAATATTGATTTTTAAAAAGGGTTTACTACTGGTATTTGTTGCTTGTTTTCTGTTTGTTTTGAAACTTCTCTCTTCTTTCTTTCTTGCTGTTATTCTTTATGATGAAGTGATTTTCCTTGGTGGCATGTTTTAATTCATTGCTTTTCATTTGTAGTGTATTTATTATAGGTTTTAAACTGTGATTACCATGAAGCTTAAAGGAAACATCTTATTCAAATGACAAGTTAATTTAAAGAGATGACACCTTATTTTACATCAGAAAAAAGAAAACAAAAAGAGAAAGAACTAAAAATATTTCTACATTTTAACTCCATCCACCCCAACATTTTGACTTTTGGTTGTCTTAATTTACATGTTTTTATATTGCCTATCTCTTAATAGGTCAGTGTAGCTATTATTGTGTTCAGTAGATTTATCTTTTAGGCTTAATACCAGAGTTGTAAGTGGATTGCACACTACAATTACAGTATTAGAATATTCTGGGACTGTCTTTGTATGTAATTTTACCTGTGGGTTTTATACCTTCAAATGTTTTCTTTTTGCACATTAGTGTTATTTTCTCCTTTCAGATTGTGGAGCTCCCTTTAGAATTTCTTGGAAGATGGCTGTAGTGGCGATAAAGTCAGTTGTTTTTATTTGTCTAGAAAATAATTTATTTCTTCTTCATATTTGTGGGATAGATTTGCTGAATAAATTATTCCTGAATGTCAGTTTTTTTTTTTTGGTTTAGCAATTTGAAAGTGTCATTTTTCTCCGTCCATAGCCAACATGGTTTCCATTGAGAAGTCTGTTGCCAGACAAATAGGAGCTCCTTTATTTGTTAATTAGTTTTTTTTTTTTTTTCTCTTGATGCTTGTAGGATGCTCTCTTTTCGTCTTTGACATCTGAGAATTTGGTGATTATATGCCTTCAGGTAGTCTTATTGTGGTTGAATCTGTTTGGTGGTCTCTGATATTTCTGTACCTAGATATTTATATCCTTCTCTAGTTTTGAAAGGTTTTCTGCAATTATTTCATTGAATAAGCTTTCCACCACTTACTCTTGCTCAACTCCCTCTTGAACATCAATAATTCTTAGGTTTGGCCTTTTGAGGTAACTTTCTATATCTTGTAAGCAATATTCTTTCCTTTTCATTTGTTTTTCCTCTATGTTATTTCAAATAGTTCACTAGTTGTTACCTCTGTTTCATCCTGTCTGTTTGTGAGAGAATCCAATGAATATTTTACTTCAGCAAATGTAATTCTCAGTTCCAAGATTTCTATCTGATTTTAAAAAATTATTTGTCTCTTTGATAAGTTTCTGAATTCTTTTCCTGTGCGATGTTGGAGATCATCAAGTTTCTTTAAAATTGCTATTTTGAATTATTGGTCAGAGAGCTCAGGTCTCATTTGGGTAACTCATTGGTTCCTTGTTTTGTCTATTTGGTGAGGTCATGGTTCTCTGTTTGCTGTTTTTCTTGTGGATATACATCTATGTCTTTGCATTGAAGGATTAGTTATACATTCCAGTCTTCTCAGACTTACCTTTTGAGGACTTATTGGATGTATCTGCTTATCCCAGGTTTGCCTCAGCTCTAGTAAATGATCAGAGTGCTGCTCATCCTAAATAGGGGAGGTCCCAAAGGAAATGTCCTGGCAGTGTGGGAAGGCTGGCTAGGGGTTCACTCCCAGGAGACCTGTGGAACACATCTCCTATAGCATGCTGATGCTGAACAGCCACTTTGATTTGGTGTCTCCCTTGCCTGAGTTACAGAGCAGTATTCACAGGGCTGGGGATAATAGTCCCGACTCTCCATTTGTTTCTGCCTTTCTTCAGGGATATTACTCCTTTCAGTCACTCCTGATGCCTCACATGGATGAAAGCAAGGACAGGTCCCCTTCCAGGGAACCCAGAATGGTAGAGAAGCTGGTTGTCTACTTCAGCCTCATTTTTCTAGCATACAAAGTATGAGTTGGAGGGAAATTTTCCACATGTTCGGGTCCAGGCAGAATGAGGGGAGGGAGAAGTCTGATTCTCTTGGCAACTTCTCTGAGTTTTTTTTCATTTCTCTGTGGCCCTAGAAACTATCTCTTCCTGATATTTGAGTTCTGGGATATTGCTGGTAATACGCACAGTGCTGTCTATTTGGTTTTGGTTTTCTGCTGATGGTGGGGAGTGAAGCCAACTTGTTACTATGCAGCCATTTTGGAACTGGTAGTCCAGAGCAAGTGTTTCCTTAAGGTAATCTTTTGACTGGATATATACATTTGAGTGGTTATGAATTAAAATATGATAGTCTATGTCTTTAACATTATTAACAATAATAGCTGAGATTATTGAGCATTTACTATGTGCCAAATGTTTTAAAAATTGCTTTCCTTGGATTAATTCACTTATTTCTAATAAGTGCTACTGTTTCCCCCATTTTACAGATAGTACAATGCAGGCAGAGAAAAATTCATTAACTTGCCGAAGATCATTTAGCTAGTAAGGAAAAACCAGGAATTAAATTCAAGAAGTCTGACTCTAGTCTTTGCCCTTCATCAAAATCTCTATGGTGCTCCTACTCTATGAGTTTTGCTTTGCATGTTTAGATTTGAAATCCCTTTTTACTATTACTTCTCATATACAGTGATGCCTCTTTGGTGTTTGCTGCTCTAGTCACATTAAAAAATATCCTGTCACTCATGTATCACAATGTTTCCAACTGACAGTTTGGGGTACTCTCAATCTCAGAGATAGGAAAATGATAACACTGAACAACAAAAACAACAAGAATTATTATCACATTCATTCAGTTTCTGTATTCTGGTCAGCAATTACAGTAGCCAGTATTTTCCTTATACTTCTGTGGTAGTGTTTGTTTAACTGTATCTTGTGCTGTGATTTTACATACCACATTAGCTTTATTCTCACAAGATTGCATAGGAGGAGGGGTAATGATCTGTATCATATTAATTTCTGCTGTATAGGGCCTACCATGATGTACTTTAATTCCAAAGGTGATGTAAACACACAATCTTATGAGCTTACTTGGTCACAAAGTACTGTCCATGAATCCTGTAGCTTCAACAGATAAAGAAGCAACCTTGAAATCCATTTGCTAAATGACCATTGATTCATAAGATAGTTGGCCCCTGAGCTCTGTCAGGTGCCAACACTGGTGACTCTTTGATGTGGCTCTCAGAAGCAAACTAAATATGTACATTTAAGGGCTCTTAAAAAAAAAATCTTATATGGGGACTAGGTTATTTTTTTCAGTTTATATTACTATCTTACACTATCCCTAATAGCTAAAAATCAAGAATAAGCTAAAAGTTATACATTACTCCACTGAATCAGAGAAGATAGATAAGATTTTGCCAGTAATGTAAGTGCAAAAAGTCATTTCAATATTTAATATATTACAAAAAGATTTCAGAAAAATGAGTGCCCTGGAGAGATGACATGAATATGTCTATTTTCAATCCTATTCCTTCTGTCCCTGCTCATTTTAATTAACAATTGAATTAAACATTGAAATATTTTAGACAATCAATTGGATTTGCCTTTTCATGTGGAAGTGCAGGCATATCTGCTGAGAATTCTCAGATGTGACAGTGCAATCAGAAAAACATAACCAAATGCAATTTATATCACTGCTCACAGAAAATTGATTGTGATATTATTTATATCAGTTTTCTCTGCATTCATTTGTCTAGCCAAGCGTATAAAAATGTTACTTTCTAATTCATGATCTATAGACACAATAGATTATATACAATTCATCGTACATTAAAGATCTTAGAATCTTTGAGGAAAAACATGTTGTATGTAGTGATCCCTCTTAAATCAAAATATCCATATTAAGAGAATTAATGTCCTTTTTGCTTTCACTAGGCCAGAAACATCATGCTCTACACTATACTATGTTAGGATCAAGTGCTCCAGCATACCAATATGGTGGCCAGCCACCACTGGCAGCAGTAGCCATTGTGTGGGCTAAGCTGCAGCTGAAACTCACATTTGTATATATGAAGCAACCCCTCCCCTCTTTATTTGTACATATGACATTTTTAAATGTATGGCCAAAGCAGCCACACTGGGGAATTGTGACCTCTGCTTAGGAAAGGTCCTCAAAGGCAGAAAACAGCCTTACAAGAGATTATAGGAATCATGTTAATATGAAGGATCCATTTTCATCAAGTTATGCTCTGGTAAAATGCATTCTTTTTTTTAATAACATGAGTTTTTTTGTGTGGCAAAACCTCATTGCATCGTGGAGGAATGGGGCATAGAAGAACCATATGTAGTCCTTAAATCCAAAAGGTGCTGGAGAATGAAAAATAAGTTATGGTAAAATAGGCATAAACATGAAAGAGGAACAATAATTTCTAGTGCTCTATTCCATAGTAAGGTGACTATAGCAAATAACAATGTCATACAGATTTCAAGATAGCTAGAAGAGAAGAATTTGAATAATCTTACCACAAAGAAATGATAAATGCTTACAGTGATTGATATATTAATTACCCCAATTTGATTACTATACTATGTATACATGCATCAAAACATCACACTGTACCCTACAAATATGTACAATTATTGTATTTTCTTCATAAATGAAAAATTAAATTAGAAAAATAAATTAATAAAGCTCTTGAAAAAAAGAAGATAAGAAATGATCTGGTCTTCAGGAGGGAATGCTATGTTTTTCTTTTTTTCCTTTTTAATAACAACTTTATAGAAACATAACTCACAAAATATAGAGTTCTAATGGCCAGAGGTATATATATATAAAAAAAAAAAATTGCTCGGCCGGGCGCGGTGGCTCACACCTGTAATCCCAGCACTTAGGGAGGTCAAGGTGGGCGAATCACAAGGTCAGGAGATGGAGACCATCCTGGTTAACACGGTGAAACCCCGTCTCTACTAAAAATACAAAAAATGAGCTGGATGTGGTGGTGGGCACCTGTAGTCCCAGCTACTCAGGAGGCTGAGGCAGGAGAATGGCATGAACCCGTGAGGCGGAGCTTGCAGTGAGCTGAGATCCGGCCACTGCACTCCAGCCTGGGAGACAGAACGGGACTCCGTCTCAAAAAACAAAAACAAAAAACAAAAGACAAAAAAAAAAAAAGCTCAAATTCACTGTATTAACCCATACCTATTACAATGGCTATTATCAAAAAGATAAAAGATTAAATGTGTCAGTTAAGATGTGCATAAAAGGGAACCCTTGCACGCTGTTGGTGGAAATGTAAATTAGTATAGCTATTGTGGACAATAGTACCAAATTTCCACAAAATATTAAAATAGCACTATCACATTATCCAACAATTCCACTACTGGATGTATAACCTAAAGAAATAAAGTCTTTTGTTGCCTGTGCTTTTGATGTTGTATTTATAAAATCTTTGCCTAGACCAACGTCCTGAAGCGTTTCCCCATGTTGTCTACCAGTAGTTTCATAATTTCAGGTCATACCTTTACATCTTTATTCCATTTTGAGTTTATTTTTTTATGTGGTAAGAGACAGAGGTCTAGCTTTGTTCTTCTGTGTATGGATATCCAGTTTTTCCAGTACCATTTATTGAAGAGATCGTCCTTTACCTAACAAATGTTCTTGGTGCCGTTGTCTAAAATCTGATAGCTATAAATATGTAGATTTGTTTCTGGGCTCGATACTCTGCTCCATAGGTTTATGTAACTTTTTAATACAAGTAGTATGCTATTTGGGGTACTATAGCTTTGTAGTAGATTTTGAAGTTAAATAGTGTTATGTCTCCAGTTTTGTTCTTTTTGCTCAAGGCCATTTTGGCTATTCAGGGTGTTTCATGGTCCCAGACAAATTTTAGGACTTTATTTTCTATTTCTGTGAAGAATGTCATTGGTATTTTGATGAAGATTTCTTTGAATCCATAGATCATTTTGGGTGATATGCTTATTTTAACAATATGAATTCTTCCAATCTATGAACATGGGATGTCCTTCTATATTTTTTGCATCCTTTTCATTTTTGTAATCAATATTTTACAGTTTTCTTATACAGATCTTTCATCCCTTTGGTTAAATTTATTTCTAGGTAATTTTTTGTAAGTATTGTAAATGGGATTACTTTCTTGATTTCTTTTTCAAATTGTTCACTGTTGGTATAAATTTTGTTTATTTTTTCTTTTTTTTCTTCAATTTTTATTTTAAGTTCCAGGGTACATGTGAAGGATATGCAGGTTTGTTACATAGGTAAATGTGTGCCATGGTGGTTTGTTGTACCGATCAACCCATCACCTAGGTATTAAGCCCAGCATCCATTAGCTATTCTTCCTGATGCTCTCCCTCCCCCTGCATTCCCCCAACAGACCCCAGTGTGTGTTCCCCACCATGTGTTCTTATCATTCATCTCCTACTTGTAAGTTAAGAACATGCGATGTCTGGTTTTCTGTTCCTGCATTAGTCTCCTGAGGATAACAGCTTCCAGGTCCATTCATGTCGCTGAAAAAGGCATGTCCTCATTTCTTTTTATGACTACATAGTATTCCATGGTGTACATGTACTACATTTTCTTTATACAGTCTATTATTGATGGGCATTTGGGTTGATTCCATGTCCTTGTTATTGTGAATAGTGCTTCAGTGAACAGAATGCATACATGTATCTTTAAAATAGAATGCTTTGTGTTCCTTTGGGTATATACCCAATAGTGAGATTGCTGGATCAAATGCTATTTCTGCTTCTAGATGTTTGAGGAATCTCCATGCTGTCTTTCACAATGGTTGAACTAATTTACACTCTCACAAAAAGTGTAAAAGTGTTCCTTTTTCTCCGCAACCTCACCAGCATCTGTTGTTTCTTGACTTTTTAATAATCGCCGTTCTGACTGGTGTTAGAGGGTATCTCAATGTGGTTTTGATCTGCATTTCTCTAATGATCAGTTATGTTATTTTCATATGTCTGTTGGCCACATGAATGTCTTCTTTTGAGAAGTGTCTGTTCGTGTCTTTTGCCCACTTTTAATGGAGTTGTTTGTTTTTTTTCTTATAAACTTGTTTAAGTTTCTTATAGACTCTGGATATTAGACCTTTGTCAGATGGATAGATTGCAAAAATTTTCTCCCATTCTCTAGGTTGTCTGTTCACTTAGATGATAGTTTATCTTAATGTGCAAAAACTAGTTTAATTAGATCCCATTAGTAAATTTTTGCTTTTGTTGCAATGCTTTTGGCATTTTTGTCATGAAATCATTGCCCATGCCTATGTTCTGAATGGTATTGCCTAGATTTTCTTCTAGGGTTATTTTTTTCAATAGTTTAGAACTTTACGTTTAAGTCTTTAATCCATCTTCAGTTAATTTTTGTATAAGACGTAAGGAAGGGGTCCAGTTTCAGTTTTCAGTTTTTTAAATATTTTGTATTTTTCTGTCTGCATTTGATTTATTTCTACTCTGATCTTTATATTTTCTTTCCCTTTTTAAATTTGGGGTTTGGTTTATTCTTGCTTTTCTGTTTTTTGGGGGGGTGTATCATTACTGTTTTATTTGAAATCTTTATTTTTTATATAGGTATTTATTGCTATACACATTCCTCTTAATATTGCTTTTCTTTAGTTTAATTAGATCCCATTTGTCCATTTTTGCTTTTGTTGCTATTGCTTTTGGTGTTTTAATCATCAAGTCTTTGCCCATGCCTGTGTCCTGAATGGTATTGCCTAGGTTTTCTTCTAGGGTTTTTATGGTTTTAGGCCTTATGTTTAAGTCTTACATTAAGCCTTATGTTGAATCAATGTACTGATTTTTGTACAATGATTTTGAGTCTTGAAAGTTTGCTGAAGCTATCATATCTAGAAGTCTTTGGGAAGAGACTACGGTGTTTTTCAGATATTAAATCATATCATTATGAGGAGAGATAGTATGACTTCTTCTCTTCCTATTGGGATGCCTTTTATTTTTTTCTCCTGCCTGATTGTGTTGGTGATGACTTCCAGTACTAAGTTGAATAGGAGGGGTGATAGTGGGTATCCTTGTCCTGTTCTGGGTTTCAAGGGGAATGCTTCTAACTTTTGCCAGATCAGTATGATGTTGACTACAGGTGTCATTGGTGGCTCTTACCATTTTATCTACTTGATCATGGTGGATTAGCTTTTTGATACGCTGTTGAATTTTGCTTGCTAGTATTTTGAGGATTTTTGAATTTATGTTCATCACGGATATTGGCCTAAAGTTTTCCGTTTTGTGGTGTCTCTCTCAGGTACTAGTATCAGGATGATGCTGGCCTCATAGAATGAGTTAGGAAAGAGTCCCTCCTCCTTAATTTTTTTTGCAATAGTTTCAGTAGGGTTGGTACCAGCTCCTTTTATACATCTGCTACATTTTGGCTGTGAATCCACCTGGTCCAGGGCTTTTTCTGGTTGGTGGGCTTTTTATTACTCTTTCAATTTTAGATCTCATTATTCGTCCATTCAGGATTTCAATTTCTTCCTTTTGCAATCTTTGAAGGGGGGTGTATGTTTCCAGGTATTTATCCATGTCTTCCAAGTTTTCTACTTTTTGTGCATAGAGGTGTTTGTAATAGTATCCGAAGGATGTTTATGTTTCTGTGCAACTGGTGGTAATGTCCACTCTGTCATTTCTAAGTGTGTTTGTTTCTTCTCTCTTCTTTTGGTCTAGCTCGCAGTCTATCAATCTTATTTATTCTTTCAAATAACTGACTTTTGGTTTTGTTGATCTTTTGTATAATTTTTCATGTCTCAATTTAGGTAAAACAAAATTTTACCTGATTTTGGTTCTTCTCTTCTGTTAGTTTTGGGGTAGTTTTGCTCTTCTTTTTCTACTTCCTCTAGGTGTGATATTAGGTTGTTAATTTGAGATCTTTCTAACTTCCTGATGTGTGCCTTTAGTACTGCATACTTTTCTCTTAACACTGCTTTAGCTATGTCCCAGAGATTCTGGTATGTTGTGTCTTTGTTTTCATTAGTTTCAACTAATTTATTGATTTCTGCCTCTATTTAATTGTCTACCCAAAAGTCATTCAGGGGCAGGTTTTTAAATTTCCATATAATTGTATGATTTTGAGAACTCTCCTTAGTATTGATTTCTGTATTTATTGAACTGTGGTCCAAGAATGTAGTTGATATTATTTCAGTTCCTTTAATTTGCTAAGAATTGTTTTATGGCCAGCTGTAAAATATAGGACCCTGCAAGGTATATGAGTGGTGATTGACTTTTAGGGATAGTCATGGAAAAGCTTGATCAAAACATGGAGGCATCACTGTGGCAAAGACAGAGGTTGCAAGTTTTGTTTTGTTTTCACAGCAGTAACAGTAGAAATAAGATATTCTAGCTGAATTGTCTGAAATTATATGGTTTAAAAATGAATTATTAGGGAAGAACTTGGTCAAAATGACAAATCATTTGAGAAGATGAATTATTTAAATGATTAATTGTCCACTGGTGGTGACTCATGTCTGTAATCCAGCGTTTTGGGAGGCCAAGCTGGGCAGATCACCTGAGGTCGGGAGCTAGAAACCAGCCTGACCAACGTGGCAAAACCCTATCTTTACTAAAAATACAAAAATTAGCTGGGTGTGGTGGTGCACGCCTGTAATCCCAGCTACTCAGGAGGCTGAGGTGGGAGGATCACTTGAGCCCAAGAGGTGGAGGTTGCAGTGAGCCGAGATCATGCCACTGCACTCCAGCCTGGGTAACAGAGCAAGATCCTGTCTCAAAAACAAACAAAAAATGGACAAAGGACTTAAATGGACATTTTTTCAAGGAAGATATACAGATGGCCAATAGGTACATGAAAAGATGCAAACAGAATGAATTGATTTAAAATAATTTTTTTAGTCAGTAATATGGCAGAACAGAATAATGGCTCTGAAGCTCTCATATCACTGTTCTAGCAGGTAGAAAAAAAAACGTAAAGAAAAAAATAAACACAAGGACCAATTCTAGATCTAACAATCTGTAAATGCACTTTTAAATTTTTTGAGCATTATTAAAATCACTACCTACTGTGTACATCTATTAGATAGGAAATGTTTCTTTTTTTTGGCTTCGGGCTTATTTAATTTTATTCTTTTGTACTTAATACATCATATATACACTTTGCAAAATTGTTTTGTATTAAATGGATGGGTTTTGCCACAGCTTTAAACCATTAATGACAGCAGATGTGAATTCTACAGACCCTTGTTTTGGTTACTCTTAGTTTTGAACAAGGCTTAAGAAGTATATTGTCAGCCACAAAAATCATAGCATTAGAGTTTAACGGTGTGCCTTCATGTGTAACACCTGTTCCCAGTATCCTCCTGACTAAACAGAGTATTGTTAAAAGTGCATTGGCATGATTGTCAGGAGTCTAGAGTTCTTTTCATCATTGCATTCAATTATGATTCAGAAAAATAGAATTTAAACTAATTTTCATCATTTAATTCTTGTCTATTCTGATATATTCTAATTTACAATTTTGTGTGTGTGTGAGTACCAGAGTATTGAAGAGGTTTCTGGGCTTTAAAGTATCAGTATCTCTCTCTCCATGTAGGTGGGTATAAAAGCTAAGCCTTTTTTATATTTCAGTTTGTAGATTACCTTTGGAGCACTATGTTGGGTGTTTTTGTCACCTGGTTAGCATATGCATTCTGTGCTTTGCTTTGCTAGAGAATCAGAGTCCGTGCTGTCAGGAACCTAAACACCCAGTGGAAGAGAGAAATATAGAAAAGAAGCAGGTATTCTATAAATCTTGAATGCAAAAATTAAGCTTAAAAAGTAATACTGATAATAGGAACCATTTATTGAATACTACCTATGTGCCAAGTATTGTTTTAAAACTTTACTCATATTTCATTCCTCAGTCAACCATATGAGGTAGCAACTCTCATTATCCCAATTTTATAGTCAAGAAAATTGAGGCTTACAGGAGTTAAGAAACTTGCCAAATTAAAAATATATGGTTTATATATATATATATGTGACATGTACGTAGCAGACCTAATATTTGAACCCGACTTTTGTGTCAATCTGAAACTTGACTGAATTGATGTATCGATGTGCCATGGGAAAATAATTGCATAATAAAAGCCTAAATGGGAGAGACTAACTTTGCTTGGGGGCATTGTAGAAAAAGAGAGTAGAGTAGACTTCTGAGCTTGTCTTAAAGGATAAGTGTAGGTTACTGGGCAGAAAACAGCATTGGATCGGTGGTTGCTTCAGGCCATCACAGATGAATGGGCTCTGCAGCACTTGACATTGCTATTAGGGGCAGCTGGGAGCACTGCTGTAAGCCACAGCGTTTGTATGAGTAAAAGCCCAGGAGTCAGACGGCCACGGCACATCAGAGACTTGCAAGTGGTCAGGATGTTCATGAACTGGGAAGGCAGGGAGGGAAGAGGCTGGAAAAAGTATGTTAGGCTAACTAAGCTCCTGAAGAAAAGAGACTGCATGAGAGAAGGCCAGAGGCCAATATACTCTGGGACTAGAGAGCCCCAGGCAGGGACTGGAGGATGGTGGAAAGAGCGGAGACTGGTGGAAGTTGGGTGTTTGATTGAGAGCAGTATTATGTCAGGCTGTGAAGGACTTGCAGTTCAGGAGATGTTTTTCACTAAAGCATCACCGTTAGGTCCCTGCCCCTCGACTCCTCTCTACTGTGCACTGGGATACAGCTTTAAGTAGACAGATTCTCTTTGTCTCAGAATGAGTATTTCAACACATTAAGGGTTCTATTCCCTATTTCTGCCACTTAGTGTCAGGCAATATATTAGTTTTCTAGGGTTGCCATACAAGGTACCACGGACTGGGTGGCTTAAACAACAATTTATTTTCTCATAGTTCTGGCAACCAAAAGTTCAAAACCAAAACGTTAGCAGGGTCGGTTCTTTCTGAGGGCTGGGAGGGGAGTACCTGTTCCAGTCCTCTCTCCCTGGCATGTAGATGGCTGTCTTCTCCCCCTGTCTTCATGTCTGTATTCAAATTCAAGCTTTTCCCTGTTTCATTAGAGCCTACTATAGTGACCTCATTTTAACTAAATTACCTCGGTGATGACCCTATCTCCAAATATGGTCACATTTTGGTATGAGGGGTAGGACTGAAACATGAATAATGGGGGGTCGAGGAGGACACAATTCAACCCACAACAGATAATTTTACCTGCAATGCACACTGACAGGATCCTAGTCAGCTTCCCTTAACAGGACAGCTTCCCTGTCCCTGAGCCTTGTGAGAGCTGGGATAAATGACTTACACATTCAAACTTCTCATGAGAATCCTCTTGGCTGATAAAGGTTATCTGACCAAGAGATGCCTGGGAGATTAACCTTCAACCTCTGAGGGTGGCAAGTAACCAAGAGTTAGGGTGAATGAGCTATAAAAGCCTTGTGGGCCTCTTGTCACGAGGCAAAGTAACTCTATAGTTTGACTTACGCTGCAGAGCCTATGCTGTCCCCAGTGCCACATGGATCAAACCAAAACTAAACTTATCTGAGACTACATACTTCCTCTGCTCTTTCCCATCATCCCTCTCATACAGTTTTGCCACCTGAATCCCTGTCTCAAGCACTGCTTCCAAAAAAACCCAACCACAGATATTGTCTAATCTTTCTGTGTGTTCTTTTTCTTATTTGGCACATAGAAAAGTAAGCCAGTAAATACTGGTTATCATTCCTATTATTAATGTGACATTTATTTTGGTACTTAATTTACAGCAAACCTTCGAATACTGCTGGTATATTGCTATGCATCATAGTGATGAGAAAGATTGACTCTATCTCATTTTGATGGCCCAGAGATTCTATGTGGGAAGTCTGAGTCAATTATAGGGGCATCAGGCTTTGAGGGAATCCTAAAATACCTAGCTAAAAGTGTGTACCCTATAGAATTTAAATATGTATATTTAAAACTGAACATTGGGATTTCAGAGCTAAGCAAGGTCTATGGCAATAGTCTTAGAAAAAATGATAGTCTTTGAAAAACCGTGACCGGGCGTAGTGGCTCATGCCTGTAATCCTAGCACTTTGGGAGGCCGAGGCGGGCGGATCACAGGTCAGGAGTTCAAGACAGCCTGGCCAACATAGTGGAGCCCTGTCTCTCCTAAAAATACAAAAAATTAGCCGGGCGTGGTGGCGGGCACCTGTAATCCTAGCTACTTGGGAGGCTGAGGCAGGAGAATCGCTTGAACACGGGAGGCGGAGGTTGCAGTGACCACTGCACACCAGCCTGGGCAACAGTGTGAGACTCCATCTCAAAAGCGAAAACAAAACAAGCAAAGAAAAAAACGTGCAACGTTTGGGGAAGCACGCAATTAGTAGGAAGAGATATTGCAGTGAGCTGGAAATGCTGTAGTAGCAGGTTGGGTGAGTCAACAAAGTGTGGGTTATAACAGACCTTGTTTCAAGTATTATCAAATGTGACCTTAGGGATACACCGGTTATACAAATAAAATTTATAAATACATTAAACAAGTCATTTGTCACAAACGAGTAGGCGTTTCACCAAGAATACTAGCATAATATAGTTCTGAGAAATCTACAGTGTGATAGCTTCACCATTTATATTTCTAATCTCCAATTACTGAGAAAGAAGATGAATCTATTTCTGAGGGAGAGAAAAAAAAGAGGTTTAAATAATTCCCTGAGCTTATACTAAGTCTACTAGAGTTAACTATTTTGCCATTCAAAATGGCTAATTTTAGATGCCTTGAGCTCCTGGCTACATAGTAAACAATTTGGACCCCACCACTGGGTTCTCACCATCTACATTTAATGTTAAAAAGATTTCACTGTTGGTATTTCACAGAGAATGCATAGCATAGATATTATATTTTCATACTGATAAATTAATATAATCCAATACTGCCACCAAAAAGCTCTTATAAACACACAGACACACACAGACACACACACATGTTAACTAGTTAAGATAAATTTAAATACAAACATGCAACACAAAACAGAAATATTTGAATATGAGACATAATCTTCTTCTGAAAATCAAATGTATGGTTTTATAACACATTCTGATAGACTGAGAATGGAATAAACAAGATATTATTTTAACTAGGACTGTAAAATCCTTGAAAATTCAGAGTAAAAATCTGTCATTAATGTATTCTGTTTGCCTCAGCACTAAAGGACATATGTTTCCTCTGAATCAGGCAGTTTCATGATGTTCCCAGGACTTGACAAAATGACACTAGCTTTCCCTATATTGTTCCCTTACAGGGAAACACATGAAAGTTCTTCAAAGATAATTGTGATATTTATTGTTGTCATTTATGTTACTATATTTAGATAACTTGATAAGCTTTCTCGACTCTTACAGTGGAGGAAAAAAGGAAATCAATGTTTTTGTTAACAGGTCAGTCCCTTATTGAATTGTTTTGTCCAGAAGTTGTTTCTAAGTTTACAAAGTCGACTATGCAATGTCATGTGAAAGTATATTTTTAAATATAACAGAACAAAGAATAAGTTTCTGTAAGTAAGTCGAAGTAATATTTAAGGATAAATTTTTTTTTTTTTTTTTTTTTTTTTGAGACGGAGTCTCGCTGTGTCGCCCAGGCTGGAGTGCAGTGGCGCGATCTCGGCTCACTGCAAGCTCCGCCTCCCGGGTTCCCGCCATTCTCCCGCCTCAGCCTCCGAGTAGCTGGGACTACAGGCACCCGCCACCGCGCCCGGCTAGTTTTTTTTTTTTTTTGTATTTTTAGTAGAGACAGGGTTTCACCGTGTTAGCCAGGAGGGTCTCGATCTCCTGACCTCGTGATCCACCCGCCTCGGCCTCCCAAAGTGCTGGGATTACAGGCTTGAGCCACCGCGCCCGGCCAAGGATAAATTTCAAAATTCAAATTAACCATTTGTGTATTGTCATCGCACTTTACCTGAAAAATATAAATAAACTTGGGGTTTATTATTTTAAGAAGTCAATATATAAAGAGATGTTCTAAATAGTTAAAATTATGTTTGTGTCAGACTGCAAGTAACTTATCTTTTCCAGGATTGTTCTCTTGAAGGAACTGGTTGTATAATTTAAAAATATATTTATTAAAAATATGTGGTTCTTATGCAATTGACACAATGCGTAATTATAGGTATCCTTTAGTTAAGGTTAACATTTGAAGGAGTTATGATGCAGCCCCAGAGGTTTGACGGGTATGAGGTATATAAATTGCTATATGAACAACAGCATAAGAAATACTTTATATACATTATCTCAAGTTGTCAAAATCACTTTTCAAAGTGGGTCATATGCTATTTTACAGGAAGGGAAAAATCTTACAAAGGTTTTTTGGGTGGTACACAGAATTATTTAACTTCACTAAGGTTGACAAATTTAGGGTCATGGAATGTCAAAAAGTCTATATATATACTTCAGAATTCTCAAAATCTCCCTCAAATTTATGTATACAATTTTGTTTGTATAGCAATGTGAATTTTTTAAAAGGGAGAATCATGACTTTTATAAGATTCTCCAAGAGTTCAGTGACCCAGAATAGTTCCCCTATGCAAACTTTGCAATTTCAGATACAAATTCCATAAGAGCAAGAGTCGTGGCACTTCTTTGACTATTTCTATTCTGTGTTGGTACACAAAACAACCAATGACATGTTTATTACAGCAATTACGAAGATATTTGTAATCATATTTTCAATACTAGAAATGATTTTTTATGACAGGAGATAAGTAAAAATGAATATAAGCCAAATATTTATGATACATCTCCATTTTGTGGATTCAGAATTCATCTCATGTAGTTGATGAGATGGCTGAAATATCTTAACTAAACAGAGGTGGTTCAATTATTTTGGTAAAAACTGAGTCATTTAGTAGCAGCAGGATATCACCTCTTAGGATATTTCAATCAGACATCAAATTCAATGTATTCCAAATGGAAGGTATCACCTGAACTCACTTCTAAACCGACTCTCTTCAAAACCTCCATATTTTTGAAATAGAATCACCATTCTCCATTTCTCTACACCTTGAAGGGCACTTCAGGTATAAAATCACGCATGTACAAAGGCATCAAAAGGTGGAAAACATAATACGATTTGGATGCAATGCCTGGCATATAATAGGCATTCGGTTCATACCTGTTGAATAGATAAATGCTCCTATGGATGAATACATAAATATCAAGTGGTACTGAGAATCAGAGAACAATAACACCAGAAAGAAGGCAGGTTCCAGATCTTATTGAAGTGAGAAGGTGAGATTTGGGCCTGGCCAAATGGGTTGATATTAATTTATCCACTGAACTAGAAAAACTAGGAAACAAATCAAGTATGTTAGAGGAAGCTAATGAATTCAGTTTCTAATATATTTACTTTGAAGTCTTACAAGATGTGCAAGCTGAAATTTCTAGTAATGATTTGACAAATAGAATTTGGAGCTAAAGGTAAGTTATTGATGCCAGACCTGTAGATTTGAGATACATCAGCTTATTATGGCCACTGAATCCATAAGAGAAAATAACCTGCCCCAAGAATGGGTGTAGTGAGAACAAGATAAAACCCTGGAAAATGAATACTTTAAGGGCAGGCAAAAGGAGAAGAATCCGTGAAGGTATCACACTAGCTTATCCAGGGAAACAGAGGAGATGAATCTCAGGCTCAGAGGGTCTCCAGGAGACTGAAAATGCTCTCAGGGACATGAAGTATATATGAGAGTGCAGAATGGCAGAGGTGTATTTACAGTAAAGATATGTTCATGTGGGTATAGAGATGAACAGGGGAGTATGAACTACAGAAATATGGGGAAGGGTATAAACAACTCAGAGGATAATGTCTTTAAAATAAATAAGGGAAGGGGATTTAAGAAATGCAAAGTCTTACAATTGAGTTAAGGAAATAAACACACTTGAAAGAGTAAACCTCAAACTAGAGTCTGTACTTAGAGCACAACAATGAACGAGATAGACACAATCAATTGCCAGTGTAAACCTAGCTGTTTTACTGTAGGACTTCTGGAAGAAAAGATTCGTTGTAGTATAACAGGTTTAAGTTAAAGACAGAACTGGGCTGTAAATGTGGCTGTGCTCCAAAGTGGTTCACCCATCTGAATGTCACTATTTCTATCATCAGGATTGAAAAAATTGTACTAACCTCAAGAGCTTGTTATGAAAATTGAGAAAAGTAGTGACTTTGAGGGTATCTGGTACACAGTAGGTACTGAATAAATATTATTATTGTTGGCAGTGATCATCATAGAGTTGTTGGGAGTCATTGTTATCATTATCAGGGGAGGACTCAAGAAAAGGATAAACTGAAACAGGTCCTTGGGAAGAAATTATTGACAAATATAGATATTCCAAGGGACAAATAATCAGAAGTTTGATGATTATTACTGAAGCCCAAACAAAATAAGATTTGTTGTTCAATTTATCTTGTATAGTCCTGTGTTTTTAATACCATTCTCTGTTTCCAGTTAAGCTGCAGTCAGTAGTGTTTGGAAGAACTATGCACGTTCCCTCTAGATAGGCTTCCACCTGTGCATTTGCTCTTGCCCGTATGTGACTGCCAGCTTTCCTGTTTGGCCTATCTTGAGAACATATGCAGCAGATAGAAAAGGTTGGTTATCCTCCTGTGTCTCCAATTCTCAATCTTTCCTCATAGGATGCCTTGCCACAAATGCAGCTAGGGAGCCAGATACCTGCTTCATGGTACTGGAAGATAATGAGAGTATTTGATGTTATAAAAACCTGATTTTTAAGGTAGAAATCTCAAAATATTTTTATTTGTGGTACTTTGTATAATGTTTTATTCCAATTTTTTATTCCCTAGCACAAGCTTTGCCCTTCTTTGGCAATGCCATCCCAACCCTAAGTTTTTTCAATATTTTATTTATTCCTGAAGTCACACAGTTTCTTAGTTGCCAAATGCAAGGCTGTCTTTCAGTGCTGACTCTGTATTCCTACAGCATTTGAAACTATTAGAGAAATCCACCTTCTCTGAATTGTCTCGTCTCATGGTTTTATGACACCTATCTTTCTTTGTCTGTTATTTATATCCTGCCTATTATCACAAAAGGTTTGCATTGACTTAAAATATAGATGCACAAGTAAAGGAAGGGGGAATAAAATAAAACTAAAAAAA
Source organism: Rhinopithecus roxellana (assembly GCF_007565055.1). Taxonomy (NCBI): domain Eukaryota; kingdom Metazoa; phylum Chordata; class Mammalia; order Primates; family Cercopithecidae; genus Rhinopithecus; species Rhinopithecus roxellana. The sequence goes on along the minus strand of NC_044555.1, from coordinate 131,636,307 downwards.
GAAATCTGAAATCTTTAGGAAAGAGGGGGATGTATTTGGGCAAGTATTCTGTTTTTGCACCAAATGAATTTTGGGCTTCCTGGTAATCAGGAAGAAATGGTAAATTGACTGAGAATATTCTTAACCCACATTTTTTAACCCACAGAAGATAGCTGACAGTGGCTCTCTCCTCTGCCAGCTTCTTTAAGATGTGGATGCTACTCAAGGTTTGGTCTTCATCCATAGACTCTTCCTCCTTGCTTAGTTCCATTATACTTAACGCTTTCAAATGCCACCACTAAGGATAACTCTCCAAATTCTAAGTTCTACTTTTTCATGAGTTCTATCTACTTCCACATTATTGCCTCTAACTATTATAACTTTGACTCAACTTTTGATCTCCAAAAAACAAGAGAAAACTCATAAACAAAACAAACTGAACACAGCTCAAACTTTCTAACTCCTACATTTGTTTGCAACTTCTTAAGAGTTTCCAAGGTTCAAAAATAATCAGGAATTTTGTCTCATATTTTTCTTTGGCTTCCTCATCCAATCAGTCAGGACGTTGTATTAACTCTTCCATTGCAACCTTATTGTTCTTCTCATCCAGTGGCCTCAGATTCCTTTTATAATGTCCATACTGGTAAACCTGATTCTTGCTTTTTCTTCCTACAAATACAGTTCCAGTCATTTTTTTCCTTAAATTTTCACCTTCCTCCTATTCATCTTTTTCTCCAAAGCCTTCAGTGGCTTTCAATTATAGAAACAGAGTTCACATTCCTTATTGTGACTTGCAAGGTTCTTCACAATCTTACCCTTAAGACCTATTTGTGATTTAGATTCCAGATATCTCCCAAAGAAAATTCCAGATCCAGCTAAACTTATACTTCCTATTTGTTCATATGTATATTCTCATATATCTCCATACTTGAGTATTACTTCCCCTTCTCTCCTCTAGCCACATAGTTCCATTAAGGGCTCATAAAAGTGTTCCCTCTGTGCTAGAATGGTTTATATTTTTGCAACTGACACTGAGACTTCAGTATTTGTTACATAACGTTTCTATGCATACCTATATTTATTCTCTCTTTAACCAGATCATCAGTTCCCTAGGGGAAAGGGTCATGTCTTATACACATATGTATTCTCAACAGCACCTAGTATAGTACAAGTTTTGTAAATATGTGTTGATTTGATTTAGAGCTATTTATACAGTTATTTCCCTACTCCATTATATCTATTTGGAACTATTCACATATTATGGCAATAAGAGAAGTAAAAACTGTTAAGGTTAAATATTACTATATTGCCAAATAAAAAGTCACACTGCTCCCTAACCTTTGTATCAAAATAGATCTTGCTGGTTTCCTGTTCTAATACCCACAACAGCATATGTTCCAAGCAGCAGTTGGAATCTATCAAGAAGACAGAAACTGACACAAATAGCTATTCCATAAGTATAAAATGCCATCACTGTCATTGGGCTAACACCAGGGAAGGTCGAATTGCAAAGTTAAAATGGGCCTCCCTTTCCAAGTTAAGCCTCAATGTGAGCAGCCGTGGGCCAAAAGAGCGGCAAGCGTCATAAAGACTCATATGACATGAGTAATTATTTGCTTATCATGAGATGTCTCCTGCGGGAAATAATAATAGTAATGTCTACCATTTATTGCATTCATACTGTGTGTCAGGCACTGTACTAAGTGCTTTACATAAATTCTACCATTTAGTCCTCTCTCCCACTTTATAACATAGAGACCATTATTTTCCTTGTTTTACAAATGAGAAAATTGAGACATAATGAAGTAACTTGCCCGAAGTCACACAGCTAAGAAATGACTAAACTGGGACCTGAATTGGGGCAGTCCAACACATGAGTTTATACAACTTGCTCATCAGAGCTAATTCTTTTCTCCTTAATTTCTTGCCTTACATTAATAGTATGACACACTCAATGATCTGGGTAGCAACTTATTTTAATTACTTACTTGTATACACAACCATGTTGTTTCAAGAGAGGAGATGGAAAAAGCAAATATTTCATTTTGAATTACTGGCACTTTGTAAAGTGTTAAGAATTTTGACAAATTCCCATTCCCATGTTATTTTGCTGAGGAAATCAGCTGAAAGAAAGGGGCTACAGGCCAGACACAAGTCTGAAACCCAGTAGGGCAGTAATTAAACCTTAAACCTCCAAAATAATTCTTGACGCCATGTTCTTCATCCAGGGCAGTGGTACAAAGTGTGTGTTCTCAAGGCCTTAGGCATCTCCACCCCTGTGGATTTACAGGGTACATCCCTCATGGCTGCTTTGATGGGCTGGAATTGAGTGCCTACGGCTTTTCCAGACTGAGGGTGCATGCTGCTACTGGCTCTACTATTTTGGATCTGGAGGGTAGTAAACCTTCTTCCACTGCTCCACTAGGCAGTGCCCCAGTGGTGACTCCGTGTGGGCGCCCCAAGCCCACATTTCCTCCTTGCGCTACCCTAGTACAGCCTTTCTGCAAGGACTCTGCTAATGTAGCAGGCTTCTGCCTGAGCACCCAGGCTTTCCCATACATACTCTGAAATCCATGTGGAAGCTGCCAAACCTCCATCACTGTTGCATTCTCTGCACCTGCAGACTTACTACTATGTGGAAACTGACAAGGATGATGGGTTGCCCCCTCCAAAACAGCAGCCTTATCTGTACCTGGGGCCCCTTGAGTCATAGCTAGAGCTGGAGCAGCAAGGATACAGGGAGCAACCTCCAGAGGTGGTTCAGGGCAGTGATATCCTGGAGCCTCACCTTCAAAACCATTCCTTCATACAAGCCCTCTGAACCTCTGGTGGAAGGAGAAGCCTGAAAAATTTCTAAAATGTTTTTGAGGCCTTTTCCACTTTGTCTTAGGTATTAGTACTTGGCTCCCATTTACTCGTGTTAGTTTCTCTAATAAGTGGTTGCTACACAAGCCTCTAGAATTCCTTCCCTGAAAATGATCTTTCCTTCTCTACCCAAGGCCAGCATGCAGATTTACACTCTGATTCCTTTTTAAATATAAGTTCCAATTTGATATGGTTTGGATTTGTGTCCCCACCTAAATCTCGTGTCGAATTGTAATCCCCAGTGTTGGTGGAATGGCTTGGTGGGAGGAGATTGGATTATGGCGGCAAATTTCCCCCTTGCTGTTCTTGTGATAGTGAGATCTCACAACATCTGGTTGTTTAAAATTGTGTAACACCTCCTGCTTTGCTCTCCTCCTCCTTCTCTGATCATGTAAGACATGCCTGCTTCTTCTTCTGCCATGACTGAAAGTTTCCTGAGGCCTCCCCAGCCATACTTTCTGTACAGCCTATGGAACTATGAGTCAGTTAAAAATCGTTTTTTTATAAATCACCCAGTCTCAGGTAGTTCTTTATAGCAGTGTGAGAACAGACTAATATACAACTTTAAGTCATTCCTTTGCTCCTGTATCTGATCATAGTTTGTTAAAAGTAGCCATTCCAATTCTTGAGTGCTACGCTGCTTATTAATTTTCCTCTGACTTAGTGAGACCCTAAGTCATCACTCTTAAGTTCAACCTTCTACCAAGCCCTGGGACATGAACACAATGCAGCAAAGTTCTTTGCTAAGTTGTAACAAAGGTGACCTTTGCTCCAGTGCCCAATAAGATCATTTCCATATGAGACCTTGTCAGCCTGGCCTCTTTTGTCCATATTTCTTTCGGCGTTGTGGTCATAAACACTTCACCAGTCTCTAAGAAGTTAACTTCCCCTCATCATCCTGTCTTCCTTTGAGACCTCCAAACTCTTCCAACTTTTGCCATTACCCAGTCCCAAAGGGTTTCCACATTTTTGGGTATTTTTATAGCAATGCCCCACTTCTCAGTACCAATTTTCTGTGTTAATCACTTTTGCATTGCTATAAAGAAAGACCTGAGGCTGGATAATTTGTAAATAAAAGAGGTTTATTTGGCTCATGGATCTGCAGGCTATACAGGAAGCATGGTGCCAGCACCTGCTTTTGGTGAGGGCCTCAGGAAGTTTACAATCATGGCAGAAGGTGAAGGGAAGCAGAATGTCACATGGCAAGAGGAGGGGGTAAGAGAGATGCCAAGCTCCTTTAAACAACTATATTTTGCATGAACTAATAGAGTGAGAACTTATTTACAAGAGGGTTATCAAGCCATTCATGAAGGATCACCACCCAAGTCCCAAACACCTCCCACTAGGCTCCACTTTCAACATTACGGATCACATTTCAACATGAGATTTGGAGGGGACAAACACTTAAACGATATCAATGAACTTTCTTACATTGAGGCATGTTCCTTCTGTGCCTAGTTTGTTTAGAGTTTTTATCATGAAGGGATATTAAATTTCATTAAATTCTTTTTCTGCATCTATTTATATGATTTTATGGTTTGTCTTGTTCATTACATTGACATGCATCATATCATTACATTAATATGATCTATTACAATTATCAATTTCTGTATGTTAAGCCATCCTTGCATTCCTAGAATGAATCCCACTTGATAATAGTGAATGATCTTTCTGATATGCTGTTCAGTTGGGTTTTCTTCAGTATTTTGTTGAGTATTTTTGCATCTGTGTTCATCAAGGTTATTAGCCCTTAGTTTTATCTGTTGTTTCTTTGTCTGATTTTGGTATCGGGGTTCAGGTAGCCTCACAGACTGAATTAGGAAGAATTCATTGCTCTTCTTTTTTTGGAATAGTTTGAGGAAAACTGGTGTTAGCTCTTCTGTATGAGTTTGTTAGAATTTGGCAGTGAAGCCACACATTCCTAGGCTTTTCATTGTTGGGGGACATTTTTGAATTCCTGATTCAATCTCATTATTCATTACTGGTCTCTTCAGGTTTTCTATTTTTTTTTTTTTTCTGGGTTCAATCTTGATTAGATTTTATGCGTTCAGTAATTTATTCATTTTATCTAGGTTTTCCAGTTTGTTAGTGTGTAGTTGCTCATGATAGTCTCTGATGATCTTTTGTGTTTCTGTGTGTGATGCTTGATCTCATCAACTTGATTGGATTGAAGGATGTAAAGTATTGTTTCTGGGTATTGCCAGAAGAGATTAACATTTAAATCAGTGGACTCGGAGAGAAAAACCCACCTTCAGGAAGTCCCACCCACAATGTGGGTGAGCACCATGCAATCAGCTGCCAGTGCAGCTAGAAAAAGCAGGCAAAAGAAGGTAGAAGTAGCTGACTTGCTGAGTCTTCCAGCCTTCATCTTTCTCCTGTGCTGGATGCGTCCTGCCCTCAAACATCAGACTCCAAGTTCTTCAGCTTTCTGACTCTTGGACTTACAGCAGTGGTTTGCCAGGGGCTCTCAGACCTTCAGCCACAGACTGAAGGCTGCACTGTCAGCTTTCCTACTTTTGAGGTTTTGGGACTCGGACTGAGCTACTGGCTTCCTATCTCTTCAACTTGCAGATGTTCTATCATGGGAGTTCACCTTATGATCTTGTGAGTCAATTATCCTTAATAAACTCCCTTTCATATATGCATATATCCTATCAGTTCTGCCCCTCTAGAGGATCCTGACTAATACACTATTATATTACTTTTAATACCTCCTTTTTTATATCTTATTTTGTTCATTTGAGTATTTGCTCTGTTTTTGTTGGTTAGTCTAATGAATGCTGAATTGATTTTTCTATCATTTCAAAAAGCCATGCTTTGTTTTCATTGAACTTTTGTATTTTTGTAGTCTTTATTTTTTTTTAGTTTTGCTCTAATCTTTATTATTCTTTCCTTCTTACTAATTTTGAACTTGCTTTGTTCTTGAAGGTGTTTTGTATTGCTTACAAACTTTTGTATTAACACTGCTTTTGCTATGCTTCGTAAGTTTTCGTATCTTGTGTTTTCATTTTCATTTGTTTCAAAAAATTTTTTGATTTCCACTTTAATTTCTTTCTTGATCCAGTGGTCATTCAGGAGCATATTGTTTGATTTTTACGTATTTGTTTAGTTTCCAAAATTCCTCTTGATACTGATTTTTAGTGTTCTTAATCCATTGTGACCTGAGAAGATATTTTATATAATTTTGAGTTTTTAAAATTTGTTGAAACTTGTTTTGTGGCTTAGTATATGATCTTTCCTGGAGAATATTCCATGTACTGTTGAGATGAAGATGTATTGTGTAGTTGTTGAATAAATTATTCTGCAAATGTCTATTACATTCATTTGATTTAAAGTTCCATTTAAATGTAATGTTTCCTTGTTGAGTTTCTGTCTAGATAATTTATCTAATGCTGAGTGAGGTGCTGAAGTCCCCAACTGTTATTATAGTGGAGTCTGTCTCTCCCTTTAGAACTACTGATCTATGCTTTATGTATCTGAGTGGTTCAATGTTGATTGCATATATATTTAGAATTGTTATATCCTCTTGCATAATTCATCTTTTTATTATTATATAATGACCTTAGTTTTTCCTTTCTCTTTTTTACCTTTTTGACTTAATGTCTATTTTATCTAATGAAAGTACAGCTGCCTTTGCTCCCTTTGGTTTCCTCTTGCATAGAAAATATTTTTTCCATTCCTTCACTTTCCAACTATAGTGTCTGTATTAGACCATTCTTGTATTGCTGTAAAAACATACCTCAGACTGGGTAATTTATACGAAAAGAAACTTAATTGAGTCATGGTTCTGCAGTCTGTACAGGAAGCATAGCACCAGCATCTGCTTCTGGTGAGGCCTCAGGCAGCTTACAATCATGGCAGAAGGTGAAGGGGCAGCATATGTCACATAGCAGGAGTGGGCACAAAAGGGTGCATGGGGAAGTGCCATGTATTTTTCACAGTGAGAGAGAGATAGTGAGTACTCACTCACTATCACAAAGACAGCACCAAGCCATGACAAATCTTCCCTCATGATCCAAACACCTCCCACCGGTCCTCACCTTCAACATTAAGGATTACAATTCAACATGAGATTTAGAGGGGACAATATCCAGACTATATCCGTGTCCTTACAGGTGAAGTGAATTTCTTGTAGGCAGGGTATAGTTGGTGCATTTTTTATCCATCCAGCTATTCTATACCTTTGACATGGAAAATTTAATCTGTTAACATTCAAGGTTATTACTGATTGGTGTAGACTTTTCCTTGTCATGTGTTAATTATTTTCTGTTTTTTAGTATATTCTTCGTTCCTTTCTTTCTCTCTGATTGTTTATTGTTGCAGTTTATTGGTTTCTGCAATGGTGGTGGTAACATTTGAGTCTTCCTTTTCCTCATTTGCATGCTTTAAACTTTTATAAGTTCTAAACTTTAATGTATTTTTATGGTAGCAGATATGATCCTTTCACTTCCAGGTGTAGGATTCCTTTAAGTATTTATTGCAGGGCAAGTTCAGTGGTGATTCATTTCCTCCATTTTTCTTGTCTGGGAAAGATTTTATTTTTCTTTCATTTATAAAGGATAATTTTGCTGCATGTAGTATTCTTGGCTAACAGGTTTTCTTTTTAACCACTTTGAATATATCATCTCATTCTGTCCTGGCCTGTAATGTTTCTTTTGGGAAATCTGCATTAGTCTGATAGGGGTTCCCTTTTATGTGACTAGATGCTTTTGTCTTGCTGTTTTTTAGAATTATCTCTTTGTCTTTGACTTTTCACAGTTTAACTGTAATATGCCATATAGCAGATATTCGTGCAGAAAACATTTTGGAGTTGTCTATGTTTGCAGGTCTCTGAGCATCCAGCATTCCCATGTCTAAATCTCTTTATATAGTTGGCCTGTTTTCAGTTATTAATTTGTTTTTGTTTTCTTTCTTTTTTTTTTTTTTTGAGGCGGAGTCTCGCTCTGTCGCCCCGACTGGAGTGCAGTGGCCGGATCTCAGCTCGCTGCAAGCTCCGCCTCCCAGGTTTGCGCCATTCTCCTGCCTCAGCCTCCCGAGTAGCTGGGACTACAGGCGCCCGCCACCTCGCCCGGCTAGTTTTTGTATTTTTAGTAGAGACGGGGTTTCACTGTGTTAGCCAGGATGGTCTCGATCTCCTGACCTTGTGATCCGCCGTCTCGGCCTCCCAAAGTGCTGGGATTACAGGCTTGAGCCACCGTGCCCGGCCATTAATTTGTTAAATAGGCTTTCAATGCTCTGCCTTCTTTTCAGCTTCTACAACACCCAAAATTTGCACAACTTGTCACTTTATGGTGTCCTGTATGCCACACAGGCTTTCTTCATTTTTTATTATTTATTTTTTAATCTGACTGGATTATTTGAAAAAAAAACCCTGTGTTTCAGGTTCTGAAATTGTTACTTCTACTAGATCTAGTCTATAGTTGAAGTTCTCAATTTTATTATTTATTTTATTCATTGAATGCTTCAGTTTTAGGATTTTTGTTTGTTTCTTGTTTAGGATTTGTATCTCTTTGATAAATTTCTCATTTGTATCCTGATTGGTTTTCTGATTTCTTTGTATTATTTATCTTTGTTCTCTTATATCTCCCTGAGCTTCTTTGATATCATTATTTTGAATATGCTTTTAGGCATTTCACAAAATTCTTTTTCATTGGAATTTGTTGCTGGGGAAATATTGTGTTCCTTTGGATGTGTTGTATTTCCTTGCTTGTTCATGTTTTTGTGACCTTACATTGATGTTTGTATGTCTGGTATAACAGTCACTTTTAATGTTTTGGATTGGCTTTTGTAGGGGAAAAATTTTCATAAAGATGTATCTATGGTTTTGGTTGCATAGGACACTTTATTTTTGATTTTTGGTGTATGCAGTAGGGCAGTCTCAGTACAATTTATTTGATTGTTAACAACAACAGTGGGTATCTGTGTTTCTTCTCAGTGGCTTAGGCCACTGTTGTTAGTGGAGGCTGTGTTGATGCTTTGCTGGGGATGATGATGCCAGATGACCAAGTCCTTGGGCCACAGTGGTGGCAATGGCAGGCCAGACGTGCCTGTTCTTTGGCCCCTGGGTGTTATATGTAGGCCTTGGTGTTAGCAGGACCCGGAAGGCCAATGATTGGTCTTCCAAGTGGCTTACTTGAATCCAGCAGTGGCAGTAGTGAACTGGGTATGTGGGTGGGCCCTTCAGCCCTTAGTAAGAATACATTGTTTGGGCAATGGCAGTAACTGTGGTAGAACAACTCTCATTATCCCAAGTGCCTTGTGCTGGTGTTAGCAGTGGCTGTGACTGGCTGGACAGGCTAGATGCCAGACCCCTAGGTAGCATGTTTGCGTGGGTGCCAGTGGTGGTGGTGGTGGTAACAGGCTGGATGGGCCCATTCTCATGCCCCAGGGAGAGGAGTTTATAGGTGTCAGTGTTGGTGGACAAGCCCACAGGCAGCATACTTGGGCACTAGAGGGAGATGCCTGACTGTGTGTGCCTGTCTTCAGGCCCCCTTTTGGTGTGCATGGGTTCAGGATGTGGTGGGCATGGTGGCCAGTCTCCAGGCTCCAAGGAAATAAAATCAATATGTCAGAAAGATTCCTGCACCTTCATATTTACTGCAGCACTATTCAAAATAGTCAAGGCAAGGAATCAATGAATTATCCAACAATGGATGAATGGATAAGGAGCATGTGGCATATATACACAATTGAATACTATTCAGCTATAAAGTAGAATGAAATCCTGTCATTTGTGGCAATAGATAAGAAACTGGAAGCCATTATGTTAGGTGAAATGAGCCAGGCACAGAAAACCAAATATCACATGATCTCACTTACAAACATTTTTTAAAAATGTTGATCTCATAGATGCAGAGAGTAGAACATTTGTTACCAGAGACTAGGGAGGGAACGGTAAAGGAGAAGATGGGTAGAGGTTGGTAATGGGTAAAAATATACCATTTAAATAGGAGGAATAATTTCTGGTGTCGACTGCACAAAATCCTGACTATGGTTAACAAAAAGGTATTGTATATGTCGAACTAACTAGAAGAAAGGTTTTTGAATATTCTCACCACAAAGAAATGATAAACATATGAGGTGATAGATATAGTTACTACCCTGATTTGATCCACATTTCCATGTATTGAAACAGCAAACTGAACTCTATAAATATATATACTTATAGTGTGTCAATTAAACAAGAATATATAGATAAAATAAAAAATATAAATATAGTGGAACACATTTTATGGCTTGATATGTTTATTGCAGTTTTGGTATATACAGTTCAATAAATATTTGTTAGGTCATATTGGTTGTTATAATCTTTTATTTATTCAATTTTTTATGTTTTAGATTTCAGGAAGTACATGTGCAGGTTTGTTACATGTGTATTTTGTATAATGGTAGGGTTTGGGCCTCTTATGTATTATCACCCAAGCAGTGAACATTGTAACTAATAGGTAATTTTTCAGCCCTTGCCCCCTCTTAACCTCCTCATTTTTGGAGTATGAAGTGTTTATTATTTCCATCTTTATGTTCATTTGTACCCATTGTTTGCCTCCCACTTATAAGTGAGAATAAGTGGTATTTGATTTTCTGCTTCTGAGTTATTTCACTTAGGATAATAGCTTCAAACTGCATCCATGTTGCTTCAAAGGACGTGACTTCATAACATTTTATGAAAATGGCTGCAGAGCATTCCGTGGTGTACATATACCACATTTTCTTTATCTAACCAACTGCTGATGGACACTTAGGGTGATTTCATGACATTGCTATTGTGAATACTGCTGTGATAAACATATGAATGCAGGTGTATTTTTTATGTAGTGATTTATTTCCCTTTGGATAGATAACCCATAGTAGAATTGCCAGATCAAATGGTAGACCTAATTTTTCATTCTTTGAGAAATCTCTGTACAGTTTTCCACAGAGGCTGAACTCATTTACATTCCCTCCAAGTGTGTATTAGCTTTCTGTTTTCTCTGCATCCATGCCAACAACTGTTGTTCTTTGAATTTTTAAAAATCGTCATTATGACCAGTGTAAGATAATATTTCATTGTAGTTTTCATTTGCATTTCTCTGATGGTTAGTGATGTTGAGCATTTATCTTCTGTTTGGTGGCTGCTTGTGTAACTTCTTTTGAGAAATGCCTTTTTTCTCTTCATTATATCTTTTTAAAAACTGTACGTTATACTTTTCCACTATAGTAATCCCTAACTCATTCCCTCTAGGACTGGCCCCATAGCACCTTACTTCTTCCAAGAATTACAGTTAATGAGCCAAAGGTTCTTTTTCTCACTTACATAGGATTTTCCATTCTTCATTTCACACAAGATACAACCTAAGAAATTCAGTGTCAAAAATTAAAAATTCCTCTTTTAGAACAAGTAGTTCCGTGTTTGTTTTTATAATACACAACTGAAAACCTCTCAGTGTATGTGTTATAGATGAGAATGCATTCAACCCATTTGGCTCCAGTTCTGACCAACATATTACTGACAGTTATTTGCTTGGGCCAGTGGTTTCAGCTTGTGGCCAAATAACTGACTTAACTAAATTACCCCATTTGCAATATGCTCATATCTCAACTCAAAGACTTGAGGTACATTAGAATTCCATTTTAAATTGTGCGTACATCTTTCTTTGGGGTAACAGATATTTCTAGGAGCCTCTGCTCATGGAACATGGCTTTATGTGTGCAGATAAAGGACTTTCACTATGATCAAAAATGGGTAAAAACAAAACAAAGCCTCTATTTAGCATATTCAAGCTCCTATGCTGCAAGTCCAAATGAACAAATCTCCCAAAGAGATCCATTTTCTCCAGATAGCACAGTGGCAATTTTGAGCTGGTGAGTAGGGGTAGGCCTTAGCAAATGTTCATGTATATTGGATGGCATTTATACATTCTTAGAAAGCTTATCATAATAGTTGCCTTTTTATTTTCTTCCATAAAATTGAAGGATAAGTATATATAATTTTTTTGTCACATGGGAGAATAATAGCCCTTAACAATGGCTTTGTGATTTGTACTGAGCCTTGAAAAGAAGTTGGATTCCATTTTTAAAAGCTATTTTTTTCTGAGGTATAAAATTGTTAAGGACATTGCAGGAATGTATTGTCCTTGAGTACTCCATAGTGATTTTGAAGACCCTAGAAGTTTCTTCTGCATAAAATGGGATCTCCTGAAAAAGTATAGGCAACTGGTAGTGAAATGGAGACTAAGGTCTTTTGCAAATGTTACATTCTTTCTTTACTATCACTTTATAGTGGAATGCAAGAATTTTGTCTTATAGTTTAAGCTAAGAATGGCATGCATTAACTAACCTCTTTTCAGTACTTCAGTCTAATGTTCTATGTTTATTGTTGAGATGTAGTATACTTATTGGCAGGCAAAAGGAACAGCCAAATATAGAATATATTGAATGCAAATATAGAATATATATTCTTGCATTCCACTATAAAGTAATACATATAGAATATGTATTACTTAAGCAGTGCATTTTCTCATCAACAGTTTATGTCTTTCTTTGGATCATTGATAAGTTCTTAGAAGAAACTAGTATGGTATTTGGGAATGTGTGTGCCAAAAGAATATACATAAATTGAATTAGAAAAGGAATATAGCAATTTAAGAGGGGACTGACTAATGTAAATGGAATGCATATAGAAATTGGATTCTGAGATCTTTAACATGGTTTTCCTCTTATATTCCTACAAATGGCTTATTTATTTCTCTGTGTCTATAAGGCTGACCTAGGGTCATTATGTTTCTAATGTTATACCATTGCTTGTATTAGAAGCTGCTTTCTCATCCACTCACCATTGTCTTGCATAAACTAAAGAAAAAGACTAGATTTCCCTTCAGTAGCCTGAGGATATGTCAAACAGAGGAAATAATTGATCAAAGTTAACTCATTCCACTTACATGGCCAAAATGTGTACAGCAATGAATGGGAATTGTACTAAACTAGATGTGTTGTCTACAGATGTTCCTATTCATCTAAATATTCTTATGAACTTAGGCAGTCCAGTATTCTATTCCTGATATGTGCTGTCTAAGGCTATTGTTCAACCAAATTCCACCTTCAAAGGGTGGGGATATACTTCAAGTTAGTTTAGAACAACTTAAGCTTTCACTTTTTATATGGACATTTGGCATTCTATAGGTACGGTCTGTTTCCATTCCTCAGTATTTTAAGTTGGTATTCCCAAAATAATTATTTTAAATGTACTTTGTAAAACTATGGTTCTAGCAGAAAATAGCTTTCACTTTAGGTGGTTCAAATGAAAGGATGTTAGTGAAGAGACCTCTTACAGAGTTGGAGAAAGATTAGAGGAACCAACAGTGGATGCTGACTATCCAGAGACTAGCAGCAGAAGGAAGCCATAATTATCTATAGCTCTGAAGAGTTGAAGAGAAGGAAGTGTGTTTCCAGAGATCAATAACAGCTGGATTCCTGGAGAGAAGGCCACCTAGCAGGACTTGTAAGTGTGGAGGAATGCAGCTACCTCCAGAGAAGCAGTACAGAAGCAAGAAGTGAGTTGAAGAGAAATGCTACTCTAACTTCTCTCTCTCTTTGCACCCACAAATATCCCATTGATACCTTCTATGGGCTAAAATCCACCCAGAAGACATCCAGCAAGGGTCCATCTCAAGAACACACGATGGGCAGAAAAAGCGCAAAGTGGATCTAAGCAGAGCAGAGGAGGGAATGGAAAACAAATCAGCACACGTTTGGAGGTAATTGCTTTGACATGGAAGAATGAGATGGGAAGCCAGAGTATTTAATGCTTATTCCATGTCACCATCTTTTGCCTAGGCAACTGAAATTCTATCCTCACTAGTCTCCCCACATCTACCCTTGTCTTCATCCAATCAGAACACCATCACAGCCACAACAATCAGTTCAAAAAAAATCTGATCATCATACCTCACTTTCCACTTCCCTCTCCCCTTAGCATATAACCATTCGATTGATTCATATTCATTTTAAAATAGAAACTAAAATTATTATCATAGCCTACAATTCTATATGGTGTGGCCTCAGCCTAATTCTTCAGTCACACCTTGTTCCATTCTGTCCTTTGTTTGGCTCCCTCCAGCGTCACTGGCTTTGTTTGCTTCCTGCCTGATTCAGAGCCTTTGAAATGTTGCTCCTTCTTCTTGGATTGTTCTTCCTGCTTTCTCCTTCTCTTAGTTGATGCATCTTCATCCTTCAGATCTTATCCCAAAAGTCGCTTGCTTAGGGTAACCTTCACATTTTTTACACCAGCTTATATGTGAATGAAATACCTTAGAGTGTTGCTGAATTAATTTAGTCAGAGACACAGTTATTTTTCACATTCCAAGAAGCAAAGAAAAAGGCATTAGCTATTTTAGTGCACCTACTGGAAGGGGGAGTAAGGTAGTATATGTAAAAGGGAGAATGCATATGAAGTATCTCACATGGTGAGAATAAATACTATGTAAAATCATAGAGTAGACAATTTCATAAATATTAGTTTCATTTTCTTTCGATTTATTTAGATACTCAAGTTTTCAGGGAAATCCTGATGATTACAAAAGTAGAGTCACAGAGTTAGAGGGACATCTCATAGGGAAATTTATTGTATTTCCTTTATTTATATTCCTTCTCAACTGGGCATGAAGGAGGCATGACACAGGATTCAAAGTTCAAAATTAGAAAACTCAATGGAGTATAAGAAACTACGGGAAAGAAAGAGAAAAGTGACTGCTGAAAATATGAACAGTGCCATTATTCTTATAAGGTATAGAAAAGTAGTGAGAAGTGAGAACTGAGCAGCTTGGTACTTTTTTCTTTAAACTGTAACGGTGTATTTTCCACTGGGATCTTACCCAGGATTCTAATATATTAAAAAGAGAAGAGAGGGACTCTTGTCGTTATTGGTAGCAGGGGGAGTAGGATAAGATGCTCACTCTCTCCTGCTTTACACTTAACTTCACCCTACCCTGCCCACCCTGAAACTTTTGTAATTCTACAGAACACAGCTTGGAAACTCAGTTCAGTAACTGCTATGCAAATCACACTGTAGTGACATAGCCCAGAGTTTAACCCCCGCATAATGGCCAGAGAGAACTTATAGCCAACTTTCTAATGAAAACTGAGTTAGATATATAGTTTCCAACTGAAGTTTAAGAAGAGAAAGTACATAAGGGACACCTTGCTTTAAAATTATGTCTTTCAAGGCCGGGCGCGGTGGCTCAAGCCTGTAATCCCAGCACTTTGGGAGGCTGAGACGGGCGGATCACTACATCAGGAGATCGAGACCATCCTGGCTAACACAGTGAAACCCCGTCTCTACTAAAAAATCCAAAAAAACAAAAAACAAAAAAAAAAAACTAGCCGGGCGAGGTGGCGGGCGCCTGTAGACCCAGCTACTCGGGAGGCTGAGGCAGGAGAATGGCATAAACCCGGGAGGCGGAGCTTGCAGTGAGCTGAGATCCGGCCACTGCACTCCAGCCTGGGCGACAAAGCCAGACTCCGTCTCAAAAAAAAAGAAAAATTATGTCTTTCATTAATTGCTATTGCCAAAGATTGAACTCTAAACTGCTTGGTAGTAATCCATGATTAGGCAATTTCAGTGTATTTTGTTTTATATGAAATATTTTATTTTATATGAAAAATATTGTACCATTTGTTAAATTATTTTGTTAAACAATGAATGGATTCTGAAATTGCCAAGTTGATATAAGTATTGAAAGCTTTATTACACTGAAAACTGTAAAGCTTTAATGGAAAATTAATGGTGACACAGTTAAATGAAAAGACATTGATTGGAAAACTTAATATTGTTAAAATGTCCACACTCCCTCAAAGCAATCCCAAGATTCATTGCAATCCCCATCAAAATCCCAAAGTAGCATTTACAAAAATAGCATAAATAATACTAAAATTTATGTGAAATGGTTATGGACACCGAATAGCCAAAACAATCTTGAAAAGGAAAAACAAAGTTGGAAGCATCACACCTCCTGATCTCAAAACATATTACAAAACCACAATAATTTAAAAGATGGTTAAAACAGTATGGTACTGGACCAAGGACAGATATACAAACCAATGGAGCAGACTAGAGAGCCTAGAAACATTGCCATGCATATATGATCAATGGACTTTGGCAAGGGGTGCCAAGAATACACAATGGCAAAAAGACAGTCCCTTCAACAAATAGTGCTGGGAAAATCAGATGTTCACATGTGAAAGAATACAACTGGACTCCCCTGTTCCCCTCCTACACCACATACAAAAGTCAACTCAAAATGGAGCAGGACTTAAACATAAAACATGAAACTAAAATTCCCAGAAAAAATTATAGGGAGAAAGTTTCATGTAAGTGGTCTAGAACCTGATACCAAAAGTACAAACAATAAAAGCAAAGATAGGCAAGTGAGACTATATCAATCCAAAATATTTCTGGCACCACAAAGGAAAGAATTAACAAGGCAAAGAAACAACTCACAGAGTGAGAGAAAATATGTATGTAATATATGTAATAAAAGATTAATATCCAAAATGTCCAAATATCCAAAATATATAACGTAATCTTACAACTCAATAGCAAATAAATAAAATAACCCAATTAAGAAATATGCAAATAATCTGAACAGACATCCCTTCAAAAAAGAAACACAAATGGCCAACAGGTATATGTAGAGATGCTCAACTTCATTAATCATCAGGGAGATGCCAGTCCAAAGCACAATTAGATATCACCTCACGCCTGTTAGGATAGTTTTTACTTTTAAATAAAGATAATAAGCATTGTTGATATGGAGAAATTGGAGACCTAGTACACTTTTGTTAGGAATGTAAAATGATGCAGCCTCCATGGGTAGCCCTATGGATGCTTCTCACAACAATTAAAAGTAGAACTTTCATATGTTTCAGCAACTGCACCTCTGGATAATCACCCAGAATAACTGGATGTGGGACCTTGAATAGTATCCATGCACCCATGTTCACTACACTGCCATTTACAGTAGCTAAGCTGTAGAAACAAATGTCCATCAAAGGTAAATAGATTTAAAAATGTGGCATATAGTACAATGGAACATTATTCAGCTGTAAAAAAAAAAAAAAAAAAAGAAAAAAAGAGAAAAAAAAAGGAAATCTTGCCATGTATGACAACATGGATGAACCCTGAGGACAATAAGCTAAATGAAGTGACAGTCACAGAATGACAAATGCTACGTGATTTAATTTATGTGTGGGGTATGAAATAGACTCATAGAGGCAGAGAGTAGAATGTTACTTGCCAGGAGATAGGGAGAGGGTGAAATGGGGAACTGATCTTTTACATGAATAAAGTTTCAGTTTTTTGATTTTTTAAAAACATTTCAATAGCTTTTGAGGTACAAGTGGATTGTAGTTACATGAATGAATTCTATAGTGGTGAAATAGGAGATTTTAGTGCATCCATCACCTGAGTAGTGTACATTGTACCCAATATGTAGTTTTTTATTCCTTACCCCCCTTCCACCTTTCTCCTTCTAAGTCTCCAAAGTCTATTATACCACTCTGTTTGATATGCATCCTCATAGCTCAGATCTCACTTACAAGTGGGACCATATGGTTTTTCATTCCTGAGTTACTTCACTTAGAACAATGGCCCCCAGCTCCATCCAAGTTGCTGCAAAAGACATTATTTTGTTCCTTTTCATGGCTGAGTAGTTTTCTATGGTGCATATATACTACATTTTTCTTATTTACTCACTGGTTGATGGGCACTTAGATTGGTTCCATATCTTTGCAACTGTGAGTTGTGCCACTATAAATATATGTGTGTATGTGTCTTTCTGATATAAAAATTTATTTTCCTTTGGGTAGTTAACCAGCAGTGGGACTGCCAGATTGAATGGCGGATCTACTTTTAGTTGCCTAAGCTATCTCCGTACTGTTTTCTCTAGAGGCTGTACTAATCTACATGCCAATCAGCAGTGCATAAGCCATAAGCATTCCCCTTTCACCACACCCATGCCAACATGTATTGGTTTTTGACATTTTAATAATGGCCATTCCTGAAGGAGTAAGAGGGTATTTCATTGTGATACTAATTTGCATTTTCCTGATGCTTAGTGATGTGAAGCATCATTTCGTGTTTGTTGGCTGTTTATAGATCATCTTTTGAGAAATGTTTATTCATGTCCTCTGCCCACCTTTGGATGGGATTATTTGTTTTTTCTTGCTGGTTTGTTTCAGTTCCTTGTGGATTCTTGGTAGTAGTCTTTGGCGGATGTGTAGTTCACAAATATTTCCTCCTACTCTGCAGGTCGTCTGTTCACTTAGATGATTATCTCCTTTGCTGTGAAGAGACTTTTTAGTTTAATTAGATCCCATTTATTTATTTTTGTTTTTGTTTCATTTGCTCCCAGGGTCTTAGTCATTAATTCTTTGCCTAGGACGATGTCCAGAAGAGTTTTTCCAATATTATCTTGTAGAATTTTTATGTTTTCAGGTTTTGGTTTCAAGTCTTTTATCTACCTTGATTTGACTCCTGTACAAGGTGAGATACAGGGACCCAGTTTCGTTCTTTCACATGTGGCCTGCCAGTTTTCCCAGCACCATTTATAAAACAGATGTCCCTTCCCCAGTGTTTGTTTTTGTATATTTTTTTGAAGATCTGGCTGTAAGTATTTGGCTTTAAGTTCTCTACTCTGTTCCATTGGTCCATGTGGTCCCCATTTTTACCAGTATCATACTGTTTTGGTAATTATAGGCTTGTAGTATAATTTGGACTCCAGTAATATAATTCCTCCAGAATTATTCCATTTGCTTAGGATTACTTTGGCTATTTGAGATCTTTTTTGGTTCCATATGAATTTTACACTGTTTTTTCCTAATTCTGGGAAAAATGATGTTTGGTATTTTGATAGCAATTATACTGAACCTGAAGACTGCTTTGGGCAGTATAGTCACTTCCACAATATTGATTCTTCCAATCCATGAGCATGGGATGTGTTTCCGTTTGCTTGTGTCCTCTATAATATCTTTCAGCAGTGTTTTGTAGTTCTTGTCAAGATCTTTCACCTCCTTTGTTAAGTGTATTCCTAGGTATTTGTATTTTATTGATTTTGTAACCTGAAATTTTATTGAATTTGTTTATCAAATCTAGGAGTCTTTGGATGAGTCTTCAGGGCTTTCTAGGTGTACAGTCGTATCATCATCAGTGAACCGTGATAGTTTGCACTGATGATATGATTGTACACCTAGAAAGCCCTTTCCAACTTGGATGCCCTTTATTTCTTTTTCTTGCCTGATTGCTCTGGCTAAGACTTCCACTACTTTGTTGAATATAAGTGGTGAAAGTGGGAATCCTTGTCTTGTTCCAGTTGTCAGGGGAAATGCTTTCATTTCCCATTCGGTATGATGTTGGTTGTGGGTCTGCCATAAATGGCTTTTATTATTTCAAGGTAAGTTAATTCTATGCCCTCTTTGTTGAGAGTTTTTTTTTTTTTTTTAATCATAAAAGAATGCTGGATTTTATCAAATGCTTTCTTCTGCATCTATTGAGACAATCATATAGTTTTGTTTTTAATTCTGTTTATGTGATGTATCACATTTATTGTCTTGTGTATGATAAACCATTCATACATCCTTGGGATGAAACCCACTTGATCATGATTTATTATTTTTTTGATTATGCTTTTGGATTTGGTTTACTAGTATTTTGTTGAGAATTTTTGCATTGATATTTATCAGGGATACTGGTCTGTAGTTTTCTTTTTTTTGTTATGTCCTTCCCTGGTTTTAGTATCAAGGTGATATCAACTTCATAGAATGACCTAGGGAGGATTCCCTCTTTCTCAATCCTTTGGAATAGTTTCAGTAGAACTGGTACCAATTCTTCTTTGAATGTCTGGTAAAATTCACTTGTGAATTCATCTGTCTGCCCCTGGGCTTTTTTGTTGTTGTCAATTTATTTTTATTGCTGATTCAATTTCACTGCTCGTTATTGGTCTGTTCAGGGTTTCTATTTCTTCCTGATTTAATCTAGGATTTTATGTTTCCAGGAATTTATCCATTTCCTCTAGGTTTTCTACTTTGTGAGCATAAAAGTGTTCATCATAGTCTCAAGTGATCTTTTATATTTTTGTGATGTCACTTGTAAATGTCTCCAGTTTCATTTCTAATTGAGCTTATTTGGATCTCCTTTCTTTTTCTTGGCTAATCTAGCTAAATAGTCTATCAATTTTGTTTATCTTTTCAAAGAAGCAGCTTTTTGTTCTATTGATCTTTTGTATTTTTTGTTCCCATTTCATTTAGTGCTGTTCTGATTTTGTTATTTCTTTTCTTCTGCTAATTTGGGGTTTAGTTTGTTCTTGTTTCTCTAGTTCATTGGCATGTAACATTAGGTTGTCAATTTGTGCTCTTTCAGACTTTTTGATGTAGTCATTTAGCACTATAAACTTTAATCTTAGCCCTACTTTTCTTGTATCCCAGAGGTGTTATTAACTTTTGTTACTATTATCATTCCTTTCAAATAATTTTTAAGTTTCCATCTTGATTCTATTGTTAACCCAAAACTCTTTCAGGAGCAGATTATTTTATTTCCATGCATTCGTATAGTTTTGAGGGTTCTTTTTGGAGTTGATTTCTAGTTTTTTTCCTCTGTGGTCTGCAAGGATACTTGATAAAATTTCAATTTTTTAAAATTTAGTGAGACTTTTTTGTGGCCTATTATATGGTCTATCTTGGAGAATGTTCCACTTGCTGATGAGATAAATGTACATTCTTCTGTTGTTGGATAGAATGTTCTCTAAATATCTGTTAAGTACATTTGTTCTAAAGTATTTAAGTCCATTGTTTCTTTGTTGACTTTATGTCTTGATGGTCTGTCTAGTGCTATCAGTGGTATATTGAAGTTTCCCACTCTTATTATGTTGCTATCTCAATATTTCTTAGGTCTAGTAGTGTATTAGTCAGTTCTCACACTGCTATAAAAAAATATCTGAGGCTGGGTAATTTGTAAAGAAAAGAGGTTTAATTGGCTCACTATTCCACAAGCGGTAAAGGAAGAATGGCAGCATCTGCTTCTAGGGAGGCCTCAGGAAACTTAGAATCATGGCAGAAGGTGAGGGGGAAGCAGACACATCTTGCATGGCTGGAGCAAAAGGAAGAGAGAGAGGAAGGGAGGTTTCACATACTTTTAAACAACCAGAACTCACTATAACTCAGTTACTCACTATGATGAGAATAGCACCAAGGGGATGGTGCTAAGCCATTCATGAAGGACCACCCTTATGATCCAATCACTTCCCCCAAGGCCCCACCTCCAAAATTGGGGATTATGATTTGACATGAGATTTGGTGGAAACAAAGAACCAAACCATATCAAGTAGTAATTGTTTTATGAATCTGGGAGCTCCAGTGGTAAGTGTGTTTAAATTTAGGATTGCAGTATCTTCTTGTTGGGTTCATCCTTTTATCCTTATTTAATGACCTTTGTCTTTATTACTGTTATTGCTCTACAGTCTGTTTTGTCTGATATAAGAATGGCTACTCCTCCCTTTTGGTTTTCATCTGCATGAAATCTCTCTTTTCACCCCTTTCCTTTGAGCTTATATGAATCCTTATGTGTTAGCCCTCTTGAAGACAACAGATATTTGGTTTGTGATTGTTTACTAATTATGCCATTCTGTATCTTTTAAGTGGAGTATTTAGGCCATTAACATTCAATGTTAATATTGAGATATGAGATACTGTTCCATTCATCATGTTTGTTGTTACCTAGAAATTTAGTTTTTTTCATTGTGTTATTGTTTCATAGCCCCTGTGAGTTTTATGCTTTTGAGAATTTCTATTTTGGTGTGTACTGAGCTTTTGTTTCAAGATTTGGAATTTCTTTTAGCATTATTTATAATATTGATTTGGGAGTGACAAATTCCCTCAGCATTTGTTTGTCTAAAATGGCTTTATTTCTCCTTCATTTATGAAACTTAGTTTTGCTAGATACAAAATTCTTTGCTGACAGTTATTCTGTTTAAGGAGGCTAAAGATAGGAACCACATCCCTTCTGGCTTGTAAGTTTTCTGCTGAAAAGTCTGCTGTTAGTCTTATAGGTTATCCTTTATAGATTCCCTGATGCTTTTGTCTCATTGATCTTATAATTATTTCCTTAATGATGACTTTAGATAACCCGATGACTATATGCCTTGGTGAAGATCTTTTTGAAATGAATTTCCCAGGAGTTATTTGAGCTTCTGGTATTTGGATATCAAATTCCTAACAAGGCTAGGGAGGCTTTCTTCTATTATTTCCTCAAAAAGGTTTTCCATATGTTTTGCTTTCTCCTCTCCATCAGGAACATCAATTATTCTTAGATTTCACCGCTCTATATAATGTCAGATTTCTTGGAGACTGTTCATTTTTTATGTTTTCTTCTTTATTTTTGTCTGATTGGGTTAATCCAAATCCTTGTCTTCTAGCTCTGAAATTCATTCTTCTACTTGTTATAGTCTATTGTTCAAACTTTCCACTAAATTTTGTAATTCCCTAAGTGTGTCTTTTATTTCCAGAAGTTCTGATTGATTGGTCTTTCTTTACAACATCTATCTCACTAGAAAAATTTTTATTCATATCCTGATTTTTTTATTTCTTTAGGTTGTTTTTCACCTTTCTCTGGTGTCTCCTTGAGTAACTTAAGAGTTGACCTTCTGAATTTCTTATCTGATATTCCAAATATTTCATCTTGTTTTGGATCCATTGCTGGAAAGCTAGTGTGATCTTTCGAGGGGGTGTTATTGAACTCTATTTTGTCACCTTACCAGAGTTTCTTTACTGATTCCTTTTCATTTGGATAGACTATTTCTGTCATGTGCGTCCCTGTGAAGAGACCACCAAACAGGCTTTGTGTGAGCAATAAAGCTTTTTAATCACCTGGGTGCCGGCAGGCTGAGGCCGAAAAGAGAGTCAGCGAAGGGAGATAAGGGTGGGGCTGTTTTATAGGATTTGGGTAGGTAAAGGAAAATTACAGTCAAAGGGGGGTTGTTCTCTGGCAGGCAGGAGTGGGGGGGTCACAAGGTGCTCAGTGGGGGAGCTTTTTGAGCCAGGATGAGCCAGGAAAAGGAATTTCACAAGATAATATCATCACTTAAGGCAAGGACCGGCCATTTGCACTTCTTTTGTGGTGGAATGTCATCAGTTAAGGTGAGGCAGGGCATTTGCACTTCTTTTGTGATTCTTCAGTTACTTCAGGCCATCTGGGCCTACACATGCAAGTCACAGGGGATGCGATGGCTTGGCTTGGTCTCAGAGGCCTGACAATTTCTTCTCATTATTCTTGAATTTACTTTTTATTTGACTGAGTTTTTAAAAGTTTTTTCCATCTTAAGGATGTTACTTTAATATTTATAGTATATTTTAGCTTCATTTGTTTCTTGATGCTTTTAAGGGTGAAGCCTGTTGTATGAATTCCTTTGTTGTAGACAGTCTTTAATGATGGTTTTCCCAGATGCTGGTTGTAGTAGCAGTGCGCTTGGTATATGAGCAAGTTCACTGTTTTCCTATGGGGTTAGAATGGCAGAGCTCTCTTGAAGCTTCTCACATTCCCTCATGTTGTACACTTATTTATTTACTTTTCTGCAATATTTTATTTATTGGATTGATTGTTCAGGCTTCAGGGAATTAGACAAGGTGTCCTCCGGTATGAACTGGTTGTGGCTAAAGCAGGTGGGTCAGTTTAATACCCAATGGTGGGCAGAGGTTCAGCATTGAACAGAGGTTTCTGAGGGAGCTCTTGGTGAGCTGCTCCAAAGTCTTCTCAGTGGGAAGAGTGGGAGCTACCTCAGCTGCTCTGCTAGGCCAGCAGGAAGGCTATCCACTTCTCAGACATACTCCTGTCTCAGTGTTCTGGCTATTCAGGTCAGACAGGCACCTCTTTTCATTTGTAGGAATGTTGATGTTCCAAGTAGAGAAGATTTGTGACTCTGCCTATTGTGCAAGCTGAGCCTGGAAGATGTTCTTCCTGTGAGGATGCAGTCACCCTGAAGTATTCCAGAGAGGCTGGTTATAGGTGTACCCACACCACATTCCTGTGTGAGAAGCCCCAGCTATGCCTGCAGTGGTGAATGAGGCAGATAAGAAGTCCCCTTCTCCATAACCCTTCTTGAGGACCAGGGCTACCTGACTGTTGGGGTAGAGCTGCAGACCTTCCCTGCTGAACCCAGCACTGCAACTGTGACTTTGTTAACAGGAACTTCTCAAGAGTGGAAAGACCTGGTATTCAAGACTTGCCATCCAGATTCCTTTGTCCCACAGCGGCTTCCCTTGAGGTGGTACACTCTGCCTTCTCCTAGGAGTAGAAGTTCCTGAGAGCCCTACTGTCAGTGTTGTTGCTCTTCTGGGTCTAGTCACCTAGTGGGACTGCCACACTCCAGGCTGGTGTTGGGGAATGTCTGCAAGAGATCCAGTGATGTGACCTGCCCTTAAATCTCCCAGCAGTGGGTACCAGCACGAAGGGATCCAGTTATATGACCTGTCCTCAAGTCTTCCAATAGCAGCTAACAGCACCCGCTCTGATAGGGGTAGCTGGGGAGTGATGTAGACTCTGTGAGATTCCTTACTTATAGATAGCCTTAGTGTGATCTCTGTTATCACCCTTTCATGCACTACTCTGGCTAACTCAGAGATCTTGAGTCTGTCCTTGTGACTAGTTTATTACTACTATAACCGTCATTCAAGAAAGCCAACACACTAAGGCTATCAATAACCAAGGGATTTCACAGAGTCTACATCATTCCCCTGCCACCTCCATTAGAGCTGGTTTTATTAGTGGCCAGACTCAGGACCTCCTGGTTAGCCACTGTGGTTCAGGCAATGGTCATAACTGAGGTCGTGCAATGGTTTTCTCCCTCCTGGGTACAGTGTTATTCTACCAGGAGATGCTGTAATGGGCAGTGTCCATTGGCCTCCAGTCATGAGGTCGTACTTGCAAAAGAACACCAGCTGCTGTAGTAACAGTGGGGTTTATGCTTGCCTTATGTTGCCCAGAGGAGGTACTCTGGTTTCTCAGGCAATGAGCAGAGCCATAAAGCTCCCAAAAGTTTCTGTCCCTTGTGTTATGCTACCAGGGCAGGTGGAGGGGAAAAGCCAAGTAGGGGCTGTGTCACGTGGGTCTGTGCTGTCACTCTGCATGTGCAGCAAGCAGTGTTCCCTGCAAGGGCCTGAGGGAGGTTTTCTGGTTACTGGGCGATGTTCCAGAGAGAAGCATTGCTGCCTCTGCTGTACAGAATAATTCATGCAAAAAGTCGGGAGTAGCAGGCTGCAGTAAGCCCTACCCAGTTCCCACTCCCTTGGCTAGACAAACCTGACTCCTACAGTGCTCTACTAGCAGCAGCAAGCTAAGTTCCAGGCAGCCTGCACTCAGAACTGAAAGCTGCCCCAGTAATTTTCAGGCCACACTCCTCCCAGTCCACTCAAAAAGCCAGGCACCTGGCTCCTGTGCTCCTGGCTGCAGCACACTTCCCACTCATACCCCCAGTTTTGACCAAGAGAGTTTATCACCACTGGATGTTATGTTGCAAAATTCAACTGGGAACTTCTTTCAATGTGTGATCACTGCCTGAGCTAGTTGGCTGACTTCCTTGAGGTAGTCTGTGAGGTATAATAAGGAGTGACTTCCCTTGGTCTGTGCTGGAAACTGGAAATGCATGGAAAAGCTCTAAACACAGTTGTTCCTACTTGTGTATTCCTCACCACTCCCTAAATCTGTTCTGGCACTGAGTAGGGTTAAGGCCATTCTCTGTGGCCTGGATTTTCAGGTTCCCCCATGGGGGTGTGTATCTTGGAGGCAGCCTCTCCATCTCTCACTCTCTGGGGACTTTAAAGTTTTTCACCTGGCTCATTGCACAGGCTGCAGCCTCTTGCTTCTTTGAAAGGGTCTGTGGAGTCTTTTGGTTTTCCGGTTACGTTTCTGCATTGCTTTTTGAAAAAAAGTTCACAGTGTGAACCTCTATACACTATTTTGTCCTGCAAAGTGGGAGAGTTATGCTAACATTGCCTCCAATCTGCCATCTTGGGGAAAAAAAAATAAACTGTTGCAACTTTTTAAGTAGAAAGGGACGGTATATAAATCTAAATATTGCTTTTGAGATGGATGGTTTTATAGTATGTTGCTAAGTAGCAAATTTAATTGTCAGCTGATATTGTTGAATGAAAGCCATAAAATATAATAATTATCAACAAAGCCCATTCTTTTCAACTCCAAGTGGATAAATGTTATATTGATGCCAGGCTAAGCTGGAAATCTGAAGTAAATGTAAATGTAATGTGAATAAAGCTTATATAATTTTGGAAAATACTGCCCCCTATTGATTCCTTTTAGAGACATGACACACTAAAGACGGAGCAGACCGGCAATAAAAAGTAAACCAAAACCACGAGAGAGTTCACCTTACAACAGTCAGAATGGACATTGTTAAAAAGACCAAAAAAATAACAGATGCTGGTGAGGATGTGGAGGAAAGGGGACTTTCATGCAGTGTTGATGGAAATGTAAAATGGTACAACCACTATGGAAAACAGTATAGAGATTCTTTAAAAAATTGAAAATAGAACTACCATATGATCCACCAATCCCACTACTGGGTATTTATCCAAAGGAAAATAAATTTATATATGAAAGGAATACCTGCACTCACATGTTTATTGCAGCACTATCCATAATAACAAAGATGCGGAATAAATCTAAATGTCCAACAACAAATTAGTTGATAAAGAAAATGTAGGCCGGGCGTGGTGGCTCAAGCCTGTAATCCCAGCACTTTGGGAGGCCGAGACAGGCGGATCACGAGGTCAGGAGATCGAGACCATCCTGGCTAACACGGTAAAACCCCGTCTCTACTAAAAATACAAAAAACTAGCCGGGCGAGGTGGCAGGCGCCTGTAGTCCCAGCTACTCGGGAGGCTGAGGCAGGAGAATGGCGTAAACCCGGGAGGCGGAGCTTGTAGTGAGCTGAGATCCGGCCACTGCACTCCAGCCCGGGCGACAGAGCGAGACTCCGTCTCAAAAAAAAAAAAAAAGAAAAGAAAAAAAAGAAAAAAAAAAAGAAAATGTAGTATATATGCATAAATCAATAACATTTGGCTGTAAAAAAGAATAAAAGAATGAAATCATGTCATTGGCAGCAACATGAGTGGAACTGGAAGTTATTATGTTAAGTAAAATAAGCCAGGAACAGAAAGACAGATGCTGCATACTCTCACCTAGATGTGAGAGCTGAATTAAAACTGATATCATGATGGTAGAGAATACAATGATAGATACCACAGGTTGAGAAGAGCTTGTTGATTGGAGAGGGGATAAAGACAGGCTGTTAGTGGGTACAGACTTACAGAGAGGTACAAGAAATAAGCCCAAATATTCAATAGCAGAGTATGATGACTATAGTTAGCACCAATGTATTGTACATTTTAAAGTACCTAGAAGAGAGACTTGAAATGTTACCAACACATGGAAATGATAAATACTTAAGGTGATGGATAACCCGGATACTCTGACCTGATCTTTATACATTCTATGCATGTAACAAATACTCACATGTACCCCATAAATATGTAAAATCTTTTGTATCAATAAAAACAAGCCAGTGTTACTATTTTTTCAAATATTTATCACGATTATTTGACCGTGACTTTTTTCTGCTTACATTTCTCAATAGTTCCACTTGTGAAAAAGTAGTTATGGACATAGCTTGAGAAAAGAGTCCTCTAATTTTATTACAAAGATGGATTTTCATCAAAAGAACATTGTATTAGTCAGGGCTCTACCAAACAAACAGATGCAGTAGGAAAATTAGGTATATTGGTTTCCTAGTGTTGTTGTAACAAGTTACCGCAAATTGGGTGGCTTAAAACAATAGAAATTTATTCTCATATTTTTGGAGGCTGGAAGTCCAAAAACAAGGTGTCAGCAGGGTCATGGTTCCTCTGAAGGCTCTAGAATCTTTTCTTAGTTCTTCTAGCTTCCTGTTGTTGCTGACAATCATTGATTTTCCTTGACTTGTGGTAGCCAAACTCCAATCTCTTACTGTATCTCACATGACTTTCTTTCTTGTGACTCTGCTGTGTCTTCACATTTTCTTTTCTTATAAGGACCCCAATCATTGGATTTAGGACCTACCCTAATACAGTATGACCTAATTTGCGTAAAGGTTCAGATCCTAATGTATCTAACATATCTTTTTGGGACACAATTCAACCCACAATAGTAGTAGGATATGCATATATATGTATGTACATATACATACACACAATTATACACAATTATATATGTGTGTGTATAATATACGTATGTGGGTATAATATATGTATATTATACATATGTGTGTATGTGTATATTATACATACAACTACACACATATGTATAATTAGTTTATGAAATTATATGGTCTGTCTGGGCATATCAGAGATATGTGGGGCAAACAGGCTGGAAACTCTTGGGCAGGAACTGAGGTTCTCATTCACAGGTAGAATTACTCCTTTGGGGAAACCTCATGTTTTATCCTAAAGCCTTTTGACTGATTGTATGAGGCCCATCCATATTATCAAGAGTAATCTCCTGTACTTAGCGTCAACTGATTGTGGCTGTTAACTACATCTATTGCATACCTCACAGCAATACCTAGATTAATGTTTGAATAACTGGGTAATATAGATTAGCCAAATTGACACATAAAGCTAATCATCACAAATGTAAAATCAAATTTTCAAGTCAAAACCATTCTGATTTTCTAGCACATTCTAAAGTTCTCAGAATACACATTTTTTTTTCTTTAATTAACAAATTGTTTTTGGGCTGCCTTTATCAGACACAGGTCTGATGGGGTAGATACTATAAGTCTTATTTGTGAATAAAAGGGAGAATTGGTGTGACAAAATTTAATTCTATTCAGATATTTTAAAAAATAAAATATGACATCTTTTTGGCTGATTTGAAATTTTCACTTCAGCATGATCTTAGATACCACTTAAGCCAATATTCTTACTTTACAGATGGGCGACCCAAGCCCAGAGTGCTTAAGTACTTTGCTCATATTGATCTAGCAGCTTCTGACCCAACCTGAGGTTAGGACCCAGTCTAGGTCTCTTTCCACACTGCCTCTCAGGCAACTAACTGTTCAAGGAACATATCAGGCTGTATTGAGAAAAGAGATGAACTATCTGGATTTGTTCTTCCAGCTATTTCTTATACTGTGGGAAAGCACAGGTACCGGGGAATCTTCCCATGCCCCTCCACCAGGGCACTGAGCTCAGCAGTCAGAAACTGACCAATTGTGTTGTTGGAGAGGGAGAGTCCCTGGGGGTGAGGGTAACTCTCCCAACAGAAGGCTTTTCCCACACTGGACCTCTCAGGACCCTCTTTATGGATGGGTTATGTCTTTCATTTGCATCACATTTGGAACTCAAAGTTTTAGCCACTCTGAGTATAGATGGCTGGCCTGCTTCTGCATTTTCATGACACTGTATGTTTTGACATCCTAGGTGACATGTCCACATAAATACATTAAGACAGGAACAGCAAAGGTCATAACTTTCCTTATTACTGAAGATAACATTTAATGAGCTAGATCACAGGCTGCTTTAAGAACGGCTGTGCCAGGTTAATGGGGCTCTGCTACTGAAGCCAATTACACTTGGTACAATTACATCCTATTCTAATGCTCCAAGTCAGGGTTACACAAAGATTCTGTCTCTGGGTAATTACCAGCTAGGAAGCAGGTGAGGGGAAACTAAGCAAATTGTCACTGATCATACAAGAGACACACAGAGAGCACAGAGCTTGTAGCTATTCCGGGTGCGTGTGTGTCATCTGTTGCTAAGAAGGAGCTGGTTTCACAGTCAGAAAGCCCTCTTCTTCTAGCACTGACCAAAAGGATATGTGATTTCAATGACGCTTTTAGAAAAGTAGCTGAAAAGTGAATAGTAGAAGAGGGGGAGGAATAACTCAGAAAGCCCTTCTGTATTGAGACTGTTTCCCTGATGATTTTGGAATATTTAGTGGGCTGACATTATTGACTTTTTTTCAAACTAAATACGGGGAAGTGTTACCAAAAGCTAAAATGATATAGTAAAATCTGAGCAAAAAAACCCTCAAAGATTGGCTTAATAAAAGACCTCCTTAAATTCTCTGTTATCCTCAACCTCGTGACTATTTACGGGCCCTTTACTACACATGGCTACAAGGGGGCCATTGAAGAGCCTTTTGACAATTGAAGATCCATCAGAAACATGGATGAAAACACTTTGAAATTTCAAAGTAACAGAATTTCTCTGTGACCTCATGGATCAGTTTGCACACTATCGATTTTTGAAAAGCTTTTGTGGAACCAACACATCTACTTTTCCAAGTGAAGCATATGTGTCATTATTATCAGCAAGGAAATATCTAAAAATCCAAGGAAGTGTGAGTGGGGGTAATGTTTTCTGAATGAAAGCATCAATG
Organism: Rhinopithecus roxellana; assembly: GCF_007565055.1. Classification (NCBI taxonomy): domain Eukaryota; kingdom Metazoa; phylum Chordata; class Mammalia; order Primates; family Cercopithecidae; genus Rhinopithecus; species Rhinopithecus roxellana. The sequence goes on along the minus strand of NC_044555.1, from coordinate 131,606,009 downwards.
ACATTTATTGGAACTGTGGGAAAGTCACTGCAGACGAGGGCAGCTGTATTTCTGAGTGCTGCCTTTTGAGATGTTTACAAGGGAATGAGCACTAAATAAATGGTGCAAGCAGTGTCAGTTTATTGGAATTTCCTTTGTTTCTAAGAGGTTAAAGATTTTAAAAGAGATTTCTAGTATCAGTTTTTCAGACCACAATTGAAAATACTTACATAATGACTCAAGATTTTTAAAAAATCCTTTCAAAGTAATGAAGTAATTCATGGTAAAGTAAAAACAAAGGAGCAAGAGATAGTAGTTGGTATAGTGAGATGCTAAGTCATGTCCTCTTGTTACTGCTTTCCCTGAGATTAAATTTTGATGATATTGTTCTTTTTTATCATTAGAAAAGGAGAGAGAGGTGCTTTTTAGTAATTACATATTCGTTCTATCCCTTTTCTCTCTCTAAACAAATCTCATTTCTCTAAATCCTTCAGTTTTTTTTCACACTTCTCCAAAATGTTATTTTTTTTACTCCTAATTTAAAATTGTCATCCATTTTGGGGTCATCTTTATCAGAGATTGCCCTTAAGCAATTAAATTTTTTATGAATGTTGAATAATTTGAAAGATACTTCAGTTATTCCTTGCAAGACTGCCTCATGCAATTCAATTGACCTTTGATAATAAGTGCCCCAGGAGCCCTAAATAAATCAAAAGACAGAATAGTGTCCAGTTTATTGTTCGAATCTTTTCTTTTCTTTGAGATGGAGTTTCACTCTCTCACCCCCTTATCCCCTAAGGCTGGAGTGCAGTGATGCAATCTTGGTTCAATGCAGCCTCTGCCTCCCGGGTTCAAGCAATTCTCCTCCCTCAGCCTCCTGAATAGCTGGGATTACAGGTGCATGCCACCATGCCCGGCTAATTTTTGTATTATTAGTAGAGACAGGGTTTCACCATGTTGGCCAGGCTGGTCTCAAACCCCTGACCTCAAGCGATCCAACTGCCTTGGCCTCCCAAAGTGCTGGGATTACAGGTGTGAGCCACCACACCCAGCCCTAATTTTTTTCAATATTCAGTTTTTACTTAATGTCATCTCAACAAAAGATAAAGTCACACTGAAACTATTATATTTGAGAGTTATGCAATAAAGGATTCAGCCATTCTTTCCACTGACTAGATCCAATGCTGATTTATCTTGGATAAATCTACTGTTCCAATTATACATTTTCTGCAAAGGAAAACAGATAGATATTCTTCTTTTATATTTATGTTGACCATGGCTATTCAGAGAAGATAGTGGTTAGCCTTGTCATTCATGTAAGTGCTGATACTGGACAACATGAAAGAGAAAATAAGAGAAGAGCATACACTTGATATAAGAACTAATAGAATAAAAATGAAAAGGTGCATCTGTTGAGCAGTAATATATCCAACACCGTAGATTGCTTACTCTCACCTAGAACTAATGCAATCCGAGAATAATAAATGCCCAACTTTCAGACACATGTTTTTTGAAAAATTAGATGCAATAGAGGGATTCACATTAGAGACAAAACAGGGTTACAAGCGAGTTTTCCTGTCATTGGCAGAATTAAATGTTTTTTTTGAAATGGAACCCAAGAATGAACCAGATCAATTCATGTCATATAACTTGGTTACTCAAAGAGTGGGCTATAGACCTGCAGTATCAGCATCACTCAAAAACTTGTCAGAAATGTAGAATCTTAGGCCCATGTCAAACCTACTGAATTAAAATCTCTATTTTACCAAGGTCCCCAAGTGATTTGTAAGCACATTAAAGTTTGCGAAGCACTACCACATTAAAGCTTGGGAAGCACTACTTACATGTTATGGCAAGATGCATTATTGTGAGATTTGGAAGGCAGAGGAGAAGCAGAGTCCTTTTATCTTCTTCATGTATAAGTGGCAAGTAGACTCAAAGGATTCTCAAATGCATATATACACACACATGCTGCAGCCTCTTCATTACCCAATCATTTCATCTGCTTTGAGGCTGAGGAAGATCTAGAAAGTTGGCAGTAATTTTCTGTAGATCCTTGACCCTGGGCGGCAGAATCTCTGTAATCATCTGCAAATGTGAAGATGAAAGATAGTAGTGGTCATCTGGAGTTTCACCATCTTTTTTTTTTTTTTTTTTTTGAGACAGAGTCTCGCTCTGTCGCCCAGGCTGGAGTGCAGTGGCTGGATCTCAGCTCACTGCAAGCTCCGCCTCCCGGGTTCACGCCGTTCTCCTGCCTCAGCCTCCCGAGTGGCTGGGCCTACAGGCGCCCGCCACCTTGCCCGGCTATTTTTTTGTATTTTTTAGTAGAGACGGGGTTTCACCATGTTAGCCAGGATGGTCTCGATCTGCTGACCTCGTGATCCGCCCGTGTCGGCCTCCCAAAGTGCTGGGATTACAGGCTTGAGCCACCGTGCCCGGCCTCACCATCTTTATTCATTCCAGTGCTGTGTTGTTGTTGTACTGGTATTCGTTGTTGCTATTTTAACAACGTCATTGAGCTATGAAAAACATAATTAACTCCATGTATTTAAAACGCCATTTGTAATCCCTTTTCCTCCTCTTGTCCCCACCTGTAACCCAGGCAGCTAATGATCTGCTTTCTGTCACTGTTGACAAGTTTGCATTTGTAAGTTTTATTTAATGGAAGCGTACAGTGTTCATTCTTTTTGTCTGGTTTCTTTCACTCACCGTTTTTTTTTTGTTTTTTTTTGTTTTTTTTTTTTTTGTTTTTTTGAGAGTCATCATTGTTGCTGCTAGTACCAAGTATTAGTCAAGGTTCTCCAGAAAGACAGAACCAATAGGATATATAGAGAGAAGAAAAGATATATGGGATGTTATATGGTTTGGCTGTGTCCCTACTCAAATGTCATCTTGAATTCCCATGTGTTGTGGGAGGGACCCAGTGGGGGGTAATTGAATCATGGGGGCAGGTCTTTCCCATGCTGTTCTTGTGATAGTGAATAAGTCTCATGAGATCCCCTGGTTTTATAAGGGAGAGTTTCCCTGCACAGGCTTTCTTTTTGCCTGTCGCCATCCACATAAGATGTGACTTGCTCGTCTTTGCCTTCCACTATGATTGTGAGGCCTCTCCAGTTATGTAGTACTGTAAGTCCATTAAACCTCTTTCTTTTGTAAGTTGCCCAGATTCGGGTACATCTTTATCGGTAGTGTGAAAATGGACTAATACAGGATGTATGGAAAGGGAATAATTAGAGGAATGCGTTCACACAGTTGTAGAAGCTGGGAAGTCTCCATATACAAGTTGGAAAACTAGGGATGCCATTAGCATGGCTCAGTCCAAGTCTGGAGGCCTCAGAACCAGCAAAATCTATGATGTAAGCCAGAAGTGCAGAAGGCACAAAACATTCCCTTACTGAACGCTAGGGTGAAAGCACCTCCAACAACTGAAATAATGCTTGGAGAGTGCAAACCCAACACAGATTAGGCAATTGTCTTGCTAAGAAAGTTGGAGTGGATAGAAGCCTTGCATGGGTGAGGCAGTGGAAGAGGTTTATCCTCTGAGTAGGTGATAGAGGGAAGCATCTGCAGATATTTTTTTTCTCTGAAGTTTTGTTTATAATCGTCCATATATATTCATATGTATCAAATACAAATCTCCATCAACAGGAGTCTGTGGTTTGTTTACATGAAGAAATACTACATAGAAGCAAAACAGAACAAACCACTGACAAACAAAACTATATGCATGAACTTTAGAAACATACTGAATAAAAAGAAAAGGCCCAACGGGTACATATTGTGCAATTTATAGGCAAAAAATCAGACAACGCTAATCTTTATTGGTAGAAATCACAATATTGCTTGCCCTGGAAGGCATTTTAAAACAAGAATAAAACCAAATAAAAGCTAATCTTATTATGATCACCACATTCTAGCATTTCTAAATAACGATAGTGGGAAAACAACCTTCCTCAGTAAACTCTTTTGTTGGTCTAAGTTTTAAACTTTATTTTGGTTAAAGTTTTCAAAGTATATAAGATTAATTCTACTTCATTAAAACTTCATTAAACACAATTTCATTAAAAAATGGACAATTACAGGCCTGGTGTCTCAGGCCTGCAATCCTAGCACTTTGGGAATCCGAGGTGGGTGGATTGCTTGAGCTCAGCAGTTTGAGACCAGCCTGGGCAACATAGTGAATCCCTATCTCTACCAAAAGTACAAAATTTGGCCAGGTGTGGTGGCTCATGCCTGTAATCCCAGCACTTTGGGAGGCTGAGGCAGGCGGATCACGAGGTCAGGAGATCGAGACCATCCTGGCTAAGATGGTGAAACCCCGTCTCTACTGAAAATACAAAAAAATTAACCAGACATGGTGGCGAGCGCCTGTAGTCCAAGCTTCTCGGGAGGCTGAGGCAGGAGAATGGCATGAACCCAGGAGGTGGAGCTTGCAGGGAGCTGAGATTGCACCACTGCACTCCAGCCTGGGCGACAGAGAGAGGCTCCATCTCAAAAAAAAAGGAAGAAAAAAAAAAAGTACAAAATTTAGCTGGGCATGATGGCATGCACCTGTAGACCCAGCTACTCGAGAGGATGAGGTGGGAGGATAGCTTGAGCCCAGGAGGAGGAGTTGCAGTTGCAGTGAGCCAAGATTTCTCCACTGCATTCTAGCCTGAGCGACAGAGCAAGACTGTGTCTCAAATAAATAAATAAATAAAGAACAAATGACTTAAATAGACATTTCTTCAGGGAAGATATACAAATGACCAATAGGTACATGAAAAGATGCCAAAACCACTAATCATTAGGGAAATGCAAGTCCAAACCACAATCAGATAATCACTTTAAACCCCTTAGCATAGCTGCTGTGAGGGGAATTTATAAACAACGAGTGTTTGCGAGGATGTGGAGAAATTGGAGCCCCCCATGAACTGCTGGTGGGAAGGAAAAATGATGCAACTGCTGTGGAAAACAGTTTGGCGGTTCCCCAAAGAGGTAACCATAGAATACCATGTGTTCCAGAAATCCCACTCCCAGGTACATACTCAAAATATTTGAGAGCAGGGCTCAAACGGATATTTGTACACAAATGTTCATAGCAGCACTATTTACAATAGTCAAAGGTAGAAACAACCCAAGTGTCCATCAACAGATGAATGGGTAAATAGAATGCGATCTATACATACATTGGAATATTATTCAGCTATGAAATGAATGAAATTCTGATATAGACTATGACATGGATGATGAACCTTGAAAATACTATGCCACGTGAAGTAAACCAGACCCAGTAAAACAGGTATTATGGCCGGGCGCGGTGGCTCAAGCCTGTAATCCCAGCACTTTGGGAGGCCGAGGCGGGCAGATCACAAGGTCAGGAGATCAAGACCATCTTGGCTAACACGGTGAAACCCCGTCTCTACTAAAAAATACAAAAAACTAGCCGGGCGAGGTGGCGGTGCCTGTAGTCCCAGCTACTCCGGAGGCTGAGGCAGGAGAATGGCGTAAACCCGGGAGGCGGAACTTGCAGTGAGCTGAGATCCGGCCACTGCACTCCAGCCCCGGCGACAGAGCCAGACTCCGTCTCAAAAAAAAAAAAAAAACAAAAAACAAAAAAAACAAAACAAACAAACAAAAAAAACAGGTATTATATAATTCCACTTACTTGAAATACCTAGAATGAACAATTTCATAGAGATAGAAAATAGAATAGAGGTTACCAGAAGGCTTAGTTATATAGTTGACCCCTGACCCTGACTGACATAGTTACTACTGTTTTGTAGTTAAGCTCTTCAGGATGTGGAATTTTTCGAGTTCACTTCCAGTGCACATCTAATCTTGAAACTCTGTAGTAATGTATGTAATATGCATATTTTATTTTTAAACAGTTAATTCAAAATAAACAATAATTCACAAAGATGGTAAAGACACAATTGGATGTATTTGTTTTTGTGTATAAAAAGTGAAGGTGTGAACTCTGAGGTACAGTTTTGTTTGAGAAGTCTGAAATTTTACTATATTTGTACATAAAATATTTTACTCATTTTGAACAATATCTTTAAAAGTGAAATAATTTTCATTTCTTTGATTTTAAAACCACAGAACAAATGAAATTAACATGTTACGTTAGTTGTATAATTGAATGGTTGCTTACATTGTACCTATTGCACATGTTGGCTTTCTTAAAATTCTCTTATGTTTTGTAGTCATTGTAAATAAAAAAGATCAGTGAAGAAAACATTACACTTTTCTGAACATTATTGCTATTTTCTTTAATTTATGAATATTTTCAAAATTTTGTTCTATTAGAGAGTGATTCTTATAAAAACACTCCTCCCTAGGTTTAGACCACATTTAGATCCACCATCCATCTAGTCAAACCATTAGCCACAGCCTGTGAATTGGCATACGTTCACACATTTGCCCATTTCTTCTTCAAAGCAAAATGAAAAATCGTGTACACTGCTCCAAGTTCTGCTCACTGAGTAGATTGTCCCTTCACAAATATCCTTCAGGGAAGTCCTAGAAAGGGGCAATAGCGCTGCAGCTGTTGACTTTCTGGTGGTGCCTGTCTATCATGCAAAACCATCTGTAAACCAGGCCTGAGTTTTCTCTTTCTCAGTCATATGGAATCACCTATGAGGACATCGGTATGAGTGTGGAGTGAAAAGACAATGTAACAGGAAAAAAAAGGAAGATAATGAAACAGGAGTGGGGACTATGAACATTTGGGCCACTACTGTGTATAACTTACTTGTGCCTTCAGAGCTGGTTGAGCCTGATCTCATATATACCATTTCCATTTGATGATGGAGTGCTGGGTTTGGTTTTCAGCAATATAAATTCTGTGGCTACAGGAGGTAAAGGTTTCTTTCACAGCAGACTTAGAATCTTTCATGTAATTTATGTGACACTTGAGCTGATTGAAGCCCTTGGTTCATACTTCGCATTCTCCACTTTGTCAAATGCAATTAGGAGCAACCAGCCAATCGCATTACACTTGTTAGTTTGACAAAAATGTTTTATAACATATCAAATACATAGTCACCTAGAACCTTACATCTTATAAGTATTTTTTAGGAGTACCCAATGGTAATTTTGAGAAGTAATTACAGAAACCCCAGAACCAATTCCTAAAACTCATCCCTAAAATTCTGTTCCTCTTGAGCCATTCTCAGTACCAAAATGTGTATCAGTCAGGGCTCTCCAGAGAAACAGAATCAGTAGGATGGATAAATAAGATAGATAAATAGATATGTGTGTATATATATCACATTATATATCTATTATATCCTATTACATACATTCTATTTTCTATGTAGATACAGATATGTTACTTATAGGGATTCTATATATAGGTATATATAAAAAGAGAATACTTATCTCCCTAGATTTAGATACATCTTTATCTATATACGTATCTATCTATCATCTATTGAGAGTTTTTTAAAAATTTGGATTATATGACTCTGGAGGCTGGCAAATCTGAAACTTACAGGGAAGACTGAAAGAAGCTGGAAATTCAAATAAGAGTTGATGTTGCAGTCTTGAATCCATAGGGCAATCAGTCAGGCTGGAAACTCGGGAATGATTTCTGTGTTGCCTTTAAGAGGCAGAATTCCTTCTTCTCCAGGAAACCTCAGTTTTAGCTCCTAAGGCCTTCAACTAATTGAGTGAGGACCACCAATACAATTGAGCGTAATCTGTTTTACTTAAAGCAACATCTAGACTAGTATTTGACCAAAATAGCTGGTCACCATAGCTTAGCCAAAAGTTAACCTATGAAAGTAATCACATAAGGCTATTCTAATTATCTGTTTCTTAAGTGAGGCTTTTTAAGCTTGTATTTTTCAAGAAATTTATTTCTTTTAGGTAGTTGAATTTGTTTGTATAACATTATATATAATATTCTCTTATTATTCTCTTTATGTAGTGATATACCCTCTCTCATTTCTGGTGTTTGTAATTTATGTCTTCTGTCTGTTTTTCCTTATCAGTCTGATTAGAAGTTTATCAATTTTGCTAATCTTTTCAAAGAACCAGCTTTTGGCTTTATTGATTTTGTTTTCTATTCACTGACATTGATTTGAGACCTTTGTTCTTTTCTAATGTAGCTGTTTAGAATAATAAGTTTGCCTCTAAATAGTGTTTTGTATGCATTCCACAAATTTTGACATGTTTCCAACTTCCCTTTTGACTTTTTCTTTTACCCATGAGTTATTCAGAAATGTGCTTTTAAATTCCAGATATTTTGAATTTCCCAAGTATATTATTCTACTGCTTTCCATTTTAATTCCATTGTGGTCAGAGAAAATACTTTTCATGCTTTTATCCTTTTACATTTATAGCAACTTATTTTATAGGTGAGAATATAATCAATCTTAGTAAATATTGTGTGTGAAATTGAATATAATGTTTTTTCTTATATTGTTTTATTGAGTGTTCTGTAAATGTCAGTAAGGTTACGTTGATTGACAGTGTTATCTTCGACACCCTTGCTTAAGATTTTATCCATAGTTTTTCTACCTATTATTGAGAAAGAGGTACTGAAATCTCTGACTATAATTTTGATTTTTTCTATATATCCTTGCAGTTACTTCGATTTTTGATTCATGTATTTAGAAGCTCTGCTAATTTGATATCATTATATGTTCTTAATGAATTGAGGCTTTATCATTATAAAATAATGATTTTCTCTGTTGCTATAATTTGCTCTTAAATCTATTCTGTCATATGTTTGTATAGCCGTTTTATTTATTTTTATTTTTTGCTTAGTTTTAGCATCCTTTTACTTTTTGCTATATACATCTTTATATTTCACGTGGATTTCTTGTGGGCAGCATATAGTTGGGTCTCGCTTTTTAATCCATTTGACAGTCTCTGCCTTGTAATTGGTGTGTTCAGATGACTTACATTTAATGTGATTGTTGATACAGTTGAGTTTAAATCTATCAGTTTGCTCTGTTTGTTAACTGTCTCTTGTGTTCTTTATTCTCTTTTCCTCTTTTTATGCCTTCTTTTGGATTAAAAATAGACATGTTTTTATAAGCTTCATGGCCTAAATATCAACTACAACTGTGAGATTTGTGGACACTACAACTACCGAGGGCCCAAAGCCTTCCAGCGACACTTTGCTAAATGGCGTCATGCTCATGGTATGAGGTGTTTGGGCATCCCAAACACTGCTCACTTTGCTAATGTGACACAGATTGAAGATGCTGTCTCCTTGTGGGCCAAACTGAAATTGCAGAAGGCTTTAGAATGATGGCAGCCTGACACTGAGGAAGAATATGAAGACTGAAGTGGGAATGTTGTGAATAAGAAGACATATGAGGATCTGAAAAGACAAGGACTGCTCTAGTGTTCAGGGATGTAGCTCAGCTTTGGGCTAGCCCAGGCTTCCCTGAGATCTGCTTTTTCTATTTCTCCCAACCAAATCCTCTTAAAGACCCTTTGCTACATAGTCTCATGGTCTAGCATGCATCTTGTAGAAATAAAGAATGCTGGCAGATTGCAGGGTTGAGATGTGTTTTATCGGTCTTATATTTTAAAAGATTCTGCCAGAAAATAAACCAGACCTTGTTCTAAAGCCCAGGGTTATGGACCAGCTCAGTGCTTCAGGTCTTAATGCCTCGATACCTCTTTCTCACCAACTTTAGCAGTAGCTGAGATTTAATGAGCACCTGTTATGCTACATATCATGTTAGGTAAATCTGACCTGACCTCTTTCCCCACCCTCCTTTTTTGCTGCTTCCCTGAATGAGTCTTACCCCAGGATGAGGTCTGCCATCAGCTTAGCCATTGATGCAAATACCAGGGAAAGACTAGGAGGATGAGCCAGGGCTGCTACTAAGGACTAAGTGTGGCACCAAGATTTGCCTTTTGTATTTGCATAAAGAAAGGAGTTGGAGCTGGGTGCAGTGGCTTGTGCCTGTAGTCCCAGCTACTTGGGAGGCTGAGGCAGGAGGGTTGCTTAAGACCAGCCTAGGCAACATAGTGAGACCCTGTCTCATTGAAAAAAAAAAAAAAAAAAAAATAGGCATGGTGGCACGCACCGTAGTCCCAGCTACTCAGGAGGCTGAGGCTAGAAGATCCTTTGAACCTAGGAGTTTGAGACCAGCCTGGGCAATATAGTGAGGCTCCATCTCAAAAAAAAAAGAAAAGAAAAGAAAAAAAAGGAGTTGGGCTGTATTGGAATGGGCCTGTAGCCCAACATACAAGGGAACTAGGACCGACAGTGACTTCACCAGCTTGCTAGGTCAGAAGGAGAGACTTTGGTGGGTCTGTCTACCTGTTTCTTCTACAAGATTCCTATTTGGCTGTAAAAGTAGCTAATACTCACGTGTTCTCCAAGCCCAGGTAGCCATGGTAGAGTTGGGTAGAGTTGAGCAGCTGCCTCCGGATCCAAATGTGGTGTCTGAAATGGAAAGAACTAAGGTAACCAGGAAGGCGCTGATCTGCCTTATAAGCACAGTCATCTGAAAGTCAGGCCTGCTGCAGGACAGGATCCCCCAGAGACCCCATTTGCCTCTCAACACTCAGATCTTCACCTGTTTTTTAATAAATCTACTTTTTAAAAAAAGACCATTTGTTGTATTGCATTTTATTTCTTCTTTTGTTTTATTAGCTTTATCGAGTACTTTATTGTTTTATAATAATAGTTGCTTAACAATTTATAGTTGCATCTTGAACTGATCACTGTCTACCATCAAAAGATATTATACCACTTTATGTTTGTTATAAAAATATTACAACAAATATAAAAATACACATGCTATTTATATATTATACATATATATAAAACTGATTAAAAAGAGAAGCTTACAAAAAACGTATAGGGAACACATTTTTAAAAAATTAACCTAAGAAATAGAAATAAAGGATAACATCAAAGCGTTGATCTCTGGACTTACATATATTTATTAATTTGAACCCTATGAAATTGCCATTTCAATAGATCAAAAAATGTTCAAATATCCAGGATATTTTTTGTTTCAGAGAAAGTTTTCACCTCTATAAGTTCATTTTGGCTTTTTAAAATATCTTCCATGTCTTTTACTTTTTTCTTCTAGCTTCTGGAACATAATCAATTTACAATAACTGTTTAAATGTTTTGTTCATTAATTATGTCATCTGTTCTCTCTGGGCTAGTTACAATCAGTTTATTTTTTCTTCATTATGGGTCATATTTTCCCCCTTCTTTACATTTTTAGGAACATTTTATTGGACTCTAAACATTGTGAATTTTAACTTGGTGGGTGCTGGATATAAATACATAAATTTCTGTAAATATTATTTTGATTTGTTTTGGGACACAATTGATTTGCCAAGAAGCAGCTTGATACTTTAGAGTATTACATATAATTTTTGTTAGGTGAGACCAGAGTGGTGTTTAGTTTAGGGCTAATTTCCCCCTACTCCTGATGCAAAACCCTCTACCTTGTGTGCTATAGAATACTTTGTCCACTACTCCTAGCCCTGTTTGAAACTTGGGATTGTTCTTAATCTTCTTGAGTTGTCCTTTCCTTTACCTAGGTGAGTTTCCTGACATGCATTCAAAATAGTCTGCTGAATATTTAAGAGGGACACTGCAGGTCTCTGAAGCTCTTTCTGTGTATCTTTTCCTTCTCTGGTGCTCTTCCATGTGAACTCTAGCCACCTTGGCCTCCCTGGACTCCAAGTTTTGTCTCTTCAACTCAGAGTGAGCGTCAAGGACCCTCTTGAGTTCCTTTTTCCTATCCCACAGCCAAAAAACTCTCACCATCCAGTAAGCTGGGGTCCTCTTAACTCTCATCTTGTTTGTGCTCTCTTACGGGGATAACTGTTCTTCATTATCTGATATCTAATGCCTGAAAACCAATGGTTTCTTTGTCTATCATCTTAGTTGTTATGGGCAAGAGGGTAAAAGCAGCTCTTTTTACTACATCGTTGTCAGTGAAAGCTTTTCCCTTGCAGTGATTTTATAGACAACTAACATACTTATTAAAACCCTTACCGGCCGGGTGCAGTGACTCATGCCTGTAATCGCAGCACTTTGGGAGGCCGAGGCGGGCGGATCACGAGGTCAGGAGATTGAGACCATCCTGGCTAATATGGTGAAACCCGGTGTCTACTAAAAGTATTAAAAAATTAGCCAGGCGTGGTGGCGGGCACCTGTAGTCCCAGCTACTCGGGGAGGCTGAGGCAGGAGAATGGCGTGAACCCGGGAGGCGGAGTTTGCAGTGAGCCGAGATCGCGCCACTGCACTCAAGCCTGGGTGACAGAGCGAGACTCCGTCTCAATAAATAAATAAATAAATAAATAAATCCCTTCCCATTTGAAAAACTTAAAATTGTTTGTTTTATTATTGAGCACTGGCTATACACATGCCTAGAGTTTCAAATAAGCGATGTAATAACAGAAAGGGGAGTAAACATTTATTTAGTAATTAGTAATTGCTAGGCAAATTGTGTACTTAGAAATCACTCATTTACTATTAAATACTAAATATTATTAAATATTAAATCAAACAAAATACTAAATGCTAAGTCACTATTAAATACGAAATACTATTAAATATTAAATCAAATGATATAAGTAATATTGAGACTTATCTGATAAGTGTCTTTAAGATACTTATCAAATCATGAAGCAACTATTATTAAAAAGCAATAAGTACTTAATAAAGCTAATAAACCAGAAGAGGAGATTAAATGGAATACTAAAAATTGTCTATTTTTCATCCAAAAGAAGGCATAGAGAAAAAGAGAATAAAGAATCAAGAGACAGCAAAAAAAAAAAAAAAAAAAAGTAAACTGGTAGATTTAAATTATTATCAAATAAGTCTCAAAATCACTTATTTGATCTGATTTTGTATTTTACTGCTCTTAAAAAAACACATTATTAAATTGTATTCATTCCAAATGTTACAGTATGGATATGTAAGGATGGATTGCAGGGAATATGGTGCTAATGCTAAACCAGGACTCAAACAAGTTCTGAAAGCTGGACAATTTAAACAATGGATCTTTGATATTTAGTGGCTAAATAATTATGAATTATCTCAGTGACAGTTTACATAGATTGAGTCCCTACATTACTTAGATTGCCTTATATTTATAATACCTTTAAAAGGAGAGTGTCACAGAACTACAGAATCTGTAGTTCTAAAAATGGATTTTGATTTTTTAAGTTGAATTTCAAATTACAAACATAGTTTGAGATTAAAAAAATACTTTGAAAATACAGAAAAGTTGAAAGAAGAAAATTAAGATAACCAATAATTCCATCACCTATTCTGACAAAATTCTCATAATCAACTTTAGTCTCTACTTATCTCAAAAAGTACTTATCTTTAACTGTGTGTAATTATGTTTTTCATAAAATTGTGTTGATACTGTAAATATTTGTAGTGTGCTTTTATGAATTATGAGGTTTTATACTTTTTATATCATTTAAAATATAGTGTTTGAGAAAATATAGTCTTGTTATTTATGTATTTGCTTAGATTTTCATGTAGAAATCCTCATACTATTTTACGCTACAATCTATTTGGTTTACCCTAAGATGATACCCCTGTATTTATTAAAAGTTCTGTATAAAAACATCACTTTTATTTTTTGAAATAATGGCACAGCCAGTGGTGCGCAGTTCTTCTATACTGCTTTGCAAGAGCTGGGTATTAACTTTTCTTTCTAATTCTGTAGTTATCAGTGTTACAGTGGTTGCTTGCGTTCAGCCGTGGGAGTATTTACAACACAAAAATAAGAAAATGGTACTAATTGGGGCCGTTTTTTCTGGAGAACCAGTTATTAGACATTTACTAGCCTACCTCTGGGTGTGGTCATGCTATAGAATTCTATGCTTTTAAATGAAAATGTAAATAGATAAAAGAGTTAAATCATAGAACAGTATGTATATTATATTCCTATTTTCATTAATAAGAAATCTACATAGTGTTTATATATTTGCATAGGCAAAGAAAAATGTCTTTAAGGAGTAGAGTTACCTTTGAGAAACATGCCTAAGGAATAATGTGATTTTTTTAAAATTTGTACACATTTTATTCTTCTTGACCTTTATAATGAATGTGCTTTATTTTTGTCATTAACATCCATATTAAAATTAATTCATATTTCTTCAAGAAAATAAATTTATTATACAGATACTCTCTTGAAAAACTTAAGATAACTATAACCATAATGGAAATAATTTACTTACTGCTTATGATGTATCAGATGTGCATTGTTCTAGGTAGTTTTATTCATTAATGCCCACAAATGCTGTATGATTTGGATTTTATTGTCTTCATTTTGCAGAAGGATCAACTTAGGTGGACCGAAATTATGTTATCTTGTCCATAATCAAACAGTTAATACATATGATTTTAAAGCAGTTTTCCCCTCATTCTTTTTTTTTTTTTTTTTTTCGCCCATGGGTGTCTCTGCATGTGAGATGGGTCTCCTGAATCCCCTCATTCTTTAACTGAGTGGAGAGCTCCTCTTGGTTGTACCACAACTTCCATTTTGGAATGATGAGAAGATCTTAAAATATTGGAAGAATGATAATTGTTGCTATATGCTGCTAGGTTGAAGAGGGATAGAGTTGGAAATGGTACTGGCATTGATTAATGCTAAGTGTAAGAGAAATTTGAAAGGTAAATTAAGAGGGTTGATGCAGAGGAGATTATTTGGAAACAGGGATCATCTATAATTCTTGATAAGGAAAGGATAAAGTTGGCGTATGAGTCTGTTCTCACACTGCTATAAAGAACTACCTGAGATTGGGTAATTTATGAAGAAAAAAGATTTAATTGACTTACAGTTCTGCAGGCTGTACAGCAAGCATGACTGGGGAGGCCTTGGGAACCTTACAATCATGGCAGTAGGGCAAATGGGAAGCAAGCACCTTCTTCATGTGGTGGAGTGGCAGAGAAAGAAGAAGCTAAGGCAGAAGTGTTACACACTTTTAAAGAACCAGGTCTTGTGAGACTCACTCACTATCACGAGAACAGCAAGGGGGAAATCCTCCCCCATGATCTAATCACCTCCCACCAGGTCCTTCCCCCAATATTGGGAATTACAATTCGACATGAGATTTGGATGGGGACACAGAGCCAAATCATATCAGTTGGAAAGGGGCTAGAAGCAAAATTACATGACAAAAATGATGACTTGGCATATGGGTGGTATTAGGACAGCAGGGTTTTGAGTAGGTGACCAGAGAGACTGTTATAAATCAGACCCAAAATCCCGTGCCAGTACGTGACAAACACTCATGTAAAAATCTCTTTGTGATGAGATGAACAGTTTCATTCCTAAGTGTGTTCCTGATGTTTATAGGCTGTTAGAAATGGAAAATTAGGCAAATCAGTTGCTCTTATATATTTATGCACAATCAGATTGTGTTCCTTGGTCAAAGCTTAACAATACATCTCCAGATTTACTTTTAATCGCTTCCAGATCCAAAAGAATCAAGAATTGGTGGGTAATTAGTTGAAGAAAAATTAGAATGGTATTCTTTGGAACATAGTTCCCCAAAGAAATTCTTTGAGGCAATTGCCCAGACTCCAAATGCAATAAGCAAAGCAGTTCTGTTACCTGAGAGCATACATATAGCTCTGTGACTTTGGTCAGGGAGCTTCATCTTGCTGTGTCTCAGCTTTCTCATGTGTAAACCAGAGGATCTAAAACACTTTAGTAAATCGATGTGAAAATTTGATAAAGATTCCCTTATTATTAGATTGACAAAAATTAGGAAGCTGGATAATGCCAAATCCAGGCTTAGATGTTACAAAATTACACTGTTGATCGGAATGTCGACTGATGCAGCCACTCTGGAAAGTAATTCAATTCGTCAAATATATGTATATCTTAAAACTCAACAATTGTTCTTTTTACAATCCTTTTGTTTTGTTTTGTTTTAACATTTAGGTTCAAGGGTACATGTGCAGGCTTGTTAAACAGGTAAATTGTGTTTTGCTGGGGGTTGGTGTACAGATTATTTTGTCACCCAGGTAATAACAGTTTAGTGCCTGGTAGGTAGTTTTTCAATCCTTACCCTTCTTTCTCCTTCCAACCTCAACCAGGCCCTGATATTTGTTGTTCCCTTTTTTGTGACCATATGTACTTAAGAAAACCCCAAAAAAACCTCTTTATGAAGATTTGTCCCAAAGAAATTTTTATGCAGGTCGATATATTTTCATATAATATACACATTATGGATAAAAATATAGCTGTGACAAAAAACATAACTATTGCTGAGGATTGTACCTGAAATCATTTCCATGTGACATTGGAAACCTCCTTTCAGTTTCACATTATAACTGCTTAACATAAGATACTTCCTGCGCTTATTAACACTTAAAGACAAGATATTTATATTATTTGGAACCAAATATTTCCAGATAGTTTTAGAGTATGCAGTAATCAATTTGTTATTAACTTTCATTTTGAATTGCTTTTAATAGGTCAAAAGGCCATTCAGTTAAAGAAACTGAAAACTTTTTCATGGCACCTGCTCAGTGCTAGGCCTTCTGCTGGGGTTTGCAGATAAATTCATCAGACAGATTGCCTGACCTCAAGAAATCCACAGGGCCTCAGAAAACATTTTAGAAACAACCAAAACAACTTCATTTTTCACCCATCAGCATCAAAAGAGAAGTTGAGTTCAGATTTTAAGTCAATGATATGGTATCTTTTGTCTGGACTGAAGCTCTCTAATTAAATCTTTCTGGTGCTTTAACTCCAGGGAAACCCACTTAATGATTCAAAGTCAGTCATTGAATGTGATTTAAAATCAATAAGAGTGAAAGACACCCTGGGTGTGCTGTCCTTTCAAAGGAAGTGGGAGCATTTTCATGCCTTGTTTACAGAAAATCGATTACCTAAACAGCTACCAGGATGATGTGGACAGAGAGCTTATGCCCAGGGATAGACCAGTGCTGTTATTCCTGCTCTGCATACATTATAATTATTTAACCCTATTGCACCTTCATCTTTTGTTATAGGATCTACTGAAATGTTTGCTGTTATAGGGGAAGGCAACAGATTTCTATGCCTGGAGAGCTGAGATTGTTCCCCCAAAAAACCCTGGTGTATATTTAAACATGGATGGATAGATGACCAAATTCCGGGAAGAATTAAGCACACTTAGAGGTCAAAAGAGATCTAAGGGTACACAGTGTTAAAAAAGAAAAATAGAAATGATAAAAGAAGCCATAATCAGGGAAAATATATATCTAAATGAAACCACCACACAAAAAAACAAGATCCTCTTGGTTCTTATCCTCATGGTTCCTCGTGAAAAGGATAGCATATTATGCTTTAGATACATCACTTCCTATTTCAAAAGATGTCGTTTGCTCTTTAGCACTTACAAAATATGGTGGAATGTCTTTTCAATTTACGCTAAAGGTCACCTGTAAACAGCCTCCAACTTACCTTTCTAGCCACATTCATAAAAACCTCTATTTAAAGCAATGTATGCTGCACAAAAATGACTACTTCCATGATTTCGTCTAAGTACCCCGTTTTCCTCTTTGTATCATGCTATTCTCTGTGACCCCAATTCTAACATCCTTCAAAACCAGCCTAATTGCCACTTCCCAAATTTCTTTTCTCAGTTATCCCATCAAGTATAAATTTTCTCATCTCTCTGCAAATTTATTTTACTGTTTGCTACATGCTGCTTTTGTAATAGTTACTTGAATATGTGGCTTATCAAAAATGCATGCCAGAGAGTAAGTGCACTGGAAATAACAGTATGATGTGACGTCAGGGTACATTGTCAGTAGTAGAGTCATCTAGAATTATAAAGCGAGAGGACCACTCTTCTGCCAACTATGTCTAAATATGTGTTTTGAAACTATAATGATAATGTAGATAAACTGTAGTGTAAGAGGTAGAAGGAATTTAAACCAGACTCTTTTTCATCAGAATTCAAGAGGAAATTCTATGTCCTCTTAAAAGACCACTTCTTTGCAGAATACCATTGACAGAGGTTAAGAGAGTATCCATAGACTCAGAATAAAATCACCATACTGCTGGCCTAGAACGGTTCCTCAGCAGAGGTCAAGAGGCAGTTTATGAACAGAGAGTAAGATGACCTCTCTACAGGACTCTGCATATTAATTCATTACCAGGGATCAAATTGGAGGCCCAGAATTCTGCAGGCTCATTGAGGCAGGGCCCTTTACCCCAGTGTGCTTTGTACAGGCTTGGCACTCCTCTCTGCGTGAGATTATCATTATTAAATTCCATTCTTCTTTCTTTTCAACAAATAATGTTGAGGAAAACTGTATAGACACATGAAAAGGATAAAATTGGAGCCTTATATTACACTATATACAAAAATCACCTCAAATGGTTTAAATATTTAAACACAAGGCCTGAAACTATACAACTAGAAGAAAGCATGGAGGAAAATCTTCATGACATTGAGCTTGGAAATAATTTAGTAAATAAGACACCAAAAGCACGAGTTACAAAAGCAAAAATATACAACTGGGACTACCTCAAAATAAAAAGCGCAGCAAAAGGAACAATGAACAGAATAGTAAGACAACCCATGGAGTGGGAAAAATATTTGCAAACCATACATATGAAAAAAGATTGTTTTCCAAAATATGTAAGAAACTCCTACAATTCAATAGCGAAGAAACAAATAATTCAATTAAAACATAGACAAAGGACTTGAGTAAACATTTCTCCAAAGACAAGTGGCCAACGGGTATATGAAAAGATGCCCAAGGTCACTAATTATCAAGGAAATGCAAATCAAAGTGACAGTAAGTTAGTATACTCTCTCTTCTGTTTGGATGGCCATTATCAAACAGTAAATAACAAATATCCATGAGGATGTGGAGAAATTGGAACTTTTGTGTGCTGTTGGTAGAAATGCAAAATGATGCAACTGCTGTGGAAAATATTATGGAGGCTCCTAAATAAAACTAAAAATAAAATTACCAGGCCAGGGATAGTAGCTCGTGCCTGTAATTCCAGCACTTTGGGAGGCTGAGGTGGGAAAATTGCTTGAGTTCAGGAGTTCAAAACCAGCCTGGGCATCAGAGGAAGACCTTGTCTCTACAATTTTTTTTTTTTTTTTTTAACTAGCTGGATGTTATGGCAGGTTCCTGTAGTAGCAGCTACTCAGAAGGCTGAAGTGGGAGGACTGCTTGAGCCCAGGAGGTCAAGGCTGCCGTGTGCTATGATCACACCATGGCACTCCAGCTTGGGTGACAAAGTGATACCCTGTCTTTCCAAATATATATACTGTATTAGTTCGTTTTCACAATGCTATAAAGCACTACCCAAGAATGTGTAATTTATATAGAAAAAAGGTTTAATTGACTCACAGTTCCACATGGCTGAGAATACCTCAGGAAAGTTAACAATCATGGTGGAAGCTGAAGGGGAAGCAAGACACATTTTACATGGCGACAGGAGGAGGGGGAAGTGCCACACTTTAAAATCATCAGATTTCGTGAGAACTCACTCACTCTCAGAAGAACAGAGAAGTCTCCCTCATGATCCAATCACCTTCCACACCATATTATATACCATATATCACATGATCCAACAATTCCACTTTGGAGTATTTGTATTAGTCTCTTCTTGCACTTCTATAAAGAAATATCTGAGACTGGGTAGTTTATAAGAAAATAGGTTGAACTGTCTCATGGTTCTACAGGCTGTACAGGAAACATAACATTGACATCTGCTTCTAAGGAGGGCTCAGGAAGCTTACAATCATGACAGAAGACAAAGGGGGAGGAGATATATCACACAGTGGGACCAGGAGCAAGAGAGTGAGCCGGGAAGTGCCTTAAAACAATAAAAGCCATATATGACAAACCCACAACCAGTATCATACTGAATGGGCAAAAACTGGAAGCATTTCCCTTGAAAACCAACACAAGACAAGGATGCTCTCTCTCACCTTTCTCATTAAACATGGTATTGGAATTTCTGGCCAGGGCAATCAGGCAAGAGAAAGAAATCAAGGGTACTGAGATAGGAAGAGAGAGGTCAAATTGTCTTTGTTTGCAGATGACACGATCCTATATGTAGAAAACCCCACCATCTTAGCCCAAAAGCTTCTTATCCTGAGAAACAACTTCAGCAAAGTCTCAGGATATAAAACCAATGTGCAAAAATTGCTCTCATTTCTATACACCCAACAACAGGCAAGCAGAGAGCCAAATCATGAATAAACTCCCACTTGCAATTGCTACAGAAAGAATACAATACCGAAAAATAAAGCTAACAAGGTAAGCTAAGGACAACTTCAAGGAGAGCTACAAACCACTGCTCAAAGAAATCAGAGAGGACAGAAACAAATAGAAAAGGATTCTATGGTTGTGGATAGAAAGAATCAATATCATGAAAATGGCCATACTGCCCAATGTAATTTATAGATTCAATGCTATCCTCAGTAAATTATCATTGACATTCTTCACAGAATTTGAGGAAACTATTTTAAAATTTATATGGAACCAAAAAAGAGCTCAAATAGCCAAGACAATCCTGAGGAAAAAGAACAAAGCTGCAGGCATCATGCTATCTGACTTCAAACTATACTACAAGGCTACAGTAACCAAAACAGCATGGTGCTGGTACAGGAACAAATACATATACTGATGGAACTGAATAGAAAACCCATAAATAAGGCCACACCTACAACTATCTGATCTTCAACAAACTTGACAAAAACAAGCAATGGGGAAAGGAATCCCTATTTAATAAAAAGTGCGGGGAGTGCTAGCTAGCCATATGCAGTAAATTAAAACGGTTCCTCTTCCTTACATCATATACATAAATTAACTCAACATGGATTAAAGAGTTATATGTAAAGCCCCAAACTATAAAAACCCTATAAGAAAATCTAGGCAATACCATTCAGGTCATAGGCATGGGCAAAGATTTCATGACAAAAAAGCCAAAAGCAATTGCAACAAAAGCCAAAATTGACAAATGGCATCTAATTAAACTAAAGAGCTTCTGCATAGCAAAAGAAACTATTATCAGAGTGAACAGACAACCTACAGAATGGGAGAAAATTTTTGCAATCTATCCATCTGACAAAGGTCTAATATCCAGATTCTACAAGGAACTTAAACAAATGTACAAGAAAAAAACAAACTACACCATTTAAAAAGTGGGCAAAGAAGATGAGCTGACACTTCTTAAAAGAAGACATTTATGCAGCCAATAAGCATATGAAAAAAAGGTCAGTGTCACTGATCATTAGAAAAATACAAATCAAAACCATACTGAGATACCATTTCACATTAGTCAGAATGGCTATTATTAAAAAGTCAAAAAATAACAGATGCTGGTGTGGTTGTGGAGAAAAAGGAACACTTACACATATTTGATGGGAGTACAAATTAGTTCAACCATTTTGAAAGACAGTATGGCAATTCCTCAAATATCTAGAAGCAGAAATACCATTTGACCCAGCAATTTCATTACTGGATATATACCCAAAAGAATATACAGCATTCTATTATAAAGATACATGCACATGTTATGTTCATTGCAGCACTATTCACAACAGCAAAGACATAGAATCAACCCAAATGCCCATCAATGATAAACTGGATAAAGAAAATGTGGTACATATATACTATGGAACACTTTGCAGCCATAAAAAGGAATGAGATCATGTCTGTTTCAGGGACATATATGGAATTGAAAGTCATTATCCTCAGCAAACTAATGCAGGAACAAAGAAACAAACATCACATGTTCTGACTTATAAGTGGGAGCTAAATCATGAGAAAACATGGACACATCGGGGGGAAACAATATATACTGGTGCCTGTCGGGGGAAGAGAGAGCATCAGGAAGAATAAATAATGGATGCTAGGCTTAATCCCTAGGTGATTTGATGGTCTGTGCAGCAGATCACCACGTCACACTTTTACCTGTGTAACAAACCTGCACATCCTGCACATGTACCCGTGAACTTAAAAGTTGAAAAATAAATGAATAAATAAATAAATACATTATGACACATGTACAACCTATATTACCATGCAGCAATCCAAAATAAGGTTCTAAAAGATTTAAAATAAGTTTATTTTTAAAATGTCTTTTTATTTCTGATTGAAGTACTCCCTTTAGCATTTTTTATAGGACAGATTGGTGTTAATAAAATCCCTCAGCTTTTGTTTCTCTGGGAAAGTCTTTATTTCTCCTTCGTGCTTGAAGGATATTTTGAAAATATATACTACTGTAGGATAAAAGTTTTGTTTTTTGGTTTTTGGTTTTACGCTTCAGCACTTTAAACATGTCATGACACTCTCTCCTGGCCTGAAAGGTTTCCACTCAAAAGTCTGCTGCCAGAAGGATTGGACCTCCATTGTATGTTATCTGTTTCCTTTTTCTTGCTGCTTTTAAGATCCTTTCTTTATCCTTGGCCTTTGGGGGTTTGATTATAAAATGTGTTGATGTAGTCTTCTTTGGGCTAAATCTGTTTGGTGTTCTAAAATCTCCTTGTACTTGAATATTGATATATTTCTCTAGATTTGGGAAGTTCTCTATTATTATTCCTTGGAATACAATTTCTACCCCTATATCTTTTTTTTTACCTCCTCTTTAAGGCCAGTAACTTTTAGATTTGCCCATTTGAGGCTATTTTCTGGATCCTGTAGGCATGTTTCATTGTTTTTCACTCTTCTTTCTTTTGTCTCCTCTGAATGTTTATTTTCAAATAGCCTGTCTTCAAGCTCTTATTCATTCTTCTGCTTGATCAATTCTGCTTCTGTAGGACTCAGGCAATCGTCAGTATGCCAGTTGCATTTTTCAGCTCTTGTGATTTCTGCTTGATTATTTTAAATTATTTCAATCTCTTTGTTAAATTTATCTGATAGAATTCTGAATACCTTCTCTGTGTTATCTTGAATTTCTTTGAGTTTCCTCAACACTGCTATTTTGAATTCTCTGTCTGAAAGGTCATACATCTCTCTTTCTCCAGTATTGGTTCTGATGGCTTACTTAGTTCATTTGGTGAGGTCATGTTTTGCTCGATGGTGTTGATGCTGGTAGATATTCTTCAGTGTCTGGGCATAGAAGAGTTAGGTATTTATTGTAGTCTTTACTATCTGAGCTTATTTGTACCCATCATTCCTGGGAAGGCTTTCCAGATATTTGAAAGGATTTCTGTGTTGTGATCTAAGCTGTAACTACTTTATGGGGTACCCCATGGCCAGTAACGCTGTGGTTCTTGTAGAGTCGTAGAGGTACTGCCTTGATGGTCTTGGGCAAAATCCTGGAGAATTCTCTGGATTATCAGGCAGAGACTCTTGTCCTCTTCCCTTACTTTCTCCCAAACATTCGGAGTCTCTTTCTCTGTTCTGAGCCACATAAATGTGGGGGTGGAGAGACACAAGCACTCTTGTGGCCACCACCACTATGACTGAACTTAGGCCAGGCCTGAAGCTAGTACAGCACTGGATCTCATCCAAGGCCTGCTTTAACCACTCACTGGTTACTACCTATGTTCGCTCAAGGCCCTGGGTCTCTAGAATCAGCAGATGACAAAGCTAGGCAGGCCTGTGTCCTTCCTTTCAGGGAGGCAAGATCCTCAGGCCCTGGTTGGGTCCAGAGCTGCTATCCAGTAGTCAGGGACTAAAAACACCTGAGAAGTCTACCTGGTTTTTTATTGTGCTGTCACTGAACTGGCATTCAAATCATACAGGGCAGTTCTCCCCACTCTTCTCTCTCCTTTCTAAAGGCAGAGGAGCCTCACCCTGTAGCCACTGCCACCTTATGCCACAGGAGTGCCACCATACTACCAGGAATCTTCTCTAAATGTCCAAGGGCTCTTAAGTTAGCTTGTGGTGAAGCTGCCTTGCCTAGGACTCAACATTCAGGACAGTGGGCTCCCCTCTTGTCCTGGGCAGGTCCAGCAATGCTGTCCAAGAGTCAAGTCCCGGAATTGAGGACCTCAAGCATTCACTTGGTATTCTGTCCCCCTGTGGCCATGCTGATACCTAAGGTGCAATACGAAGTCCTCCTGCTTTTTTCAAGCAGAAGGAGTTTTGTAAACCCTGTAGCCACCATAGCTGGTAATGTGCTGAGTCTCACCTGAAGCCAGCAAATCTCAGAGGCTCAACCAAGGCCCTCAGTGTAGTACCTGAGCATCGGTGCTGGTTATTCAGGGCCCAAGGACTCTCAGATGGCAGGAGACGAATGCTGCCAAGACTGGGTACTTCCCTTCAAGGCAGCCAGTTTCCTTCTAGCCCAGCTTGTGCCTAGAAATGTCATCAGGGAGATAGGGACTGGAACAGGGGCCTCATGACTGACTGGTGCCCTATCCTGCTGTGGCTTAGCTGGTATCAAGGATGGAAGACAGTCTTCCCTACTCTTTTCTTTTTTTATTTATTTTTTATTATACTTTAAGTTCTAGGGTACATGTGCACAATATGCAGGTTTGTTACATATGTATACATGTGCCATGTTGGTGTGCTGCACCCAATAACTCATCATTTACATTAGGTATATCTCCTAGTGATAACCCTCCCACCTCCCCCCACCCCACGACAGGCCCTGGTGTGTGATGTTCCCCACCCTGTGTCCAAGTGTTCTCATTGTTCAATTCCCACTTATGAGTGAGAACATGCGGTGTTTGGTTTTCTGTTCTTGTGACAGTTTGCTGAGAATGATGGTTTCCAGCTTCATCCATGTCCCCAAAAAGGACATGAACTCATCCTTTTTCATGGCTACATAGTATTCCATGGTGTATATGTGTCACATTTTCTTAATCCAGTCTGTCATTGATGGACATTTGGGTTGGTTCCAAGTCTTTGCTATTGTGAATAGTGCTGCAATAAACACACGTGTGCATGTGTCTTTATAGCTGCATGATTTATAATCCTTTGGGTATGTACCCAGTAATGGGATGGCTGGGTCAAATGGTATTTCTAATTCTAGATCCTTGAGGAATCACCACACTGTCTTCCACAATGGTTGTACTAGTTTACAGTCCCACCAACAGTGTAAAACTGTTCCTGTTTTTCCACATCCTCTCCAGCACCTGTTATTTCCTCACTTTTAATGATCGCCATTGTAACTGGTGTGAAATGGTATCTCACTGTGGTTTTGATTTGCATTTCTGTGATGGTGAGTGATGATGAGCATTTTTTCATGTGTCTGTTGTCTGCATAAATGTCGTCTTTTGAGAAGTGTCTGTTCATGTCCTTTGCCCACTTTTTGATAGGGTTGTTTTTTTTCTTGCAAGTTTGTTTGAGTTCTTTATAGGTTGTGGATATTAGCCCTTTGTCAGATGAGTAGATTGCAAAAATTTTCTCCCATTCTGTAGGTTGCCTGTTCACTCTGAGGGTAGTTTCTTTTGCTGTGCAGAAACTCTTTAGTTTAATTAGTTCCCATTTGTTAATTTTAGCTTTTGTTTCCGTTGCTTTTGGTGTTTTAGACATGAAGTCCTTGCCCATGCCTATGTCCTGAATGGCATTGCCTAGGTTTTCTTCTAGGGTTTTTATGGTTTTAGGTCTAACATTTAAGTCTCTAATCCATCTTGAATTAATTTTTGTATAAGGTGTAATGAAGGGATCCAGTTTCAGCTTTTTACATATGGCTAGCCAGTTTCCCCAGCACCATTTATTAAATAGGGAATCCTTTCCCCATTTCTTGTTTTTTTTTCAGGTTTGTCAAAGATCAGATGGTTGTAGATGTGTGGTATTATTTCTGAGGGCTCTGTTCTGTTCCATTGGTCTATATCTCTGTTTTGGTACCAGTACCATGCTCTTCTGGCTATTGTAGCCTTGTAGTACAGTTTGAGGTCAGGTAGCATGATGCCTCCAGCTTTATTCTTTTGGTTTAGGATTGTCTTGGCAGTGCGGGCTCTTTTTTGGTTCCATATGAGCTGTAAAGTAATTTTTTCCAGTTCTGTGAAGAAAGTCATTGGTAGCTTAATGGAGATGGCATTGAATCTATAAATCACCTTGGGCAGTATGGCCATTTTCACTATATTGATTCTTCCTATCCATGAGCATGGAATGTTCTTCCATTTGTTTGTGTCCTCTTTTATTTTCGTTGATCAGTGGTTTATAGTTCTCTTTGAAGAGGTCCTTCACATCCCTTGTAAGTTGGATTCCTAGGTATTTTATTCTATTTGAAGCAATTGTGAATGGGAGTTCACTCGTGATTTGGCTCTCTGTTTGTCTGTTATTGGTGTATATAAGAATGCTTATGGTTTTTGCACATTGATTTTGTATCCTGAGACTTTGCTGAAGTTGCTTATCAGCTTAAGGAGATTTTGGAACGAAATGATGGGGTTTTCTAAATATACAATCATGTCATCTGCAAACAGGGACAGTTTGACTTCCTCTTTTCCTAATTGAATACCCTTTATTTCTTTCTCCTGCCTGATTGCCCTGGCCAGCACTTCCAACACTATGTTGAATAGGAGTGGTGAGAGAGGGCATCCCTGTCTTGTGCCAGTTTTCAAAGGGAATGCTTCCAGTTTTTGCCCATTCAGTATGATATTGGCTGTGGGTTTTTCATAAATAGCTCTTATTATTTTGAGATACGTTCCATCAATACCTAATTTATTGAGAGTTTTTAGCATGAAGGGCTGTTGAATTTTGTCAAAGGTCTTTTCTGCATCTCTTGAGATAATCATGTGGTTTTTGTCTTTGGTTCTGTTTATATGCTGGATTACGTTTATTGATTTGCATACGTTGAACCAGCCTTGCAATGACTACTGGGTACATAACGAAATGAAGGCAGAAATAAAGATGTTCTTTAAAACCTATGATAACAAAGATGCAACATACCAGAATCTGTGGGACACATTTAAAGCAGTATGTAGAGGGAAATTTATAGCACTAAATGCCCACAAGAGAAAGCAGGAAATATCTAAAATTGACACCCTAACATCACAATTAAAAGAACTAGCGAAGCAAGAGCAAACACATTCAAAAGCTAGCAGAAGGCAAGAAATAACTAAGATCAGAGCATAACTGAAGGAGATAGACACAAAAAACCCTTCAAAAAAAATCAATTAATCCAGTAGCTGGTTTTTTGAAAAGATCAACAAAATTGATAGACTGCTGGCAAGACTAATGAAGAAAAGAGAGAAGAATCAAATAGACACAGTAAAAAATGATAAAGGGGATATCACCACCGACCCCACAGAAATACAGACTACTATCAGAGAATACTATAAACATCTCTATGCAAATAAGTTAGAAAACCTAGAAGAAAATGGATAAATTCCTGGACACATACACTCTCCCAAGACTAAACCAGGAAGAAGTTGAATCACTGAATAGACCAAGAACAGGCTCTGAAATTGAGGCAATAATTAATAGCCTACCAACCAAAAAAAGTCTAGGACCAGATGGATTCACTGCCGAATTCTACCAGAGGTACAAGGAGGAGCTGCTACCATTCCTTCTGAAACTATTCCAATCAATAGAAAAAGAAGGAATCCTCCCTAACTCATTTTATGAGGCCCACATCATCCTAATACCAAAGACTGGCAGAGACACAGCAGAAAAAGAGAATTTTAGACCAATATCCCTGATGAACATCGATGCAAAAATCCTCAATAAAATACTTGCAAACCGAGTCCAGCAGCACATCAAAAAGCTTATCTACCATGTTCCCTACTCTTTTCAAACTTCAAGTGGAAAAAGGAGGTCTTTTTGGAGTTGCTAATCCTGCAGTGTGGGGTTAGGGGAAGGGTGATGCCAGCACTCCTGTGACTGCTCCAGCTAGTTTCTCAGTAGGTTGTGTGCCCAACCAGTCCACTGTCTTTGGACGTCGTTCAGCACTGGGACACACCTACGATTTGCAGTCCTTATGACCTAGACTGCCCTTCAAGTTTACCTGGAGACACAGAGCACTGCAGCACTTGGTGCTAGGTTTGCAGGAACTCAAGCTCGAACTGCTGGGATCTGTGATTCCCCTCTGGTAGGGCTGATTTAAATGCTCCCTCTGTGGGCGAGCATCAGTTGAGTTTGGTCCAGCTTTTCTTTCTGTTCTAGTAGGACGACACTGGGTTCAATGCCTCACAATTGCTGTGTTCTTCCTCCCCCAGTGCCCAAAGATGTTCACCACACTTGGTTACTGGGGGGTTAGGGAGGGATGGGCTCAGTGATGCCAGACTTTTTTGTTTGTTTGTTTGTTTAAATCTCTTCAGTGAGAAGAGATCCACCAGCCTCGGCCTCCCAAGGTGCTGGGATTACAGGCATGAGCCGTTTTAAAGCAGTTTCTGCTAATTCTTCTACACTCCTCCCATCAAGAAGTGGAATCTAATTTCCCTCTCTTTGAATAGCGCTGGCCTTTTTGCCTCACTTCCAGTGAGGAAAATACTGTTGGAGTAATATGTGACTTCCAAGGCTGATCAGAGGAGGTAATACTGCTTCTACCTGACTTTCTTTCTTGAGATGCTGATTCTTGGAATCCAGCCACCATGCAGCAAGAAAGCCCAGGACACAGTGAAAGCCCACTTGTGGGAGTTGCAGCTGACAGCTCCAGCAGACAATCGGCATTTGTTTCCAGACATGGCCGAGGCAACCTCTGAGATGATTTCCACCTCAGCCACCATCTGACTGCAACTGCATGAGAGACCAGTGTGAGAAACACTGAGCAGAGCCCAGTCAAACCTGAGACCTGTAAGAGATAATAATCCAATAAGTTTTGTTGCTTTAAGCCACTAAATGTTTGGGTGATTTGTTATACAGTAATAGATAACTGGAATACTACTTTTATCATTATCACCAAATTTGCTGTCAGTTCTCTTCCTCATAATACTTGATTTATCAACAATATTTGATACTCTTGCTCACTCTCTTCTTCCTGAGATACTTTTCTTTCACTTGGTTTTCAAGCCAATGCATTTTCCTGATGATCTTTCAACATCTCTGGCTGCTCCTTCTTGGTTTCCTTTGCTATATACCTCACATATCACAGGCTTCTTAATATTGTTGCCTTAAAAACATAATCCTTGGATTTTTTCTCATTTGTATCTGTACTTACTCCTTTGGTGATTTCATCTAGGTGTGGGCTTGAAATATAATCTATATGTTGATGCTTCCCAAGTTTCTCTCTCCAGCCTAGTCCTCTTGCCCAAGTTCCATACTTGTCTTTACAAATTACTCTATATCACCACTTAGATGACAAATGAGCCTGTCCAATTCAACATATTCAAATCTGAGCTACTGACATTTTCCCCTCAAACTACTCTTCTCTCAGTTTTACTAATATCAGTAAATGGCGGTGATATTCTATCACTTTCTTAGGTCCAAAATTTTGGAGTCCCCCTTAACTGCTCTCTTTCTCTTACAATCCATATTGAATACAGTGGTACTTATTATTTATTTTATCTTTAACGTGTATCGGTATCCTACAGTTTCTCATTGCCTCCACTGCTACCTTCATAATTCATGCAACCATTATCTATCATCTGGATTATTGCCATAGCCTTCTCACTGGTCTCCTTGCTCTCTCACAATCTATTGTCAACACAGTAGCCAGGTTGTGATCCTTGTAAACTGCAAGTCAACTCATATCTCTTTTCTGGGTAGACTCATCTCACTTGGAAAAGAAGCCAAAGTTTTTACGATAACTTCTTAAGGGACATGAAAACTGTCTTTTAATAATCCGAAGGGCGGTTGGGTAAAGAGAAATTAGATGTGCGAAATGCAGCTCCAAAAGAGGAAAATTCCGACCATTGGCAGAAATTCCTGATATACAAACTAGGGGTAATGCGTAAGGAAAACTGCTTCCAAATTTTTCTGCACACTGCAACTAGAGTGACATTTCTAACATGGGATTTTTTTCCATTATCAATCTTATACGTAAAATTTCTCATGAATTCCCATGCCCTATGATCAAGTCCAAACTTCTTAGTCTACCAGAAGACAATAGAAGTAAGCTGAGGAAAAAATGGTGAAAGGCGTGGAACTCAATGCTAAAAAGTTTAGACTTTAGGATGATAGGGAAACATTGAAGGGTCCTTAGTAGAGGAGTGACATTATCAGATTTGTTTTCTAGGTTAATTCTCATGGTAGCAGAAAGGATGGATTTGCACAGGGAGACACTGAGGATAAGAACACTAGATAGATAAATATTTCAGATGTTTGGCCAAGAGCTGAGTATCACATGAATTAAAGCATTGTGGTTGTATTTGCAGGGTCTGTTTAAGTTATGAAAATGAAATTGAAAATACTTATTGATATATTAACAATGGATTAGATACACACACACACACACCCACATATATATATATATGTGATATATGATAGAGGTAGATGGTAGAGACATGAACTGATTTAGGCTAATATAAAGAGAGAGATGGCTATGGGGTAAGATTAGTTCATTTACTTTTAGTTCCATTGAGTTTTAGTTGCCTCTGAGTAATTGGAGATGTCCTGCTAGCAGTTGAAAATATGACCTCAGATTTTAGAAGACAATTCAGAATAGGAGTTACTGAAGTATAGCAAGAAGGTAAATTCATATGTGTTCAATAAATCATTCAAGGGAAACCATATAAAACAAACAAAACAAAACAAAGAAGATACTGCAGCAAAAACAGAATAAACCCCACCATGGAATGTTTGTTCTATTTTTGTTTTTACTATTTATTGTTGTCTTTCACCGTATATAGTCAATATACTGTTATCTAACTTCTCACTAAAAAGGAAATGATAAAAAGGTAGACATACCTTCTAATCTATAATAACAAGGTATATAATTGTTCTAAAATGGTTACTTTTTGCATAGTTCCAATATGATGGATTATTAGAAAAATTATTTTCTGATTGTAATATGACCTGTTGTGCTTTACTTCGTTCTCATGTATTTTGGTCCTAAGGACTTTTTCCTTATGATTTAAGATCCACTATAAAGATTCATCTATGTATGTCAGATTCTCTATAAATAAATCCCTTTCCCAAATACCAGGTCTGAGTACCAGAACTATTCTGATTCTCATACAAACTTCAGCATCTGTCTGAAGATGGTATATCTGTCCTAAGTACTGGAATAAAGGAAGGCATCAGAAATCAATGAATGGCCATTAAATCCTAAAGATTGAACAAGTAGGATGGAACTCAGTAGCTGTGTGCTTGGTCATTTTCCAACTTGCTTTTAGAAACATTTCTTACTCAAATATAGCATCATCATTCCTGTAACAAGAACAATGCCATATCCTGAAGTTATCCTGAAAGTCAAATGCAAAATTGGGTTATGAACTTGGCCCAGTCTTTTATTAGCCATGTGATATTTACAAGTCACTTGACCTCTCTAGGACTCAGTTTCTTTATGCGTAAAATAATTTTTTAAATACTGAATGTAATTATCAAGAGGGATTAAATAACAGCTGATGTGCAAAATTGAAGATATTGACTTTCTCCAATGTAGTTCCAGGAAAACAGGCATTTTTGTCTATTGTGCTTATTGTCGTATCCCAAGTGTCCAGTAGAATACCTGGCACAAAGTAGGTATTGAATAAATATTTCTTGAATAAATGAATTCAACCTTATTAGATCTGATTTTAAATCATTGAATTTGCATATTAAATAAAAAGCACAAAGAAGACATTTGGAAAAACATGTATGAGTAAATGTGGGACTGAAATACTTCATGAGGCCATGGGATCACAGCAATGCTAGCTGTTTTGAATGAGAAAAATCACATCAAATGGAGTAGAAAATCTTGAAATGTAAATGAGTGGAACTCTCTTATGCATTTTATTCATTTTGATACCTTTTATAGTTTTAAATTTTGTGGATACATAATAGGTTTATATATATATATTTGTTTCAATATTGAAATGAGCTTGTGAAAAGAAACTCAAGTTAAAACAAAATAAAATTTTACCAGGAGATAGGATTTTTGAGCAATTACTTTAAATTTATTCGTACCTGTATTTCTGAACATTCTATTTGAAGTATCAATTACTTTCCTAAGCAAATATAGTGATTTTTCTTACCCCTCGACTATCCCAACTGTGGCTACTGTTAAACAGACTTAATGTAGGCACTTAGCTACTAGGGATTTTTTTTTCACAAATAAATATGAAATCAATCTGTTTTTTACTTATCTGTGTACCAGACTGGAGATAATTAACATCATTTTACAACACTCTTTTACTTTTTATAAATTAATTTGTTTTCTTTTTCTTCTTAGTCAAATGCTAACTGAATGTTTTTTAAAAAGGGTTTTTGTGTTTTTGTGGTTCAGATATTTTTCCCTAGCTCATTTCAAGTTTTTTTTTAACCAATTGTAATGTTATACATTTTCTAAATGTCATTTTTCTGTAGAACAACATATAGTTGGGTCTTGTCTTTCTTTTTAAATCCACTATGGCAATATCTGTTATTTAGGGTATTTAGACCATTTGTATTTAAAGTGATTATTGTTAGAGTTGGATTGATACCTACCATGCTTGTAGCTATTTTCTATTAGTTGCACCTTATCATTTGTTTCTTTTTTCCTTCTTTCTTATTGTTTTCTCTGGTTTTAGTTGAGTATTTTATACATTTCCATTTTCTCTTCTCCCTTAACATACCAAATATATTTCTTTTGAAAAGAATTTAGTGTCTGCCCTAGAGTTTGCAATATAAATTCATTATTGATCTAAGTCAGCTTTCAAATAACATACCACTTCATGGTTAGTAAAGGTAACTTGTAACATGATATTCCCAATTCTTCCCTTATGTATCTTATAAAAGTGGGTCATTCATTTCATTTATCCATATGCTACAACTACTCAATACATTGTTACTGCTATTACTTTGAACAGTTATCTAATAGATCAATTAAGAATAAAAAAGATTTTTTTCTAACTTCATTTGTTCCTTCTCATTATTTCTTTATGCAAATCTGAAGTTTTTACCTATACAAATTTTTCTTTACCCTGATTAATATTAGACATTTCTTACAGGGCAGGTGTGTGGGTAATGAATCATTCAGATTTCTCAGAGACAGTCTATATTTCTCCTTCAGCACTTAATAGTAATTTTGCTTGATATAGAATTCTTAGGTTGGTATTTATTTTCTTTCAACATTTTGTTATACTCTCCTCTTCTTTGGCTTTCTTTCTTTCTTTTTTTTTTTGGAACAGAGTTTCACTCTCATCGCCCAGGCTGGAGTACAGTGGTGCCATCTCAGCTCACCATGACCTCCGCCTCCAGGGTTCAAGCAATTCTCCTGCCTCAGCCTCCCGAGTATCTGGGATTACAGGCATGTGCCACCACACCCA
This sequence comes from Rhinopithecus roxellana, assembly GCF_007565055.1. Taxonomy (NCBI): domain Eukaryota; kingdom Metazoa; phylum Chordata; class Mammalia; order Primates; family Cercopithecidae; genus Rhinopithecus; species Rhinopithecus roxellana. Next base: position 131,572,832 of record NC_044555.1, on the reverse strand, counting down.
GCTAATTTTGTATTTTTAGTAGAGACGGGGTTTCTCTCTATTGGTCAGGCTAGTCTCCAACTCCCAACCTCAGGTGATCCACCCACGTCGGCCTCCCAAAGTGCTGAGATTACAGGCGTGAGCCACCACACCCGGCCGGCTTGGTATTTTTGAAAATGTTCTCTTCATCTATGGTTTCCTGAAGTTTGAATATGCTATTCTTGGGTATATATTATTTGGTATTTATTGTGCTTAGTGTTCTCTGAGCTTCCTGTATTTGTGGTTTGGTGTCTGCCATTAATTTTGGAAACTGCTCAGCCATTATTACATCAAACAATAATAATATTTGATGTAATAATATTACATCTGATTCATTTTCTCTTCTCATTCTGCTGTGCTATGCTTTTTAATGCATGTATGTGCTACAACTTTTGAAATTATCCCACTGCTCTAGGCTGTTCTGTTTCTTTCATTTGTTTTCTGTCTCTGCGTTTCAATTTGGAAAGGTTCTTTTGACATATCTTAAAGTTAAATGATTTTTTTCTTCAGTTGTATTCAGTCTGCTGATGAGACCATAAAAGGCCTTCTTCATTTCTGTTAGTGTTTTTGATTTCTCACATTTTCTTTTAATACTTAGAATTTCCATCTCTCTGCTTACTTTACCCATCAGTTCTTGCATATTGTCTACTTTTTCCATTAGAGCCCTTAATGTATTAATCAAAGTTATTTTAAATTCCCTACCTGAAAATCCCCAAATCTTTGCCATACCTGAGACTGGTTCTAATGTTTGTGTTGGCCCTGAAGGCTGTTTTATTTTTTCTTGCCTTTAGACTTGTACTTTTTGTTGAAATTCAAACATGATATATAGGGTAATAGCAACTGAGGTGAATAAGCCTTTAGTGTGAGGTTGAGGAAATTTATAAAATCCAGACTTCAGTAAAGACAGACTTTATTTGAAAAGACTATTGCAATAGGGAGAATGCACAAAATCTGTTAAGTGTCTCAAAAGTAAGCACAGACGAAATTCTCTTTCATAGGAAAGAGTAAATAAGGCTAGAAAGAACTGGTTATTGGGGAGTGAGATAAACCAGTGACATAATCAGACTGTTCATAAGATTTCCATGTTTATTACATGTGTGACTATAAGTAGAACCAGAAATTTCTTTCCTCGGTGTCAGCCAATTTTCAGTAGTAATCATTAGAACTGGTTGTTCTGTATGCTAATGATTGTTTAAACTTAGGGCTGAGACAAACCTCAGGATACTATGGGAAGGAAAGATGCTTAATTAAGATTTTCTCAAGTCAAGGTTAACAGGCATTTTGTTTGCAATAATCAGTGGGAACAAACACTTCAGCTAATTAGTCACTTAGAATGGGAATTTGGAAGGTCTGTGCCTGGCCTTGTCTTAGGTAAACAAATGGGTTTCCTACAAGACTTAGATAAGTCATATGGAGAAGGATGATTCTTTGCAATAAGCTGTTTCCCAGAACAATAAGCAGGTTGTGATGTTTTTAAAATGGTAACTGTTTCCAGGATTACAGAGCTTCGGTATAAAGGTCAACATTGCCAGGTTTTTTGTTAGTATGGTTAGGAGTTGGGTTTATCTAAGTTTTGCTGTAGCTTTGGGTGTGAGAAACTTCAAATTCCTCTGGTGTTCTTGTTTTTGTCTCTCTTGTCTTTGGGGTTTCCTAAGAACACATTCTTAAATAGAGTTTGCACGCTTAGTGGCTCTTTCAGCTAGAGCAAGTGTCCTGGAGCACTGTCTATTTGGTGGTAAGGTATAGAGGAGGAGCCACATTCTGTTATCTTATTAAATCTCAGTCTTGTAGTATGTGTCTGAGCTATGGCCTTCATAAGTGTTTCTTACCTTTCCTTCTCCGTTGGGTAAGATGAGAAGGCTAGAGAGGGATGAAGTTAAGAAATTGTCTGCTTCCTGGGTGTGGTAAGACTTTAGTAAAAATCAGTTTCTGTAGAGAGTAGGCCTTTGTTACAGAGATTTATGATGGCTAATTTTGTGTTTCACCTTGACTGGCAATGGGGTGCCCAGACATTGCGTTAAACATTATTCTAGCTGTATCCATGAGGGTGCTCCTGGCTGAAGGTAACCTTTGGTTCAGGAGATTGAGTAAAGTAGATTGCCTTCCTAATGTCTGCGAGCTTCCTTTAATCCACTGAAGCTCTGAATAGAACAAAATGGCTAAATAGGAGGGAACTCTTTCTGCCTGACTGCCTTTGAGCTGTGACAGTAGTCTTTTTCTGCCTTTAGACACAAACTGAGGCATTGGCTTTTCCTAGTTCTTGAGCCTGGAGACCTTCAGACTGAAACATACCATCAGCTCTCCTGATTCTCAGGCTTTCAGACTGACACTGGACCCACACCATTAACTCTCTTGGGTCTCCAGTTTACTGAGTGCAAATCTTGGGACTTGTCAGTTTTCAAAATTACAAGAACCAATTTCTTATAATAAATCTCTACATGTATAGCCATCCTATTGGTTCTTTTTCACTGGAGACTCCTAATGCAAGAATGTGTTGGGCTATTTAAAGATGGATACTTTTGTCCTCCTCCTGCCAGAGCTGTAGAAGATTTTTCTTGGCTCTTCGTCATGAAAACCTTCTGGGATTCCTGAAAGGAAAACCCATGTAAGTGTGGTGGCCTCCCTGATACTACAGCCCTGAGGAGTTTCTCACGCTCACCGTGTCCACACTCAGCTCCTAGGAATTCATGAAAATTACTGATGAAAGGATCACCAGTTGCCGGGCACAATGGCTTATGCTTGTGATCCCAACATGTTGAGAGGCTGAGGCGGCGGATCACGAGGTCAGGAGTTCGAGACCAGCCTGGCCAATGTGGTGAAACCCCGTCTCTACTAAAAATACAAAAATTAGCCATGTGTGGTGGCGCACGCCTGTAATCCCAGCTGCTCGGGAGGCTGAGGTGGAAGAGTCACTTGAACCCGGGAGGCGGAGGTTGCAGTGAGCCAAGATCGTGCTGTTGCACTCTAGCCTGGGTGACAGAATGAGACTCTGTTCTAACATAAATTAAATAAATAAATAAATAAATAAATAAAAGTGCCACCAGTTAGTGACTACAGTGTCTACTGCTCCAGATAATCTCATCTTCAGCTATGTATCTTTGTATCTCTGTATTTACCTGTTTCTACACATTTGGAATAGCATTTTACTCTGTGACATAAATATTTGTCTTTCAGTCAGATGGTTTGGAAGGAAATGAAAACAACTTTTACAATTTCTTACTATGACCAGGCTAATAATGCAAGAAAATTTTGTCATTTTGACAAAGAGAAAATAACATTCTACTTTTGCATTAGTATATTTTATATTTTAGTTCTTTTTGTAAAAGTGCATATATACCCAGTATTCCTTAGCCAGCTCTGACCACAACAAATAAAATAAAATGGCCGAGCGTGGTGGCTCATGCCTGTAATCCAAGCACTTTGGGAGGCCAAGGTGGGCGGATCACGAGGTCAGGAGATCGAGACCACCCTGGCTAACATGGTGAAACCCCATCTCTACTAAAAATACACAAAATTAGCTGGGCATGGGGGCACGTGCCTATAGTCCCAGCTACTTGGGAGGCTGAGGCAGGAGAATTGCTTGAATCCAGGAGGTGGAGGTTGCAGTGAGCCGAGATTGTGCCACTGCACTCCAGCCTGGGTGACAAAGCGAAACTCCGTCTCAAAAATAAATAAATAAATAAATACATAAATAATCGATAAAATTCTCCTTTACAGCTTTTTATATAATTTAGGTTTTGAACTATATCCCACCACTTTTTATTTTGAAACTACTAGTCATTTTACTTTAGGACAAAACTATTTTTCCTTATTAAAACATATCTTGTTTATCTTGCATACAAAGTTGTTCGACTATGCTACTTTGCTACTAGTTGAGTTTATTCACATATATTGATTATCATTTTCATTCATAGTAGCTTTCATTTTACAGAGAAAATTGAGATATGGATGACTGTAAACTCTGTTATACATCAGTATTTCGTAGCAAATTAGCAAAGCTCATAAATATACCTCAGAACTTTTTTTTTTTTTTTTTTTTTTTTGAGATAGAGTCTCACCCTGTTGCCCAGGCTGGAGTGCAATGGCGCGATCTCGGCTCACTGCAACCTCTGCCTCCTAGGTTCAAACGATTCTCCTGCCTCAGCCTCCTGAGTAGCTGGGATTACAGGCGCCCACCACCACACTCAGCTAATTTTTGTATTTTTAGTAGAGACAGGGTTTCACCATGTTGGCCAGGCTGGTCTCGAACTCCTGACCTCGTGATCCACCCACCTTGGCCTCCCAAAGTGTTGGGATTATAGGCGTGAGTCACTGCGCCTGGCCATCTCAAAACTTTTTATAACCATAAACATCCCTTACACTACAACTTTTCAAGATGACAAAAATTAATGCACTCATCAGCAGACCCAAACATATATAGCTTTAAAAATATGCATAGAGATTAATATTTTAGTATTTTATCTTAGTTAGAAATAATCCACATATTTAACAAATAATCATTAATTAACCTTATATAACATAAACCTAAGGTTTTACCTTACCAAAAGATCTTGAAAACTGTTTTTTAAATGACATATTACAAAACATAGTGTTGAAATAATGTTTTTCAAAATAGTAATTTAATTTGGTTAAAGATAAATTTTCTTTTTTTATATTTAAGACTAAGTCATTCAATCAGTAAACCTGTACAAACTTAGGAAGACTATCCCAAGTAGAATAAAAATATATGCCTATATATGCCTATATATATATATGCCTATATATGTGATATATATATCTCCTTGATAATTCAGAAGACTGTTTTTAGGCCAACTACCTTATAGTTAGTCTCATTTATTATGATTTACCTAAATTGTATGAACTTTAGCTTTTAAAATATTTGGACTAACTTATATAGTAGTACTTTTGAAAATAGTAGATGGTTAATTTCCTTAATTTCTGAAGTTTACAGGAATACTTAATTTATACAACCATTTTTAAAATCTCTAAGCAAATCAAAATAGTTTTCCTTTAATGCATTTTATATTCTAATATGGCGGTATTATCTGGGGGTAAGGAAATAATGGGTTTGGGCCATAATCCTGAAAGACACAATCTCAAGTGCTATAATCCCAAACAATGAAACCCTGAAAGGTCAAAATCCTGAAAATATAATTATTGAAAAAATTATTTAAAAAAAAATTTAGAAGACATTTATTTACATCTTTAAAGGGGGGATTTATTTGAAAATCATATAAACATGATGGAATAATTCATTGACCACTTTCCACAATTAAATGTGCAATAATAACATATTTTTGCAAGTATAAGCACTTAAATATCCTAACAACAGCCACACATGTATAACAACTATGAGCAGATCACCAGTATTCATAAAGAAATAGGTCAAAAGTAAAATGTATGGATATATATTACTATGGTTCATAATTATGTCCACCTCATTTTATAACTGCTGTTTTTTGAAATTCCATGTCAATCTAAGTCTTTTGATGAAAACATCGGTCGCAATATGTCACCACCACATCTGCAATAGTCCAAAAAACTTAGATCTCGAGCAATTTTATCTTTTATAAATGCAGTTGTACAAACAGGATGTTTCTTCATTTCTTGAGGAAGTATCAGTGTTTCCATATAGATGCACAATGCTTATACACAAAATCAACATTGTTATAATGTACTTTCCTAGAGTCAAATTTGCAAAAAGTGCATAAACTGATTAGAATTCTCTAAAAGTCTTTACGCAGTTTATACTTCTATTATTGGAAATGATGTGAAGATGAAATACATAGAGGAGTGCATTTTAAAAAATGATGCTGACAATTTGAAATGGTGGTAAAAAAACTAAAAAAGGAAAAAATCTAAAACACTAAAAAAGTTGACATATGAGAAAATGTGTTAGGAGGTTAGATATGAACAATTGCACAGAAGTAGTCCATAAAAGCTGGCTAACTCTGACAATCATTAACTGTATTCTGAAGTCTTGCATTTTGATTAATGGCTGCTTTTTTCCTTTAGGGCATAGTTCTTCTTGCAGAATACGTTCACATTCATTTTCTATGTGGAACTGCTCTTTTTGAAATTGTTGTATGATTCAATTCACATCAACATGAGCATTCCCTACTAAATTTTCCCATATTCTGTGCCATGCTTCTATGTTGTTTTGGGTATGCAGAAATTCCCCATGCACCCACACACGGAGAACAAATTTGGCGGAAACAATACTGGTGATCAAACAGCAACACTATTGCTTAAGTGTCTTCTTATCCTACTGTGCACACAATTATTTTCAAGCCAGTCAGTAACTTTGCTGGCTTATTCAGGGAAATGTGGCTTTAATTCATTAAATGCTTATGGAATCTTGTCACCTGGAAGAAATGCCAATGCAGATAAATGACACATTTAGACTGAAGTTTTTGTCACTGCTGTATCATGTGGCCAATCCACTCATCTGAATTTTCTGCCAAATGCATTGGGCTGAATTGTGTGTCGGAGGGTGAGGGGAGCTGGGGAGGAAACTATAGATAATACCTTGAAATTTACTTTTGGAAGCCTTGATTGCACCTATTTGAAAATCTGCCATTATGATTTGGGGATTCCATTGAAACCCAGTTTCTTCTGCAAAGTCCAACAAATCTTCAAATAAGCATTTCTAAAGTGTTTCACTTTTCCAGTCATTAGTATATAAATGGGTGGGTGAGTTTCAGAAATTTCAAATCCAACAGGGCCATGAATTGTATATAGTTGATTTTTTAAAGAGCAAACAGTGGGGACAGTTTTGAAAGTGCTATCCATTAGCTAAAGTGAAGCATGCCCTAGTTTTTCTGTGTGGTAAATATGTCTGTTTTCTTCAACAGTCAAGTCCCTAACCAAGAATAGGTCACCCTTTAATGCGCTTTGTAACACTGGAAGAATTTATATATCAGCAAGTGTCTTTGTTTCTGAAGGTCGCTGAGCTTGTCAATTTTTTTTTTTTATTCTGTGATGAAGGACATTTTTTGAAGGCAAGCATGGCACTATGTGGGAAGAGGCAGATGTCCTATATGGTTGAAAAATTGGGCAAGGGAAATTTCTTGTATTTTTCACCTGGATTTTTACTTCTATGATCTTTAAAACACTTGAAATATTAAGGTGAGGTAGATCTTCTCCACCTAGTCCACTCAGACTCACGTGCTGATCTCCTCTGAAAACACTCTCACAGAAACACGCAGAATAATACTTTCCTGGTTTCTAGATATTCTGTAATTCAGTTAAGCGGACATCTAAAATTAAATCTACAAATCTGCCTTTTGTCAACTTGGCAGCCATACATATCTCCTTAAAGCATAGTTAATATCCAAACAAAGACAATAGCAAATTAACAGTTCTGCTTAACACGATGCAACTATCCTGTGCGCAACTGAAAATGCTCTAATCCCTTCCCCAGAATTTGTCTTCTAGGATTTCAACATTCAGGATTGTAGCTTTCAAGATTGTGTCTTTTATGATTATGACCAACACTGGTATCTAACATACATACATAATATATATACACACATACAGACAGGCATAGAGAGATTATAGCTATAATTTTTAAAATTTAACTCATTGGTATATATGAAGAGTGGGTTCTTGCCCACCTTTACTTTTTTATTGTTATTGCTTTCAGGGGCAGGGTCTCTGTTGCCCAGGCTTGAGTTCAGTGGCATGATCGTGGCTCACTGCAGCCTCAACCTCCTGGTTCCAATCTATCATCCACCTCAGCCCTGAGCCTCATCACAAGCAGCTGGGATCACAGGCACACACCACCACATTCTGCATTTTTTTTTTTTTAATGTTTGGTAGAGGTAAGGTCTAGCTATGTTTCCCAGGCTGGCCTGAAACCCTTGGGCTCAAAAGATACTCCTGTTTCATCTTCCCAAAGTGTTGGGGTTACAGGCATGAGCCACCACATCTGGTCTATTTTTGTTTTTTAGGTTTGCATTTCTGGTAGATGGAGCAACTTGAGGTTACCTACTCAATATGAGGGCAGAAGTGTCCCCACCAATATTTTTGGAAGAGACACTTAAATTTTTTTGGCCCTGATGCATAAAATACTATGGAATCTGTGGACTTAATTTTTGAATGAGGTACTGAGGATACACCAAGTGGCCATCTAGGTGTTTCGAAAGATCATCTAAGTGGATAAAGCATTCAACCTATTTCCAATTAGATTTTCCAGCCTTTCAGTGGTTGATCTTGGGGTCCAAGTCCAAGCCATTCATGGAGGACCTGCCTCAATGACAAAAACATCTCTGAATAAGCCTCACCTCCAACCTTGGGAATCACATTTCAGCATGACATTTGGAGGAGATACAGATCCAAACCATATCATTCCACCCCTGGGCCCCCAAGTCTCATGTTCTCATATTGCAAAATACATTCAATTGTACCTTCCCAATACCCCAAAAGTCTCAACTCATCCCAGCATCAATTCAAAAGTTCTAAGTCTTATCTGAGATTCATCTCCTTTCACCTATGAGTTTATGAAATCAAAAAACACTTATTTACTTCCAAGGGACAACAGTGATACAGGCATTGGGTAAACGTTACCATTCCAAAAGGGAGAAATTGGCCAAAAGAAGGGGGCTACAGGCCCTATGCAAGTCTGAAACCCAGCAGGGCCATCATTAAAATTTAAAGCTTCAAAATAATCTCCTTTGACTCCATGTCCCTCATCCAGGGCACACTGATGCAAGGGTTGGCTCCCACAGCCTTGGGCAGCTCTGCCCTCATGGGTTTGCAGGGTTCAGCCTCCGTGGCTGCTCTCATGGGCTAGTGTTGAGTGCCTGCAGCTTTTCCAGGCACAGGATGCAAGCTGCCAGTGGATCTATCATTCTGGGATCTGGAGAAGGGAAGGAGAGTTTCCCTGTGTGGGCTCCGCCACTGGAGCAGGCCTCTGCCTAAGTACTCATACTTTTCCATACATCCTCTGAAATCTAGGAAAAAGCTACCAAGCCTCCTTCACTCTGGTATCCTGGGTGCCCAAGGACTTAATACCGCATGGAAGACATCAAGGTTTATGGTAGCTTTTGCTCTCCAAAGCAGTGGCACAAGCAGTATCTGGGGCCCTTTGAGCTAAGGCTGGAACTGGAGAAACTGGGATGTGAGGAGCAGTGTCCTGAGGTTTAGCAGGGCAAAGGGACCCTGGGCTGGGCCCATGAAACCGTTCTTTCATTAGAGGCCTCTGGGCCTATGATGGGAGGGGGTGTCCTGAAGATCTCTAAAATCCCTTCTAATCCTTTCTCCCATTGTCTTGAATATTAGCACTTGGCTCCCTTTTAATCATGCTACTATATATAGCAAGTGGTTGCTCCACAGCCTGCATGGATTCCTTCCCTATCATGATGATGCAAAGTTTCCAAACTTTTACACTCTACTTTTTCACATATAAGTTATTTTTATTTTTTAAATTTAATTTAATTTAATTTTTTTTGCTTTATTTATTTTTAAAATATACTTTAGGTCCTAGGGTACATGTGCACAACGTGCAAGTTTGTTACATATGTATACATGTGCCATGTTGGTGTGCTGCACCCATTAACTCATCATTTACATTAAGTATATCTCCTAATGGTATCCCTCCCACCTCCCCTCACCCCATGACAGGCCGCGGTGTGTGATGTTCCCCTTGCTGTGTCTGGCACATATACACCATGGAATGCTATGCAGCCATAAAAAAGGATGAGTTCATGTCCTTTGTAGGGACATGGATGAAGCTGGAAACCATCATTCTCAGCAAACTATCGCAAGGACAAAAAAACCAAACACCGCACGTTCTCACTCATAGGTGGGAATTGAACAGTGAGATCACTTGGACACATGTAAGTTCTAACTTAAGTCATTCCTTTTCTCCCACACCTGAGTATAGGCTATTAGAAGCAGCCAAGTAACTTCTTGAATGCTTTGCGGCTTAGAAATTTCTTCGACCAGTTAACCTAAATCATCACTCTTAAATCCCTAGGCATGAAGACAATGCAGCCAAGTTCTTTGCAAAGGCATAATAAGGGTAACCTTTGCTCCAGTTACCAATAAGTTCCTTATCTCCATCTGAGACCTTGTCAACTTCGACATCACTGTCCTTATCACCCTTTCATTCTGGTCACAACCATTTAACCCATCTCTAAGAAGTTCCAAACCTTCCCTCAGTTTTCTGTCTTCTTCTGAGTCCTCCAAACTCCTCCAACTTCTGTCTGTCACTCACTTCCAAAGCCAGTTCCATATTTTCAGGTATCTTTACAGCAATGACCACTCTTTGGTACCAGTATTCTGTATTAGTCCATTCATGTATAACTATAAAGATATACCTGAGACTGGGTACTTTATAAAGAAAAGAGGTTTAATTGGCTTATCATTCTTCAGGCTGTACAGGAAGCATGGTTGTGGCATCTGCTTCTGGTGAGGACCTCAGGAAGCTGATAATCATGGTGTGAGGTGACAGGAGGCCAAGATGTCACATGGTCATAGTGGGAGCAAGAGAGTGAGGGAGGAAGTACCACACACTTTTAAACAACCACATTTCCCATAAAATCAGAGGAATAACTCATTCATTACCAAGCAGATGGCACTAAGCCATTCTTGTCTAAGAAATTCAGTCTGATGATCCAAACACCTCACAAGTCCCCATCGTCAATGCTGGGGATTACATCTCTATATGACATTTGGAGGTAAAAAAATACAAACAATATTAGTCACCAAAGTTCTAAATTGTCTATTAAAATTTTTTAGATAGTGAATTGAATTAATGTCACAATGGAAGGCATATGGTCAGCAGGAGAAAAGGAAGGAGAGAAGACAATAGAATGAGAGTTATACATGGAGTCAGTTAATTAAATCAAATGTAAGACCTTATAGGAGGGATGAAGGAGTCCTACCTGATTACTCCCTTACACAGTCCCTCCCACAATACCCAATAGAGAAGCCAAGGAAAACCAGAAATTTTCCACACAAGCATGAGAAGGGTTATAATTCAAGGGTCAGGGAATAATTCTCTAAGAGTCAATGAAAAATTTATTTGGTCAAAAAAATCAAAGCAACTCCTTACTATGCTACAACATATGTGATACTCAGAGCACTGGTTTAAAAGTTTAATTCACAGAGGAATTCCTGAAGTCATGGAAAGGAGAGGAGATGAAAAAATTTGCAAAGTGTAATTAATTACCTGGAAATGGATGATGTGGGCCCGTACTGTAGTACAATCTTTTTATTTTTATATTTTTATTTTTAATTTATATGGGTAAATAGTAGGTACATATTCTTATGGGGTGCCTGAGGTGTATTGATAAAGGCATACAATGTGTAGTAAGCGTAAATGGGGTATCCATCACCTCAAGAATTTATCATTTCCTTTTGTTACAAACATTCCAGTTTACACTCTTTTAGTTATTTTTAAATGCACACTAAATTATTGTTGACTGTTATCACCCTGTTGGACTATGAACTACTATATCTTATTCATTGTAACATAATTTTGTACCCATTGACAGTTTCCCCTGTGCCTCCAAGCTCCACTACCCTTCCCACTACATTCCCTCTGGTAACCATCATTGTACTTTCCATCTCTATGAGCTCAATTGTTTGGATTTTTAGATCCCACAAATAAATGAGAACATGCAATATTTCCCTTCCTTTAATGATTGCTTCTTTAAACATTCTCTAAATAAATAACGGAATAGAAATTTGAAGCATAAGAGTTTAGTTAAATGTATGCAAATTCTTACTAATTGTTGAAAAATTATAGTACATTTAAGCATTTGATTAAAATCAGAAGTCAAATATTACAGTTTCTTAAATGCTTAAAAAGCAGAAAAAATTCACATTTTTGAAAGTTCATCACCTTATTTTTACCCAAAACATTTACAAAACTGTTAATTTTGTGAACAGTAAAAGCTGATACTTAGCACTTGGCATGTACCAAAGCAGCTGACCCCAACAACAGCTCTATGAGATGGTGTAGAGGGAAAATTCTCTATAACCACATTTCCCCTCTAGTCTCACACCACAGTAACAACCAACACAGAAGACTTCCGTGACCAAATGTGTGGGTTTTTTTTTCTCCAAACATCAAGCAGCAGACACCAGCTGGTAGTCCTCTAATTTAGTTACAACATTATCTATCCAGAAATAATGTCAGATCCCACAATTTGAGGGCTCAGTCCCCAAGACTGCTCCCCCGCAACACACACCAGTCTCAAGTCTGTGCCTCTGGAACTTCTGACTGACTGGCTTCAAGTTGTTACCATGATCCCCTCTTTGGGTTCGATTAATTTGCTAGAGTGGCCCTCAGAACTTAGGGAAACACTTACTTACATCTCCTCATGTATTATAAAGGATATTTCAAAGGATACAGATGAAGAGACACATAGGATGAGGTATGGGGAAAGGGGCACAGAGCTTCCATGCCCTCCCTGGGTGCACCATCCTCTAGAAAACTCCACGTCTTCGTCTATCCAGAAGCTCCAGGAACCCAGTCCAGTCCTCTTGGGTTTCTAAGGGAGATTCATGATGTCAGCATTCCTTCCCCCAGAGTATAGGATGGGATACTGTCCTGGCAAGGTCTAAAGATCTACAATCAGGAAGGCAGAGGAAGAGAGTAAAAAGGCAGGAGAGGGTCAGAGGCCCCTGAGGCCTCATACACCTAACATTATAACAAACAACTGTAACAAGGGCTATGGGAATTATGAGCCAGGAACCGTGAACAAAAAAAACCAATATATCTATCTGTCTATATATATATATATATCATAGCACCACAGATGAGTTCCATTAGTATACCCATTTGACAGATGAGTACATTAAGGCACAGAGAGGTTGAGTCCTTGTCCAAGTTCCTGCTGCTGGTAAGATGCAACTCTCTAATTTGAACCCAGGTGATGTGGCTCTGAAGTTTAGACCATTGACCACTTCTTTGCACTGGACTCGAAATGTTACCTTCATTATATTTTCTCTCCTGTGCCACTTGATGTCACTTCCTTTGACCTCAGTGGTTCGGGTTCTCACACTTCTCCAGAATTTAGTGCTGCCTTGAGCGCTGTAAGTTCAGATGATGGGCTGATGGTGTCTTGATGAGGTCCAGATGTGGTCCCTGAGCCACTGGACATCAGGCAAGAACATCTCATGGTCACATATTTGTACATGGTTATGGCTTACTGGGAAGGCCAGAAGGGAAGACAGGAGCGGGGTGAGGTCCTGCTTCCTGAGAATGTAAGACGAATAGTGGCATATCATTTTATGAACTTGAAATCATGTCACTCCACTCACCACTCAGGCCTGAGAGCAGTTAGTCCTGATGCCCCCAGGTGTTAAATCATGTGACCTGTGAAAGTGTGTCAAGAGACCTACTTATATTTGATGAAGCCCCCCTATAAGTGCTGTTTTTATCGTTTTAAATAAACGAATTTGTCAAACGGTGGAATAGGGTGTCTCTGTGTCAAGTTGTAAATCACTATCCTCGAGGCTACTTGCTGAGTCAGTGAGTCATTACATTTATGTTTTGACAAATAGTGCCAGTATCCCTGCAAGTGACATCACTGAATTATAGTCCCACAGCCCTTTATGAATAGCCTTGTGATGATGATGATTATCTCAATAATGAGACTGCTAATAATAGCAGCTCTTACATATTTAGAGTCACGTGCCAGGCCCTGTGCTGAGCACTTTTACATCACCTTTCTTAAGGTAGGTAAGAGTATTTTTCCATTTTCATCACTGGACTTTGAATTAGAGCCTCGTTTCCCAAGGTTGAATCAGCATCCAAATCCCCTGGAACAGCTTGTTAAAGCGTAGACTGCTGGGCTCACCAGCAGTATTTCTGATCCAGTATATCTGAGTGGGACCTAATGGCTTACATTTCTAACAAATTTCCATGTGACGCCGATGTGGAGTTGCTAGTCCAGGGACCACTATTTGGTAAACATTGAATTAAAGAAATGATTACTGTCGGCCAGGCCCGGTGGCTCACGCCTGTAATCCCAGCACTTTGGGAGGCTGAGGCGGGCAGATCACAAGGTCAGGAGTTTGAGACCAGCCTGACCAACATGGTGAAATCCCGTCTCTACTAAAAATATAAAAATTAGCCAGGCATGGTGGCATGCGCCTGTAATCCCAGCTATTCAGGAAACTGAGGCAGGAGAATCGCTTGAACCTGGGAGGCGAAGGTTGCAGTGAGGCAAGATCGCGCCATTGCACTCCAGTCTGGGTGACAGGGCGAGACTCCGAGACTCCGTCTCAACAACAACAACAGCAACAACAACAAAAGAAATGTTTACTGTCACTTTACAAAGCCCGGCAAGGGAGTTGTTATCTTCCTGTTTGAATTTTACATTTTGGTCCTTGATGTCCTTAGGTGTAAGGTCATCACCCGGGCCATATAGCCTGGGAGGTGCGAGGGTCAATTTAGAGACTGTGGACCTGAGAGGCCCCCAGTGGCTGTGTTCCAGAACACAGGTAACCTTGTGGAGACCTCTCAGGGTGAGGGATATCCAGGTGGCCACAGAAAGAGGAAAAGCCTCATTCCCATTCACAGAGGTGGGAAACGCCACTTCCTAGCACACCTTAAGGTGCTACTTGTCATTGCCATGGAAAACTGCAGGAAGCCTTAAATCTAGCTGTATTCAGGGCAGAAACTACCCAAAAGACTGCGCCCCTGGGTGTGTGTTAGGAACCCCCCTAGCGGGAATCCAACCCTAGCTGGGAATCCTAGCTGGGAATCCTCAACCCCTTCCGGCCACAGGTGTGTACACGGCTGAAGACTGGGAGAGCGGGAGAGAGATGAGGAGAGTCTGTGGACAAAACTGAGGTGAGCAGTGCTTTTGGAATTGCTGTTCATTTAGGGCAGAGAGAGCCTTGGGGCACGCTGAAAGCCAAGAAGGGCACTGACATTATCTTTGCAGTTGCCATCTCTTTTCAAGCAAAGCTGGATTGCCATGGACAGTTGTGAATAGATATGATTATGGAAGACACTTAGATATTTAACGTGAATCCATTTCAATATTTAACACTAATAGCATGCAGGAGTCCCTTTGGGTTGAATACATACCAGACCAGAGTTAGTATCTAGCAGTCACCACCCTTTCTACTCTTATTGCCATTAGAACTTCTCTGATTTTTTTTTTTTTTTTTAGTCGGAGTTTCGCTCTTGTTGCCCAGGCTGGAGTAAAGTAGCGCCATTTCAGCTCACTGCAACCTCTGCCTCCCAGATTCAAGCAACTCTCCTGTCTCAGCCTCCCAAGTAGCTGGGATTATAGGCACATGCCACCATGACTGGCTAAGTTTTGTATTTTTAGTAGGGGCGGGGTTTTACCATATTGGTCAGGCTAGTCTCGAACTCCTGACCTCAGGTGATCTGCCTGCCTTGGCCTCCCAACGTGCTGGGATTACAGGAGTGAGCCACCGTGCCCGGCCTCTGATTATTTTTTCATTTGTTGTGCTTGTGGCTCAATCCCTTGCTTCATTCCAGGCTCGCCCCAAAGTGTCCTCCTCCAGGAAGCTTTCCTTGGTTGTCCCATGAAAATTTACCTACCCCTCATCTCTTCTCCTTGCTTTTATTTTGTTGTCTTCAGAAGCTGTACGATCCTGCTGACAGTCTCTTCTGCATTGATTTAGTATCTTGTGGATGATCCATCTCCACTCCCAGAATAGGAGCTCTTGTTTGTGCTCTATCACCAGACTTAGAGCAGTGCTGGGTGTGTTATAAGTGCTCAATAAATGGCTGGTGAAGCAATGATGTTCCCATCACACTTAAAATAATCCCACCACCCTCAACTATGGCTTGGAAGACCCCACACCACAGGACTATCCATGACCTTGTCTCCTCCCTTTCTTCCTTTGCTCATTGCCTCCAGCCACATTGACCTGAACCTGCCAAGCTTTTCCCAGATTTTGCCTGTGGAGTTCCCTCAGACTGGGACAGTGTCCCCAGATCTCTTCTTGGCCGCCCTTTCACATTCTTTCAGGATCTTCCCAAATATCACCTCTTTGGAGAGGCCTTTCCTGGCAGTTCTAGTTAAAATAACCCTTGTCTGTGCCTGCCCTTGTTTTGGCATTTTCATGCTAAGAATTTGGCACAATCACAAAGCAGAAATGTGGACTGGGTTGAGCTTTTCCAGGCTGCTGAGGGAGAAAATAGGAAAAATACTAACAAATAACAAATCAACCATAATAGCTTGCCTTCACTGAGCTCTTGTTATATGCTGGGAGTCAGTTACTATGTATTACCTCATTTAACTCTCACTTCCTCTGAGTTAGATTCTGTTATTACCCCTGCTTTACAAAAAAAGGAACTTGCAGTTCAGAGAGATTAAGTTACCTGCCCATGGTCACACAGCTCTTGAGTAGTAGAAACTGAAACCCAGTGTGTCAACCAGCAGAGCCTCCAGTCTTAATCACAGTACTCACAGTGGGCCGAGGAGGCCTGGAGGATGATAACTAAACTCACCTTTGCAGGGAGGACAGGTAGAATTAGGAATGAGGAGGGCATGGAGAATAGTCCAGTCATGGACAAATGCCGGGGTATGTGTCACTCAAGGAGGCATGAGAGGACCTGTGTGGTTGCTGAGGGCTGCCTGTATGCTGAGATATGTCCCAGATGGCAAGATGGTGAGACCCTTTGCTGGGACTTTATCCCACACTGACTGTGATGATGGAGGAGTAGAGACTACACAGGCGGACCCTGTACTAGAGGGACCAGGGTTCAGTTATGGGTAACTACCTTGAGCTCCCTAAGCCTCAGCTCACTGAGTGAGGCTTCACTTACATGCAAATGATGAATGCATTTACTTCATCAGCCATGGGACTATTAATAAAAGTAGCAAAACCCACCAGGTGCACACACGGGCTAGGCATTCCAGTGTTTGCCTTATGAACATTTTCTCTGTGATTCTCACAACAATCTGGTAAAGTGGGAATTGTTACTGTTGTCGATGCACAAATTGCAGCTCAGAGAAAGCAAGGTCACACACCTGGCAAGTGTCAGACTCAAGGGCTGGAAGCAAACTTGAGAGTCTGGCTTCAGAGCTGGGAACATTTAATCACTTTAATATGGTATGTAAAGTGCTCAGCATGGAGCCAAGCACACAGTGAGGACAAGTCAAACACAGCAGCAGCTGCTGCTGCTGTTCCCACTATTGGTCTTATGATTATTGTCATCATTATTTCCTCCTTTCTGTGACGTCCTAGAGTGTTCACTCTCTGCTCTTCTCCGGGCACATGGGCTTATGATTGTCTTGTGCCATTTTTCAGTAGCTTCCCCTATGAAAGACCTTTCAGTCTAACACAATTGCATTCTCTTCAAAGGCAGCATCCATTCTCCCCACCCACCAGAAGCCTGGTAAAGAGCTAGTTCCCCAGGAGGTACACAGTTATCCAGACTTTGTTTCACTGCAGATCTTTTCCCTTGACCGAGTAACAGGCTCTAATTCCATCCTATGGGCATCCCTGCTTCTCTTAGACTTTCTAGGGGTCAGTGACCATTGTGAATGTGGACACAATCTTTACTAAGAGGTCCTGGCCCAGAGGACCTGGCCCAAGGGACCTTGAACCAGGAGGTGATGCTGCAGATCTGGGAACACAGTCTTGCTGGGTAGGTCCTTACCTGTCCTTACTCAGGGAACTTGCAGACTCTTTTTTCATTCTGCCCTCTTGCTCCAGGCTTGCTTAGGCCGGAATGCATAGGGGGCCCACCTTCATACCCCATGGTAGCTCCTGCCTTGCTTGGGTCTCATATTCTGCCTGGTTGCCCCATGATCCTATCAGGGATTGGTGTGGCTAGAATTAGCATCCCATTCAAAATTATTCATAACAAAGAGAGAATGCACTGGAAGGGAATGAGGATATATTGTGGAAGCTAAGTGCAGAATGTCCACTGGGACCCATGGGAGACTGAAATAGAGAACTGAAAGGAACCACGATATGTCCTGGCCTTGGATGGGGGGGGCGGTCTCTTGTCATTGCTTATTTCTTTGTGCCTGCTTATGCCACTCTCTGCTGATTGCCTTTTTCTGCTGCAGTGAGTTTAAGGGAAGAATTATCTGCCCCGGTTCTCACTCTCTGAGGCTCCCAGATTCCTTGCCTCTACTTTTCCCTTCAAGTTTTACATCTTTACTCTCAATATTTCTCTGCAGTTGAACGTGCCTGCATTATTAATAAAAGTAGCAAAACCCACCAGGTGCATACACAGGCCAGGCATTCCAGTGTTTGCCGTATGAACATTTTCTCTGTGATTCTCACAACAACCTGGTAAAGTGGGAATTGTTACTGTTGTCCTTGCAGCGGGAAATAAACATGTGACCCCATATTTCCCTCAACCTCTTACTGCAATGCCCATCACAGTCTGGCCTCAGTCTGAGAACCTCTGCCTAAATTTCCACAAGAGGGAAGTGGAGTGGCCCAGTTTGGTTGGATAAGGGAGTCCCCACAGCCCAGTTAGCAAGGGCCATTGTTAATGAGCTGTTCTCCAAGAATGAGGGTAAGTCAGGCAGACACCCAGGAGGCATTTGCCATCACTGTCACCTGGTATCTTTTGGGAAAAAAAATATAGTCTCAGTTACAGATTAAAATCTCAGTTGTTCCCTATGCCTATAGGATGGTTCCTTGTTTCCTAAGTTATGGGCCAGGATCCTCCACTGGTAAGGAGATGACTGTAGAGGGTACACAAACACATCATCAAATGACATTGGAAGATAGCCTGAGGAAGCTGTTTCTTTCCTTCCTTCTCTAGTGGGCCAACATAAGGACAAGCAACTACTACGTCATGAGCACTGATATGATGTCATCAAGCCTGTCCTAGGCACTGTTTTTTTGTTCCACTCATTTAATGCAGCATCTCAGTCTTTGGCAATGAAAAACAAGTTCAGCCAGTGCGGTGTGTTTCAATTTAGAATATGGCCTTTCATTTTATGATGATGTCCTCTGCCTTCTTTGCTTTTAAAAGTCATTTCTTTTTTGAAATACTGGGGAGAGTAAATGATACGTGATGTCTGTATAAATGTACTTAACTAGCCAAATAACTGTGAGTTTCCCAGGTTTTGATTTTTTGCTGGTTCACAGAATGCTAAAGTCTGGGAGTCACCAAGTTGGCCCCTGTTGTCCATGTCATAAAATCTTCCCACTTACATCCCTTTTTCTCTACAGTTCATGTTCTCCACAGCTGTTAGCCCCACATTGGGCTTATAGCCATATCCTTTAGTGTAGCACTTGGGAGCCTGGGCTCTGGGGCCAGACTGCCTATTGGTGTTAAATTGTCACTCATGGGCTCTATAACCCTGGACAAGTTAATTAACCTCTTTTTCAGTGAGCAGTCTGTCTAGAGCTTCCCGGGGTCTTGTAGCTACCAGTTCTCTTGTCGCCAGAGAAGAAAAATATCCCTGTCTCTGGGTCCTCTGCGCACTGTTTTGCCCTATTCTGGAAGAAGACACATGGTGTGGGACTCTGGAGTACCTACTCAATTGAAATGACCATGAGGACAGCCTAGAGTGAAGAGATGAATCTGATCTACATTGGAGTTCTGTGCTATGAGCTTATGAGCTTTTGATGAGAAATCTGCCTTCAAGATTACCTCACCTAGTGAGACCTACAGAGGCATACTCTGCAAGAATGGGGACAACCTGGAGCATTTATGTGGGAGCTATTCTATGATGGTTTCTGGGTTGGAATTATCTGGATACAACCAGAGGGAATCTTGTATGTTCAAAAACAGGAGTCTGGAATGGATTCAGGGAACAGAGAAGCAATGATAGAGGAAAACTATTAAACTTGTTTTCTTCTTTCTGAATCCTCATCAGTAGGAATTTAATTTCTGCTAGCAATGCTTTACTGAGCCCTGGGCCTGATCTCCAAGTTGCTGAGATACAAGCCCTCAGCGAATCCACCCTGGCTTGGATCCAGAACACTACTGGGTCCAGGCCCTGTTCAGGAGGATGCTGGCCTCTAGACTTTGCCCTGTCACTTGTGTTTGTGCAAGGAGTTGTCCTGGCTCTGCAACCTCATCTGCCTGTTGGATCCTTCTTCATAGAAACTATTTAATAAAAGTGTCTGTATTTTGTATTTGTGCATGGAGCTGTGTGTTTGTGTCCCCAAGTAGAGTCACTGCTTCTATAGGAAGCTCTTTCCTGTAAGGGTTAGAGATGGTTGTTTATCCTGGTTCCCTAGCTGGCTCCCTTTACTGCCTTCCTTAATATCATGACTGACACTCAGCAGCAAAATTGAATTATTTGTTAGTTATTGGCTTTTCTATTCCAATTGAAAAAATATCTTAATATCAGCCATAACAAAAACCATTATGGACCCTATTTCCAGGTTCCCAAGTCAATATTTATCCTTGGAATAACTAAACTCTATTTTATTTAATGTTTTGTCTCTTCCTTATATCATGTGTATTCCCAAGGCCTCAAGGGATGCTGGCCATGGTCATATCTGGCATGTCACTATGCATTCAATTTTGACAAAAGCCTTAGGCTGACACTCGTCTTTTCTAATGTCATCATTAGTAGTTTTCTCTCATTTTTCTATTTGGTCTCATATGGGCATAGGAAACACCTCATCCTCTGACATTGTTGGATTCCATGTAATTCCCTCCCCATTAAAAATCACCTAGCTACCTTGTAGCCCATACTGTCTAACTACAAATCTTGCTATCACTTCTGCCAGCACCCTGTTTAAATTTCTTCCTTCATTTGGGGCCTAGGCTCATGTCATCTCCTGCCTCTCCTATTCCTGTCACCATCTGCCTTGACTTAAACATGTATATGGTTATCCCAACCAAAGCTCCATGCCTTCAGATCTTTGCCATCTTTACTTCCAAAAATGTTTTATTTCATTCCGCTGCAGCCAAGACTGCCATGGTTACACTCTGAATATTGTCCTCATGAGTGATGGCTCCACCTGCAAAACATGACTTCTCTCATTATCGCCTCTTACTTATACATACCCTTAGCCCCGTGTGCCCTTACATTCTCAGTTATTTTGTCATCAGGACTTCGAATCCAATGGCATTAGCATGCTTTTATTCTCAGTGACCTTCTTCCCACTATAGAAATCTCGTATTTCAGGTCCATTATCAAGAACTGCATTATCCAAAATAGTAGACATATGTAGGCACAGAACACTTCAGAAGAAAAAGAAAAGTCTGTTATATTTATCCATATTTCTGCTTATTGTATTCTTTATTTTTTCCTCATGTGCCAAGATTCAATTTTTTACTTCTTTCTGTTTAGATAACTTCCTTGTAGTAGTATATCCTACCATTCTTGTAGGATATACTAGCTAGTGACAAATTATCTTGTAATTTTTCTTTATGTGAGAATGTCTTGATTTTCCCTTCATTCCTGGATGACACTTTTTCTTTCCCAGATATGAAATTCTAGGCTGACAGTTCAGTTCTCTTGTTTCTGCACTTGACAATATTGTACTGCTTCATTCTGGCTTTCTTGGTTTCTGATAAGAAATCCACTGTCATTATAATTGCTTTTCTTTTATAGGTGAAGTGTCATTTTCTTTGGTTCCTTTCATAATTTTCTTTTTGTCTTTATCAGAAGTCTAATTATGGTGTGTCTTAGTGTGGATTTCTTTGGTTGTTACCCAGTTTGGAGGTTTCCTTACCTTCTGGGATCTGTATATTTATGTTTTGATAAATCTGGGAAGTTTCTAGCTTTTATGTCTGTGAGTCCTTTTTCCGCTCCTCCCTTACTTTTTGAAACTCAGTCAGTTTATCAGTTCTCCCCACTGAAAAATTATTCACTTCTCCCCTTTTCATACTGTACTCTTTGGAGGGAAGTATCTACACATAGCACATACTTAAGAACTGGAAAGTTGTTCTTTGAAACCAATGAGAACAAAGATACAACATACCAGAATCTCTGGGACACATTTAAAGCAGTGTGTAGAGGGAAATTTATAGCACTAAATGCCCACAAGAGAAAGCAGGAAAGATCTAAAATTGACACTCTAACATCACAATTAAAAGAACTAGAGAGGCAAGAGCAATCACATTCAAAAGCTAGCAGAAGGCAAGAAATAACTAAGATCAGAGCAGAACTGAAGGAGATAGAGACACAAAAAACCCTCCAAAAAATCAATGAATCCAGGAGTTGGTTTTTTGAAAAGATCAACAAAATTGACAGACCGCTAGCAAGGCTAATAAAGAAAAAAAGAGAGAGGAATCAAATCGATGCAATAAAAAATGATAAAGGGGATATCACCACTGACCCCACAGAAATACAAACTACCATCAGAGAATACTATAAACGCCTCTACGCAAATCAACTAGAAAATCTAGAAGAAATGGATAATTTCCTGGACACTTACACTCTCCCAAGGCTAAACCAGGAAGAAGTTGAATCCCTGAATAGACCAATAGCAGGCTCTGAAATTGAGGCAACAATTAATAGCCTACCCACCAAAAAAAGTCCAGGACCAGATGGATTCACAGCTGAATTCTACCAGAGGTACAAGGAGGAGCTGGTACCATTCCTTCTGAAACTATTCCAATCAATAGAAAAAGAGGGAATCCTCCCTAACTCATTTTATGAGGCCAACATCATCCTGATACCAAAGCCTGGCAGAGACACAACAAAAAAAGAGAATTTTAGACCAATATCCCTGATGAACATTGATGCAAAAATCCTCAATAAAATACTGGCAAACCGGATTCAGCAGCACATCAAAAAGCTTATCCACCATGATCAAGTGGGCTTCATCCCTGGGATGCAAGGCTGGTTCAACATTCGCAAATCAATAAACGTAATCCAGCATACAAACAGAACCAAAGACAAGAACCACATGATTGTCTCAATAGATGCAGAAAAGGCTTTTGACAAAATTCAACAGCCCTTCATGCTAAAAACGCTCAATAAATTCGGTATTGATGGAACGTACCTCAAAATAATAAGAGCTATTTATGACAAACCCACAGCTAATATCATACTGAATGGGCAAAAACTGGAAAAATTCCCTTTGAAAACTGGCACAAGACAGGGATGCCCTCTCTCACCACTCCTATTCAACATAGTGTTGGAAGTTCTGGCTAGGGCAATCAGGCAAGAGAAAGAAATCAAGGGTATCCAGTTAGGAAAAGAAGAAGTCAAATTGTCCCTGTTTGCAGATGACATGATTGTATATTTAGAAAACCCCATCGTCTCAGCCCAAAATCTCCTTAAGCTGATAAGCAACTTCAGCAAAGTCTCAGGATACAAAATTAATGTGCAAAAATCACAAGCATTCTTATACACCAGCAACAGACAAGCAGAGAGCCAAATCAGGAATGAACTTCCATTCACAATTGCTTCAAAGAGAATAAAATACCTAGGAATCCAGCTTACAAGGGATGTAAAGGACCTCTTCAAGGAGAACTACAAACCACTGCTCAGTGAAATCAAAGAGGACACAAACAAATGGAAGAACATACCATGCTCATGGATAGGAAGAATCAATATCGTGAAAATGGCCATACTCCCCAAGGTTATTTATAGATTCAATGCCATCCCCATCAAGCTACCAATGAGTTTCTTCACAGAATTGGAAAACACTGCTTTAAAGTTCATATGGAACCAAAAAAGAGCCCGCATTGCCAAGACAATCCTAAGTCAAAAGGACAAAGCTGGAGGCGTCACGCTACCTGACTTCAAACTATACTACAAGGCTACAGTCACCAAAACAGCATGGTACTGGTACCAAAACAGAGATATAGACCAATGGAACAGAACAGAGTCCTCAGAAATAATACCGCACATCTACAGCCATCTGATCTTTGACAAACCTGAGAGAAACAAGAAATGGGGAAAGGATTCCCTATTTAATAAATGGTGCTGGGAAAATTGGCTAGCCATAAGTAGAAAGCTGAAACTGGATCCTTTCCTTACCCCTTATACGAAGATTAATTCAAGATGGATTAGAGACTTAAATGTTAGACCTAATACCATAAAAACCCTAGAAGAAAATCTAGGTAGTACCATTCAGGACATAGGCATGGGCAAGGACTTCATGTCTAAAACACCAAAAGCAACGGCAGCAAAAGCAAAAATTGACAAATGGGATCTCATTAAACTAAAGAGCTTTTGCACAGCAAAAGAAACTACCATCAGAGTGAACAGGCAACCTACAGAATGGGAGAAAATTTTTGCAACCTACTCATCTGACAAAGGGCTAATACCCAGAATCTACAAAGAACTCAAACAAATATACGAGAAAAAAACAAACAACCCCATCAAAAAGTGGGGAAAGGATATGAACAGACATTTCTCAAAAGAAGATATTCATACAGCCAACAGACACATGAAAAAATGCTCATCATCACTGGCCATCAGAGAAATGCAAATCAAAACCACAATGAGATACCATCTCACACCAGTTAGAATGGCAATCATTAAGAAGTCAGGAAACAACAGGTGTTGGAGAGGATGTGGAGAAATAGGAACACTTTACACTGTTGGTGGGATTGTAAACTAGTTCAACCATTATGGAAAACAGTATGGCAATTCCTCAAGGATCTAGAACTAGATGTACCATATGACCCAGCCATCCCACTACTGGGTATATACCCAAAGGATTATAAATTAGTCTACTACAAAGACACATGTACACGTATGTTTATTGCGGCACTATTCACAATAGCAAAGACTTGGAATCAACCCAAATGTCCATCTGTGACAGACTGGATTAAGAAAATGTGGCACATATACACCATGGAATACTATGCAGCCATAAAAAAGGATGAGTTTGCGTCCTTTGTAGGGACATGGATGCAGCTGGAAACCATCATTCTTAGCAAACTATCACAAGAACAGAAAACCAAACACCGCATGTTCTCACTCATAGGTGGGAACTGAACAATGAGATCACTTGGACTCGGGAAGGGGAACATCACACACTGGGGTCTATCATGGGGAGGGGGGAGGGGGGAGGAGGGAGGGATTGCATTGGGGAGTTATACATGATATAAATGATGAATTGATGGGTGCTGACGAGTTGATGGGTGCAGCACACCAACATGGCATAAGTATACATATGTAACAAACCTGCACGTTATGCACATGTACCCTAGAACTTAAAGTATAATAAAAAAAAAAAAAAATACTATACTGTAAGTGGAGAAATTTATGTACATCCCAAATTATGGAAATCTCTAAAGCATATTTCCTATTAATATTTAGGATTTACTGTATAATACATCCTTGATCTTCACTAAAACTCTTACTGTGAGATGACACTTAATGAAACTATCAAAATAGCCATAGTCCTAAAAATAAAATATTTTTATATTATAAAAAAAAAAAAAAAAAGAACTGGAAAGTTATGCTCCCCTCGTTGAAGGTGGCGTATCTATATAAATGCTCAACATGGGAGATTTGGCCCTTCTCCATGATGTAGTAATTTGTTTCATGATTTATTTGTATCTGTATGGACTCATGGGTATTTATTTTCAACTTTGGATTTTAATCCTGTACTATTTTATTTATTTTCTTCCGTGAATTGCTCCATCTTTATGATGACTGGGAACTATTTCAGTTGACTCCTGTGCTCTTTTGACATACCCTCATCAATGTATGTAGCCATTTATTTTTGCATTTCCTTACTTTCTGGCACTACCGGAACCTACAGGCTCATCTTTTATGTTTCCTGTGTCAGCCCTAAAATCAGCCATTACTCTAGGGAGCCTTGGATCCTTTTATTGGAGAATTGTATTAGAAACTGAAATCTGGGTGCTTGGTGTGCTCATTTCTGCTGTGGTGTCATTTATTTGAGACCCCCTTAGCTGAGAAAGCAAATAAGTATATGTGTGTACTAATCCATGTATACATTTCTATAAATATTTACCATTATATCTATATTAAGCTAAACCTGAGTCATACCTATGTCTCCAACTGTAGTATCACATAGATCATTCTAGCTTCCTCACTTATCTGTAAACTCCCATTTCAACAATGAGAATCCTAGTTCCCACCATCTGCCATCATTTATTTAATTAGCTCACTCTCATATGCATATAAGTATCAGATTTATTAACCCATATCCTCATAGGAAACAACTTTATTTACTAAAGTTCAGTATTTATGTACAATGTATTTTACCTTTAATCTTTCTTTTATTTTTTATTTTAATTTTTGTGAGTATGTAGTATATATATGGTATAAGGTGTGTAAGATATATTTTGATACAGGCATACAGTGTGTAATAATCACATCAGGGTAAGTGAGGTATCCACCTCATATATTTGTCCTTTGTGTTGTAAACAATCCAACTGTACTCATTTACTTGTTTAAAAATGTTCAGTTGATATGGTTTGGATTTGTGTCACTGCCCAAATCTCATGTAAAATTGGAGGAAGGGCCTGGTGGGAGGTGACTGGATCATGAAGGTGGATTTCTCCCTTGCTGTTTTCATGACAGTCAGTGAGTTCTCAGGAGATCTGACGGTTTAAAAGTTTGTAATACTTCCTCCTTTGCTCTCTCTAACTCCTGCCGCCATGTGAAGAAGGGGCTTGCTTCCCCTTTGCCTTCCGCCATGACTGTAAGTTTCCTGAGGCCTCCCAGGCATGCCTCCTGTTAATCCTGCAGAACTGTGAGTCAACTGAATGTCTTTTATTCATAAGTTAGCCAGTCTCAGGTGGTTCTTTACAGCAGTATGAGAACAAACTAATACAACAGTTCAATTATTATTGACTATAGCCACCCTGTTGTGCTACAAAATACTAGATCTTATTCATTCTTTCTATTTTTTGTACCCATTGACCATTCACATTTCCCCTGTAGCCCACCCCCCACTATGCTTCCTAACCTCTGGTAACCATCCTTCCACTCTCTATGCCCATGAGTTCAGTTGTTTTCATTTTTAGCTCCCACAAGTAAGTGAGAACATGTGAAGTTTGTATTTCTGTGACTGGCTTGTTGCACTTAACATAATGGCCTCCAGTTCTATCCATGTTGTTGCAAATGACCAGATCTCATTCTTTTTATGGCTAAATAGTATTCCACTGTGTACATGTACCTCATTTTCTTTTTTTTTTTTTTTTTTTTTTCAGAGTTTAAAAATCTCTAGTTTATTTCTAACAAACACCACTTGATGCTTGACTCACAGGCTTTATTTACATTTGTCTACAGTATCATTTCCTTATGAAATGAACTAGTACAGTTTAGTTAAACCAAATGAAATCATAATCATCAGAATTGTCTGTAAACTACTATTAGCTAAATTATAACCTTGCATTTGCTTAGTACAGCCAAAGTTTTAAATACAGAAAGCACAAGAATAAACCAATGGTAACATGTAGAATCTAGATCATCTGGGTAATTTAGAAGGTAGACTTTCAAAAAGTCTGAGGCACAATTACAAGTGAGTAAAAGTTCTTGTGCAACCTACATAAACGCAGCAAAGAAAATTAAGACATACAAACATGGGAAAGCTCACTGTAAAAATATTATCAAAATATTTCTACATTAGATATTTTGCTTTCATTTTTAGATCAGCTGAAGAGAAAAACATTCATTTTAAAATAAAAACATATATTTTTGTTTGGTCTGTCTACGAAATATCTTAAAATGTCGTAATTTTTTATTTAAATTGCAGCAGACAATGTTATGGAAAAAAAACAAGGAAAAGAAATCAATATCCCATAACAAAAAGCCCCCAAGCACAACTGTTGATTTTCTTTGATATACTTACCTTGCATTGTCACTGGAAATACTGTTAAGAGAAACCTTTTTATTTTTTAAACCAGAAAACAAACTGAAGCTCACGTGACCAGATTTTAATTTTGAGAAATGAACTCCGAAAGCATTTTAAGCCATAACTTACTTCAAATGAATAGGAAAAATAATGATTTTTGCTTACATCATGTAGAGATAAGCATTCACTTGTTATTCAGAAGAAAATTGTATGCAGTATGTTTATAGTTAACATCTTGAGGCAAATGTTCACTTAAATTCACAATGTCTCCACTGGCCTTTCACCAAAAGAGAAATATACTTTAAAAGCTTACTTCAATTTGCTCATTGACTATGATTTAGCCTTTTCTACCATATCATATTTGGTAACTAGATTTTGAAGAATATCACACAAAGCTTCTTAAAACATTGGTAAACATTTTGAGATGTCTTTATCAAGCAACCATATCAATAGAGAAGAGATAGACTCTTAAGACTTTCTTTTTTGTCCCAAATTGTGTGTCAAAAAGGAAAATAAATCCCACTTCTCTCCTTGTAGATGTCACAAGATTCTTTCGCATTAAATGTGGAGCAAAAAAGTAAAGCTGGATAAAAGAGACACAATGATTCTAAGGCACCCTTAGCAGAGGGAATTTCAAAGACATTTACAGTTGGCTGCTTACAATATAGTTTAACTTTTTTTTTATGAGAATCACTTTGACATCTGTTAACAGCATAAACAGGTTGACTGTCTTTTCCACAAGTATGTTGTTTCCAACTAGTTTCCAGTCTTGCCTCCAAACCCAAAGTTCAGGAAAGCCTAAGTAATCCTGTCTTAGCCAATGGACAGGATGTATTTGAAAATGAGAAAAATGGGTTTAAATTAGGAAGCAAAGTACTTTGTTACAGCTGAAGTGGTTTTAAATGAAGCAAATGGTTGTAATAATGAATGACAGAGCATCTATTTTGGGACATTATGGCTTAAAATGCTATTTACTTTTAACTTCACAAATAAACACAGCTGTATTGTTTTGAAAAGCAATGAAAGGCATGCACCTCTACTAGCAGATTTAGCACTTCTGACCAAGTAAGACACCAACTTCTTTAAAAATATGCTTCATGCACTGAACTGGATTTTTTTAAGATGTAAATTTTAATACATTATTTCTTTTTTGAACTTGAACGGGAACCAGAATGGGATGATCCAGAAGATGACCTGTGGCGTCTTTCGGGTGACCGTGATCTTGTTCGTCTTTTTTTTGCGATCACCAGATGAAGAAGATCTAGAACGACTTCTCTTTCTGTTCCTCTCAGGAGAAGATGATGAACTTGAGTAAGATCTTTTTCGTGGGGAAGAAGAGCCCCTGTGGGACCTGGAGCTGGATCTTGATTTCGACCCACGAGATCTCGAACGTTCTCTGGAACTGGAACGAGATCTTGACTGCGAACTGGAAGAACTTCTTGAACGGGACCTGGACCTAGACCTTGAACTTGAGGGGGAGGATGAGCGTGATGAAGATCGTGAATGTGAAGATCGAGACTTTGAGCGACTTCGTCTATTAGATTTCTTTTTATTACTATCTTCTTCTTCACTGGCATCAAGATTATATTTTGAGAGATCAGCATCATCTTCATCCTCATCCTCATCCTCATCTAATTTGTATTTAGAAAGATCTTCATCCTCATCCTCTTCTTCTCCCTCTGATTCTTTATCTTCAACTTCCTTTAATATAGATGCAGGACCAACTGCTTTCCCTCTGTATTTCTTCTTTTTACGTCCAAACTCATCATATTCACCATCAGATTCTTCTCTTTCTATATATTCAACATTTTCTCTTTCATTAAAACCACCACCATATCCTGTTCTTTCTTCTAATTTAGCATACTTTGGAGTATTACACATATTACACTCTGATCTTCTGGCCCAATTCACATTGCTGCAAGTTTTACATTGCCAGTCATTAGCACTAAATAGGCCTCGGCTCTTTTCTGCAAGTGTCTTTCCTATTTCAGTGCCCCCAGCTTTCATCATCTTGGCCTCAGTTGTTTTCTCCCGACCACATCGATTACAGCTGGTTCTTCTAGCAAAGTTTACATTTCCACATTTTTTGTCAGGGCAAATCCAGTCCCCGTCACTGACTCGGAAATTCTTGGTCGACATCTTGAACGCCACCAGCACAGCCACCCGCAGCTATCCATTTTCTTTATCCATTTGTGTATTGATGGACACTTAGGTTGCTTCTAAATATTGGCTATTGTGAACAATGCTGCAAGAAACATGGGAGTGCAGGTATCTCTTTGATATATTGATTTCCTTTCTTTTGGGGATATACCCAGCAGTGGGGTTGTTGGATTATGTATTTTTTAGTTTTTCATGAAGCTCCAAACTATTCTCCAGAGTGGTTGTACTAATTTACATGACCACTCCTCACCAGCGTTTGTTATTGCTTCTTTTGGATAAAAGCCATGTTAACAGGGGTGAGAAGATGTTTCATTGTGGTTTTGATTTGCATTTCTCTGATGATCAATGATTTTAAGTACCTTTTCATATACCTGTTTGCCACTTGTATGTCTTCTTTTGATAAATGTGTATTCAGACCTTTTGGCCACCTAAAAAAATCAGATTATTAGCTTTTTTTTTCTGTAGAGTTGTTTGAGCTCCTTATATGTTCTAATTATTAATCCCTTGTCAGATAGGTAACTTGCAAATATTCTCTCCCATTCTGTGGGTTTTCTCCTCACTTTTCTGATTGTTTCCTTTGCTGTGCAGAAGCTTTTAAACTTGATGTGATCTCATTTGTCCTTCCCTTTAATCTTAAAGACCACTCATTTCCAGTGTTATTTAATACTTAAGCCAATACCTTTCCCTTCGTCCCTTTCAGTGAGGTTGTTTCATACATTTTTAATACAGTTAGATCCTTTCATCACATTCTGCATTACTTTCTAGGATCCCCTGACCTTCTAAATGATTTTTTAAACATAGTTTTCATTAAGGTTCACTCTTTGCAGTGTAAGTTATATGGGTTTTGACAAATGCGTAATGTCTTGTATCCAGCATTATATATTACACAGAATAATTTTACTGCACCAGAATTCCCTTGTTCTTCACCTATTCATCCTTCTCTTCTCCCTCTGAATCCTTGGTAACCAATTATCCATTTATTGTCTCCATAGTTCTTTTTTCTGTCCCAGAATGTCATATGATTGGAATCATAAAGTACATACCTTTTATATATTGGCTTCTTTCACATAACAATATGAATTTAAGATTCTTCCATGTCTTTAATGACATGATACCTCATTTTATTGTATCACTGAATAACCATTAATTATATCACAGTTTATTCCTTCAGCTATTGAAGATAATCTTGATTGCTTCCAACCTAAACATTTACATGTAGTTTTTTGTGTGAACATATGTTATTAAATCAATTGGGTAAATACCTAAGATTGCAATTGCTGGATTGTATGTATTAAGACTATGTTTAATTTTGTAAGAGATTGCCAAGCTGTCATCCAAAGTGGCTGCACTATTTTGCATTCCCACCAGCAATAAATGTGAGTTCCTATGGCTGTGCTTTTTGCCAGAATTTGGTTTTGTCACTTTTTTGGATTTTAGCCATTCTAGTAGGTCTTTGCCTTTACATATAAACTTTAGATCAGCTTGTCTACTTCCACAAAAAGCTTCCTGGGATTTGGACTGTGATATGCTTTGAACGTATATAGATCAAATTGGGAAGAATTAACATCTTAATAATTGCATTTTCTAGTACAGGAAAATGTAATATCTCTCCATTTATGTGTATTCTCTTAGGTATTGTTTATCAGAATTTTTTGGTTTTCTCCATATATATCCTGTACAAATTTTATTAAATATGAAACTTTCATTTTTTATCCTACTAGAAAGGATACTGTGTTCCTAATATCAAATTCTACTCATTCATTGCTAGAATACAGGAAGGCATTGATTTTTTAATATTAATATCATATCCTGCAAACTTGCTATAATCACGTATTAAGTTCATGAGTTCTGTTTTGTTTTGTTTTTCATAATTTTCTCCCCAAATTTTCTATATAGGCAGTCATGTCATCTGTGAACAATGACATTTTAATTTTTTTCTTCCCCACCTTTATATCTTTTATTTCCTTTTCTTATCTTCTCGCACTAGCTAGGACTTCCAGTGTAACATCTTTGGTTTGTTCTCACTCTTAGAGGAAAACATCGAGTTTGTCACTATGAAGGATAATTACAACTGAATGGTTTTGTACTTGTTCATTACCAAGTTGAGGAAGTTTCCCTCTGCATTAGATTTCTAAAGCTGTGATGATAAAGTACTACAGACTGGACATCTTGACAAAAGAATTATATTTTGTCACAATTCTGGAGGCTGAAAATACAAGATCAAGGCATTGACAGAGATAATATCTTCTGGGGTTTATCTCCTTGCCTGGCAGATGGCTGTCTTCTCTCTATATCTTCGCATGGTCTTTACTCTCTATGTGTCTGGGTCCTAATATCCTTTTTTTTTTTTTTTCTTTTTTTTCTTTTTGAGACAGAGTCTCACTTTGTCACCCAGGCTGGAGTGCAGTGGCGCAGTCACAGCTTACCACAGCCTTGACCTTCTGGGCTCAAGCAGTCATCACACTACAAACTCCTGAGTAGCTGGAACCACAGGCATGTGCCACCATGCCTGGCCTGATCTCCTTTTGTGATAAAGACACAAGTCATATTGGCTTAGGGCCCACCCCTGCAACCCCATTTTAACTGAATTACCTTTTTAAAGACCCATGTCCAAAAAGTTACGTTCTGAGGTACTGAGGGTTAGGACTTCCACATATGCATTTGCAGGGGACACATCTCAGCGCATACCTTCTGTTACTAGTTTATGGAGAGTGTTTTCTTTATTATTATTAGGCGTTAAATGTCATGAAATGCTGTTTAGGTAACAATTGAATGATCATATTGTTTTCCTTTTTTAGCCTATTTATACAGTATATCACATTAATTGGTTTTCAAGTGTTGGACCATCCTTAAATACCTGCAATAAATTTCAGTTGTTCCTGGTGTATAATGCATTTTATGTATTGCTAGATTCATTTTATTGAGGATTTTTTACATCTGTATTAATTTAGTATATTGTTTTTCACTTTCCTTTTCTTGTGATGCCATTATTTTGTTTGGTATAAGAGTATTACTGGCCTCATAGAATCAGTTGGGAAGCATTCTTTATTTTCTATTTTTTGGAAAGTTTTGAGAGAGACTGGTGATTATTATTTTTTAAATATCGGGTAGAATTCAACAGGGAAACCATCTGGGCATGGCTTTTTTTGCAGGAAGGTTTAAAAGTACTAATTTACTTTATTTTTATAGTTCTATCTAGATTTTATACTTGTTCTTAAAACAGTTTTAGTAATTTATATTTTTCTAGAAATTCTTATATTTCATCTAAGTTATCTAATTGGTTGTCATAGAGTTGTCTTTTTTTTATAATCTGCATTTCTCGGCAGTTGGTCCCCTCTTTTATTTCTGATATCAGTAATTTAATTTTACTTTCTTTTCTTCTTAGTCTGTTTTTTTGATAAAGGTTTTCTAGCTTTGTCGATCTTTTCAAACAAAGAAATCTTGATTTTATTGATATGCTCTATTTTCTTAGTTTTTATTTGAGTTTTCCCACTCTATGTTTCATTATTTTCTTCTTGTCTAAGGTTTAATTTTGCTTATCTTTTTTTAATACCTTCCCAAGTAGGTGGGAGACACATTTGAGAGCTTCCTTTTTAAAATATATGAGTTTAGAGCTATAAATTCCTCTCAGTACTGCTTTCACTGGTTCCTCAAAATTTAAGTGATATGTCTTCATTTTCTTTGATCTCTTTTTTTTTTTTTTGGCAATTTTTCACATGATTTCTTCTTTGATCCATTGGTTATATAAAAGTGTCTTGTTTAACTTCCATATGTTGGTGAATTTCTCATATTTTTGGTACTGATTTGTAATTTCATTCCATTGTGCAACATTGAGCTAAGGGACATGAGACATTCTGATGGCCTGTCTCTTCCAGGGACAGACCATACATCTTGACTAGGAGCTGAGGGTAAGAGGGCCCCATCTTCTTGGCCCTACCAGCCTGATGTGGAACTTCTGTTACGCTGAACTGAGTGGGGAGAGGGAGAGAGAAGGGTGTGCCTCAAGTGACGCAGGTTTTCACTGTTTATTCTTTTTTTTTCTTTTTTAAGCAAGATTTGGTAGATTTTTTTGAGTAAATATTTCTTCATTTTCTGTGTGCCCTTAGGACTCTTTACAGATAAGATAAATGGTTGTTTTTATAAAATAGTTTTTACCTATTGTGGTTGCTATTCTTGGGAGTTTGTTCACCTTGTTCCTCATATCATCAGCCCAGAAGCTAAATCTGTTATTTATTTCTTCATAAACTTTGTTTATGAAAAAATTTTCTTTTAGGAAGAACCTGAAGCAAATCTCCATGGCTAAGGTAGCATTTTAAATTTTAGAATAGAAACATCTGGTAGGAATAGAAATACCATGAGTAAGGTAGTTTCTCCTTATTTCCCTACAATTTATAGGTAAATAAATCATCGATCTAAATTTTTAAAGGGCTGAACTAATCTGAATTATAAACATCTGTATTAGTCTAGCCTCACACTGCTAATAAAGACATACTTGACACTGGGTAATTTATAAAGGAAAGAGGTTTAATTGATTCACAGTTCCACATGGCTGGGAAGGCCTCACAATCACAGAAAGTGAATGAGGAACAAAGTCACATTATGGCAGCAGGCAAGAGAGCTTTTGCAGGGGAAGTCTCATTTATAAAATGATCAGGCCTTTTGAGACTTAGTCACTACACAAACAGTATGGGAGAAATTGCCCCCGTGATTCAATTATCTCCACCTGGCCCCACCCTTGACATGTGAGGGTTATTACAATCCAAGATGAGATTTTCGAGTGAGGGGAACACAGCCAAATGATAGCAACATCTTAGATTAAATACGGTTATTTCAAATGCTTTCATTGCACTTCTTTGGAGTTGCATTTTCAAAATAAAGGCTGTAATTTATAGTAGTAAAGACTTTCCAGACACTGTGCTTACAGATTCATTTTTAAATGTAACTGCAACAGAAACACATCTTTCTGAGCGTTATGTGTCACTTTTCAACTGATTGGCAGCTCCTCATTTGGTGAGCACATTCAGGCACCTGTACAGATAGCAGAATTGGAAACGCTACTGAGTAAAAGTGCTAAGCCCAACAGAATAGTGATTAAAGCCAGGAAGTTGTCAGAGATATTTCTCATGGAGAACAGGGGGGTAGAGGGAAAATACAGACCCACTAATTTTACTCTTGACACACTTGCGTGTAGGTGGTGTGTATAAATGTGTGTGTTTGGTATATGTGTAGCAAACATACCAAAAAGTATGCTCATGGATCACTCATCATTTTTAGGTTTTCCCCAAAACCTAAATGTAAACTTTGTAAACTTAAGTTTACAAAATGGTGTGATAGGCTTTCTCCGCGGCCTATCACACCATTTTGTAAATTTAAGTTTCCATGAAAGAGAACTGAGAGTTTTTTTTCTTCCCAAGCCATTTTATTTGTTGTTAGAATGTATTTAGCTTATGCCCCATAATGGATGAGAGTGTCCTGGCAATTACTTCACACTCTAAACAACTAGTCTTTTCACGGGCAAAATAAATTGAACGAGAGAATAAAAAATGCAGCGTAGTGTAGGTGCTGGGATAGAAATCTGTGACCTGGGCTCTGCAATTACCTATCAATACCTTACTAAAGAAGGCCTTTTATTACTTTTGCACCTCAGTTTTCCCAGCTACTCTATAGAGGAATAAAATGTATTATGTATATGTAGTATACTTTTGAACTCAATTACAATTTTTATTTTACAGAAAATACCAAAAACTCCTTTATTAAAATTGCTTATTAATAGGCCGGGCGCGGTGGCTCATATAAATATTACTGACCCACTTAATAGGTTATAATCTAAAGGAAGATTCAAAGAAACCACATACCTAAAGCCAATTTTATATTTTATTTTCTAATCCTTCTTATTAATCACTACTTAATCTAACCACTTCTTAATCTAACTGCTGTTTTTCCTTAGGGGAGGGGCAAAATATTCCAGAAGCTGGAATTTTTCTTTCTTATAGGTAGTATTATTGAAACCTGCATATTCTTTAGTCCCATCAGAGATGTTTCTTGGCCTCTTTTTTATTTTTTTATTTTTTAATTTTTGTGGGTACATGGTAGGTGTACATATTTATGAGGTACGTGAGCTGTTTTGATACAGTCATGCAATGCACAATAATACAATCATGAAGGAGGGGTATTCATCCCCTCAAGCATTTATCCGTTGTGTTACAAAAACATCAAATTATCCTCTTTTAGTTGTTTTGAAAATGTACAATTAAATTATTTTGACTACAGTCACCAAAAATATTTAGAAAGTATGAATCAGACTTCATACTTTACAAATATTTTTGACACATTTACCATCCCCACATCCCCAAGTCCTACTACCATTCCTAATCTTTGGTAACCATCCTCCTACTTTCTACTTCCAGGAGTCCAATTGTTTTCATTTTTAGATCCCACAGATAAGTGAGAACATGTGATGTTGGTCTTTCTGTGCCTGTCTTATTTATTTCACTTAACATATTGATCTCCAGTTGCATCCATGTTGTTGCAAATGACTTGATCTTATTCTTTTTTATGGATGTATAGTACTCCATTGTGTATAGCTACTGCATTTTCTTTATCTATTCATGTGTTGACAGACACTTAAATTGCTACCATATCTTGGCTATTATGAATAGTGCTGCAACAAACTTGGGAGTGGAGATACATCTTCCATATACGGATTTCCTTCCTACTGAGTATAAACACAGGAGTAGGATTGCTGGATCATCTGGTAGCTCTATTTTTAGTTTTTTGAGGAACCTCTAAACTGTTCTGCATCGTGGTTGTACTAATTGTCATTAACAACAACAGTGTCATAGGATTCTCTTTTCTCCACATCCTTTCCAGCATTTGTGATTGCCAGTCGTTGGGATGTAAGTTCTTTTAACTGGCGTGAGATGATACCTCATTGTAGTTTTGATTCACATTTCTCTAATGATCAATGATATTGAGAACCTTTTCATACACCTGTCTGTCATCTGTATGTCTTCTTATGAGAAATGTCTATTCAAATCTTTTGCCCATTTTTTGATGAGATTATTAGATTTTTTCCTATAGAATTGTTTGAGATCCTCTTATATATTCTGACAATTAATCCTTTTTCAGATGGGTAGTTTGCAAATATTTTCTCCTATTCTGTGGGTTGTCTCCTCACACTGTTGATTGCTTTCTTTGCTGTGCAGAAACTTTTTAACTTGATGTGATCCCATTTGTCTATTTTTGCTTTGCTTGCCTGTGCTTATAGAATATTGCTCAAGAAATTTTTGCCCAGTTTAATGTCTTGGAGATTTTCCCAGATATTTTATGGTAGAAGTTTCATGGTTTGAGGCATTAGATTTAAGTCTTTAATGCATTTTGATTCTATTTTTTTTTGTATAGGGCAAGAGATAGGGGTCTAGTTTCATTCTTCTGCATATGGATACCCAGTTTTCTCAGCATCATTTACTTAAGAGTCTGTGTTTTCCTCGTTGTATGTTCTGGGCACCTTTGTTGAACATGAGTTCACTGTAGATGTATGGATTTGATTCCAGGTTTTGTATTCTGTTTCATTGGTCTATATGTCTATTTTTATGCCAGTACTATGATGTTATGGTTACTATAGCTCTGTAATATAATTGGATGTCAGGCCAGTTTTGTTCTTTTGCTTACGATAGCTTTGGCTATTCTGCATCTTTTGTGGTTCCAAATAAATTTCAAATTTTTTTTGTTTTCTGTGAAGAATATCCTTGATATTTTGATAGGGATTGAATTAAATCTGTAAATTGCTTTGGATATTATTATTTTAATAATGTTGATTTTTTTGAATCCATGAACATGAAATATCTTTCCATTTTCTATGTCCCCTTCAATTTCTGTCGTTAGTCTTTTATAGTCATTATGGAGAACTTTCACTTCTTTGGTTAAGTTAACTTTTGTGTATTTAACTTTCTTTGTGGCAATTGGAAAAGGGATTGTCTTTTTGACTTCTATTTCAGGTTGTTCACTGTTGGCATATAAAAACGCTACTGATTTGTGCATGTTGATTTTTGTATCCTGCAACTTCTTATATATGTTTATTAATGCTAAGAGTTTTTTAGTAAAGTCTTTAGGTTCATACAAATATAAGACCATATCATCTGCAAATAACAATAATTTGGCATCTTTCTTTTCAGTTTGAACGCCATTTATATATTTCTTTTGTCTGATTGCTCTACCTAGGACTTCCAGTATTATCTTGGGTAACGGTGGAAAAACTGGGCATCCTCGTC
Source organism: Rhinopithecus roxellana (assembly GCF_007565055.1). Taxonomy (NCBI): domain Eukaryota; kingdom Metazoa; phylum Chordata; class Mammalia; order Primates; family Cercopithecidae; genus Rhinopithecus; species Rhinopithecus roxellana. The sequence goes on along the minus strand of NC_044555.1, from coordinate 131,534,715 downwards.
TCTTTCCAGATCTTAGAGGAAAGGTTGTCAGTTCATCCCCATTCAGTATAATACTAGCTGTGGGTGTGTCATATATGGCTTTACTATGTTGAAGCGTGTTCCTTCTGTACCCAACTTTTTGAGGGTGGTTATCACGAAAGGGTGTTGAATTTTATCAAATGATTTTTCAACATCAGTTGAAATGATCTATGGTTTTTGTCCTTCATTCTATTGATACCTTGTATCACATTAATTGGTTTGTGTATGTTGAGCCATCCTTGTATCACAAGGATAAATCTCACTTGGTTATGATGAATGATTATTAATGTATTATTGTATTTGATCTGATAGTATTTTGTTGAAGATTTTTGCATCAATATACATCAGAGATATTGGCCTATAATTTTCTTTTTCTTTTTTCTTTTTTTTTTTTTTTTTGGTGTGTCTTTGTCCGGTTTTGGTATCAGGGTAATAGCAGCCTTGTAGAATGAATTTGGAAATATCACCGCTTCCTCTATTTTTCATAATAGTTTGAGTAGGATTGGTGTTAATTCTTTAAATGTTTAGTAGAATTAAGCAGTTAAGCCATCTGGTGATGGGCATTTTTTAATAGGAGCCTTTTTAATCTAACTTCAATCTCATTACTTGTTATTGGTCTGCTCAGGTTTTGGATTTCTTCATGGTTCAATCGTGGTAGGTTGTATGTGTCTAGGAATATGTAATTTTGTCCAGATTTTTTGTTTACTGGCATATAGTTACCCCTGATAGCCATTAATGAGCCTTCGATTTTCTGTGGTATCAATTGTAATGTCTCCTTTTTCAACTCCGATTTTATTTATTTGGGCCTCCTCTCTTTTTTTCTTAGCAAGTCTGGTTAAGGTTGGTCAATTTTGTTTAAGTTTTCATAAAACCAAGGTTTTGTTTCATTGATTTTTGTGTTTTTTTTAAATTGCCATTTCATTTATTTCTACTAATCTTTATTATTTCTTTTCTTCTACTGCTTTTGGGGTTGGTTTGCTTTTGCTTTTATAGTCCTGTAAGATGCATCATTTGGTTATTTCATGTTTTTCTTCTTCTCTTCTTTTTTTTTTTTTTTTTTTTTTTTTTTTTTTTTTTTTTTTGACAGAGTGTTGCTCTGTTGCCAAGACTGGAGTGCAGTGACAGGATCTCAGCTCACTGCAACCTCCGCCTCCCAGGTTCAAGCGATTCTCCTACCTCTGCTGCTTGAGTAGCTGGGATTACAGGCGCGTGCCACCACACCTGGCTTTTTGTATTTTTAGTAGAAACAAGGTTTCACCGTATTAGCCAGGATAATCTGAATCTCTTAACCTTGTGATTTGCCCACCTTGGCTTCCCAAAGTGCTGGGATTACAGTCATGAGCCACTGCGCCTGACCCATGTTTCTCTTCTTTATTGAGGTAGGCACTTACAGCTATTAACTTCCCCCTTACTGCTGTTTTTTCTGTATCCCTTTTGGTATGTTGTGTTTCTGTTATCATTTGTTTCAAGATATGTTTCAATTTCCTTATTAATTTCTTTATTGACTCACTGGCAATTCAGGAACATATGGTTTAATTTGTATGTGGTTGTATAGTTTTCATAATTCCTCTTGTTATTGATTTCCAGTTTTATTTCATTGTGGACAGAGAACATGCTTGACATTATTTCTATTTTTTTTCAATGTTCTATGACTTGTTTTGTGACCTAATATATGATCTATCCTTGAGAATGATGCATGTGCTGAGGAGAAGACTGTAGCCATTGGGTGCAATGTTCTGTAAATAACTATTAGATCCATTTGGTCCACAGTACATATTAAATCTTATGTTTCTTTGTTGATTTTCTCCCTGGAATATCTGTCCAATGTTGAGAGTAGGGTATTGAAATCTGTAGCAATTATTGTATTGAGGTCCATCTCTCACTTCAGCTTTAATAATATTTACTTTATTTATCTGGATGCTCCAATGTTTGATGCATATATATTTAAAATTGTTATGTCCTCTTGCTAAATTGATCCCTTTATCATTATAAAGTGACCTTCTTTGCCTCTTCTATTAGGTTTTCTTATGAAATCTATTTTGTTTGATGTAAGTATAACTACTCCTGCTCTATCTTGGCTTCAATTTGCATGGATAATTTTCTTCCATCCTTTTATATTCAGTCTTTATAGAAGTGTCTTTCTTGTAGACAGCAGATGAATGGGACTTGCTATTTTATCTATTCAATGACTCCATATCCTTTGATTAGAGAGTTTAATCCATTTATATTCAATGTCATTATTGTTCAGTAAGGACTTACTTCTGCCATTTTTTAATTTGTTCTGTGGTTGTTTTGTAGTTCCCTTTTTTCTTTCTTTATTTCCTGTCCCTGTTTTAATGAAGGTGATTTTCTCTGACGATATAATTAAGTTTCTTACTTTTTATTTCTTTTGAGTCCATTGTATGTTTTTTGATTTTAGGTTATCATTTAGCTTGCAAATACTATGTTATAACCAATTTTTTAAACCTGATAAGTAATTAACACTGTTTGCATAAACAGAGAAGCAACATGAACACAAATGATGACTCTGTGCCTTAACTTTGTCCCCCAGCTTTTTAACTTTTTATTGTTTCTATGTATATTTTATTGTACTATGTGTATCTTGAAAAATTGTTTTGGTTATTATTTTTGATTGGTTTATCATTTAGTCTTTCTACTTAGGATAAGAGTAGTTTACACATCACAATTACAATGTGATATGGTTTGGCTCTATGTCCCCACCCAAATCTCATCTTGAATTATACTCGCATAATTCTCACATGTTGTGGGAGGGACCCAGTGAGAGATAATTTGAATCATGGGGGCAGTTTCCTCCATACTGTTCTCATGGTAGTGAATAAGTCTCATGAAATCTGATGGTTTTATCAGGAGTTTCCACTTTAGCATCTTCCTCATTCTGTCTTTGCTGGTTGCCTTCCCTGTAAGATGAGACCTGCTCCTCCTTGCTTTCTGCCATGATTGTGAGGCTTCCCCAGCCACATGGAATAGAAAGAGGTTCCAATTAAACCTCTTTCTGTTGTGAATTGCCCAGGCTCAAGTATGTCTTTATCAGCACTGTGAAAATGGACTAATACAGTAAATTGGTACCAGTAGAGTAGGGTGTTGCTGAAAAGATACCTGAAATGTGGAAGAGACTTTTGAACTGGGTAACAGGCAGAGGTTGGAACAGTTTGGAGGGCTCAGAAGAAGACAGGAAAATGTGGGAAAGTTTGGAACTTCCTAGAGACTTGTTGAATATCTTTGACCAAAAGCCTGATAGTGATATGGACAATAAGGTCCAGGCTGAGGTTGTCTCAGATGGAGATGAGAAACTCATTGGAATTGGAGCAAAGGTGACTCTTTTTATGTTTTAACAAAAAGATTGGTGGCATTTTGTCCCTGCCTTAAACATTTGTGGAACTTTGAACTTGAGACAGATGATTTAGGATATCTGGTGAAAGAAATTTCTAAGCAGCAAAGCATTCAGGAGTTGACTTGGGTGCTCTTAAAGGCATTCAGTTCTATTAGGGAAGCAGAGCATAAAAGTTTGGAAAATTTGCAGCCTGACAATGTGATAGAAAAGAAAAAAAATAAACATTTTCTGAGGAGAAATTCAAGCTGGCTGCAGAAATTTGCGTAAGTAATGAGGAGCCAAATGTTAATCCCCAAGGCAGTGGGGAAAATGTTTCCAGAGCATGTCAGAGGTCTTCATGGCAGCCTCTCCCATCACAGGCCCAGAAAATGGTTTTGTGGGCTGGGCCCGGAGTCTCCATGCTGTGTGCGGCCTAGAGACTTTGTGCCCTGCATCCCAGCCACTCCAGCTGTGGCTGAAAGGGGCCAACATAGAACTCGGGCCAAGGCTTCAGAGGGTGCAATCCCCAAGCCTTCGCAGGTTCCACATGGTGTTGAGCCTGCAATTGCACAGAAGTCAAGAATTGGGGTTTGGGAACCTCCACCTAGATTTAAGAAGATGTATGGAAATGCCTGGATGCCCAGGCAGAAGTTTGCTGCAGGGGCAGGGCCCTCATGGAGAACCTCTGCTATGGCAGTGCAGAAGGCAAATGTGGGGTCAGAGCTCATACTGTTTTCATGTAGTGAATACATCTCAGGATATCGGATGGTTTTATCTGGGGTTTCTGCTCTTGCATCTTCTTCATTCTTTCTTTGCCTGCTGCCATCCATGTAAGATGGGACTTGCTCCTCCCTGCCTTCCACCATGATTGTGAGGCTTCCCTAGCCACATGGAACTGTAAATCCAATTAAACCTCTTTCTTTTGTAAATTTTCAAATCTCAGGTATGTCTTTATCAGCACCGTGAAAACAGATGAATACACAATGTTATAATATTCTGTGTTGGCCGGGTGCAGTGGCTCACACCTGTAATCCCAGCACTTTGGGAGGCCGAGGTGGGCGGATCACGAGGTCAGGAGATCAAGACCATCCTGGCTAACACAGTGAAACCCCATCTCTACTAAAAATACAAAAAAATTAGCCGGGTGTGGTAGCGGGTGCCTGTAGTCCCAGCTACTTCGGAGGCTGAGGCAGGAGAATGGCTTGAATCCAGGAGGCGGAGCTTGCAGTGAGCAGAGGTTGCGCCACTGCACTGCAGCCTGCCCCAATGAGGAGCCAAATGTTAATCCCCAAGACAGTGGGGAGACACAGAATATATATATTCTGTGTTTTTCTGTGTACTCACTATTACCAGTGAGTTTTGTGCCTTCAGGTGATTTCTCACTTCTTTTTTTTTAATTATTATTATAGTTTAAGTTCTGGGATACATGTGCAGAATGTGCAGGTTTGTTACATAGGTCACATGTGCCATGGTGGTTTACTGCACCCATCAACCCGTCACTTACATTAGGTATTTCTCCTAATGCTATCCCTCCCCTAGTCCCCCGCCCCACGACACGCCCCGGTGTGTGATGTTCCCCTTTCCGGTGTTCATGTGTTCTCATTGTTCAAATTTCCCTTATGAGTGAGAACATGTGGTGTTTGGTTTTCTGTTCTTATGTTAGTTTGTAACATTCTTTTCTTTCTGATTGAACTACCCCCTTTAGCATTTCTTGTAGGACAGGTCTGGTGTTGGTAAAATTCCTCATCTTTTGTTTGTCTGAGAAAGTCTTTATTTCTCCGTCATGTTTGGAGGATATTTTCACAAGATATACTATTCTAGGCCAATAGAATACAGGACAGGAGAAGTTGTCATGCCAACTTCTCCTGTCCTGTAAGGTATCCACTGAAAAGTCTGCTTCTAGACTTATTGGAGCTACATTTTAAGTTGTTTCTTTTATCTTGCTTCTTTTAGGATCTTTTCTTTATCTTAGGATCCTTTATCCTTTCTTTGAGAGTTTTATTATAAAATGTGTTGAGGTAGTCCCTTTTTGGTTAATTCTGCTTGGTGTTCTATAACCATCTTATACTTGGATACAGATATCTTTCTCTAGGATTGGGAAGTTCTCCATTATTATCCCTTTGAATAACCTTTCTACCCCTGTATTTTTCGCTATCTGCTCTTTAAGGTCGATAACTCTTAGATTTGCCCTTTTGAGGCTATTTTCTAGATCCTGTATGGATGCTTTATTGTTTTTTATTCTTTTTTCTACTGTCTCCTCTGACTGTGTGTTTTCAAATAGCCTGTCTTCAAGGTCACCAATTCTTCTGCTTGATCAGTTTTGCTATTCAAGGACATTGATGCATTCTTCAGTATGCTAGTTGCATGTTTCACCTGCAGAATTTCTGCTTGATTCTTTTGAATTATTTTAATTTCTTTGTCAAATTTATCTGATAGAATTGAAATTCTGTTTCTGTGCTGTCTTCAATTTTTTTTAGTTTCCCAAAAACAACTATTTCAATTCTCTGTTTGAAAGGTTACATATCTCTGTTCTCCAGGAATGGTCCCTGGTGGCTTATTTAGTTAAGCTGCTGAGGTCATGTTTTCCTGGTAGGCACTGATATAAGTAGATGTGCTTCAATGTCTGGGCATTGAGCAGTAAGGCATTTATTGTAGTCTTCTCAGTCTGGCAGTCTGGACATGTTTGTACCTATCCTTCTTGGGATGGCGTTCCACATATTTGAAAATACTTGGGTGTTGTTGTCTAAGGTGTATGTTATTTAGTGCACCGCCCCAAGCCCAATAATAGTGTGATTATTGCAGACTCATAGAGATACCATCCATCTTGATGGTGTTAGACAAGCTCTGGGATGATTCTTTAGATTAGTAGGCAGAGACTCATGTACAAACAAATGGTCTCTCTCTCTCTCTCTCCCCCCCCCTTTCTCTCTCTCTCTCTCTCTCTTTCCCCCTTTCTCTCTCTCTCTCTGTTCTGAGCTACCTGAAGCTGAGGGTAGAGTGACACAAGCATCACTATGGCTACCACTAGGACTGTGCTGGCTCAGACCTAATGCCAGCACAGCACTGGGTCTCATACAAAGCTGGCTGTTACCACTCCTTGGCTACTGGCTATGTCTGATCAAGGCCCTGAGGCCCTATAATCAACAGGTGGCAAAGGCAGTCACACCTGTGTCCTTTTCCTTAAGAGTGGCAAGTTTCTCCAGGCCCCACGTTGGTCCAGAGGTGTTGTCTTGGAAGCAGGGACTAGAGTCAAAATCTTAAGAAGTTTACCTAGTATTCTATTTGTGATAGTTAATACTGAATGTCAACTTGATAGGATTGAAGGATGCAAAGTATTGATCCTGGGTGTGTCTGTGAGGATGTTGCCAAAAGAGCTTAACATTTGAGTCAGTGGACTGGGGAAAGCAGATCCATTCTTAATCTGGTGGGCACAATCTAATCAGCTTCCAGTGAATATAAAGCAGGAAGAAAAATGTGAGAGACTGGCTTAGCCTCCCAGCCTACATCTTTCTCCCATGCTGGATGCTTCCTGCCCTCGAACATCAGACTCCAAGTTCTTCAGTTTTGGGACTAAGACTGGCTCTCCTTGCTCTTCAGCTTGCAGACAGCCTATTGTGGGACCTTGTGATCATGTAAGTTATTTCTTAATAAACTCCCATTTATTCTATTCTATTCCATTCCATTCTATTCCATTCCGTTCTATTTGTACTGTCCCTCTAAGAGAACCCTGGCTAGTACACTATTGTACTGTGACTGAGCTTGCACTCAAATCACAGGGTGCAGTTCTTTCCATTCTTCTTTTCCCTTTCCAAAGCCAGAGGAGCATCACATCATGGCTTCTTCCACCACAAGCTCATAAGGAGTACTGTCAGACTACCACCAGTGTTTCCTTAAGGCCCAAGGACTCTTCAGTCAGCTTGTGGTGAATGCTGCTTGGTTAGGGAATCAGCTTTTAGGGCATTGGATTCCCCTCTGGCTCAGAGCAGGTCCAGAAATGCTGTCCATGAGACATGTCCTGGAAGTCGGGACACCCAACAGCCCACCTGGTGCTCCACATTCCTTTGGCTGAGCTGGTACCTAATGTTCAAGACAAAGATCTCTTTAATTTTCTCTCTGGTTTTCTCAAGAGGAAAAAGTCTTGCCCCATATCTATCACAGCTGGGAATATGCTGATTCTCACCTAAATCCAGCAAGTCTCAGAGGCTCACCCAAGGCCCTCGACATAGTACCTGGGTATCACTGCTGGTTAATCAGGGCCTGTGGGCTATTCAGCTAGCAGGTTATAAATGTTGCCAGGACTGGATCCTTCTCTCCAAGGCCGCAGGTTCCCTTCTGGCCCAAAGTGTGTCTAGAAATGTCATCTGGGAGTTAAAGCTTGGAAAGGGAACCTCATGACTCTGACCAGTGTCTAATCCTGTTCTGTCTGAGCTGATATCCAAGATACAAGACAAAATCCTCCCCACTCTTCCCTCTCATCTCCTCAAGTGGAAGGATCTCTTTTGTAGCCATGAGCTGTGCAGCCTGGGTTTAAGGGAAGGCTGATGCCAGCACTCCCTTAGCCGCCCTAGCTGTTGTCCCAATAGTACCTGTGCCCCCCCAGTCCACTGGCTAGCAGCCCAGTTCAGCACTAGGACTCACCTAGGATTTGTAGTCTTTTGTGCCTACACTGCCTTTCGAGTTTGTTTAGAACCCCAGAGTACCTTAGACCATTCTGGAGAGGCTTGCAGGAACTCAAGTTTCCCTCTGTCTAGGGCTGGTTTCAGTGCTCCCTCTGTGGTCACGTGTCAGCTGAGTTTGGTTGAGTTTTCCTTTACACTATAAGAAGACAGTACTGACTTCAATGCCTCATAATTGCTGGGCTTTTCCTCACCCAGTGCACCAAAACCCTCTACACCACTCCCCATTTGCCTGGGGATGGAGGAGTGGTAGCATTGGGTATTCACAACTGTTTTTCTACCTTTTCAGTGCCTATTTAAAATCAGGTACTGTGAGTGCTCACCTGATGTTTGGTTCTTATGAAGGTGCTTTATTTGTGTGTGGATAGTTGTTAAATTGGTATCCTTGGGGGGTGGGGATGATCAGTGGAACCTTCTATTAAACCATCTTGCTCCACCCCAAGGGTCTTGGCCTTCTTTTCTTAATCACATCACTGTTCTCAGAGTTTACCTGCACAGTAAGAATCTCCCCTATAGGACCTCAGCTGCTCAATCAGAAACAGAATGCTGACTCTCTTTCCCAGAGTTCAAAATTAACTAGCTGAATGCTTCAGCACACCAGATTCTTTTCTTCAATTTGGCAGGAGGAAAAAAAAATCATTAGTACTATGCCTCTACAGTCAACCTTGTGATCATGTTCTTATATTCCAAGGGACATTTCCCAGATACTTGATTGCATCTCTTAGCCTCACCTCTTTGCCCACTGAATGTAAAGCTTTGATAGTTTAAATATGCACTAAATTATCCTTTAACAACCATTGAACTCACTGCATTAGATACTAAACCATGATGTGCAGAGAATGTCTCCTGAAAAAAAAAAGTAACCTTGAATTACACAATCTAAACTTATTGGAAACTAAATTGAAATATGCTATATTTAATTGTTGTAAGAAGGTTTTCCATACAGATGAAATGTAGCGTCACTACAGCCTCCAGTAGGCTTGAAGTGGAAAATTCCTAACTTTTTATCTCCACCTAAACCAAGCCTGTTTTGTTTCTGTTTTTGTTTTTGTTTTTTAGAGATGGAGTCTCACTCTATTGCCCAAGGTGGAGTGCAGTGGCGTGATCTTGGCTCACCGTAACCTCCACCTCATGGGCTCAAGTGATTCTCCTACCTCAGCTTCCTGAGTAGCTGGGATTATATGCACCTGCCATCACGCCCAGCTAATTTTTGTATTTTTAGTACAGACAGAGTTTCACCATGTTGACCAGGCTGGTCTCGAACTCCTGACCTCAAGTGATCCACCCGCCTCAGCCTCCCAAAGTGCTGGGATTACAGGCGTGTGCCACTGCACCCAGCCCCCATACCAGGCTTTTAATGACCCTCTGCTATGCTTGAGGTCCTCTTGATTATTTCAGATCTGCTAGGGAATGCCTACTAAAAGCACCCAAACACTTAGGAATTCATTATTAAAACAAGCAGAATCAAAAAGTCAACAGTGCTCTGAGATTCAGGGAAAAAGCAAAATAATTCTAGCATTTTGAAGACTTTCTCCTTGCCTTTCTGGGACAGATATTATTTATGTGAAAAATCAAGTAAAAGAATTTATATAATGGCATTCTTCCCTTTAATAGGGATTTGGTTGTCTTTTCTGTCCTGAGGCACTAAGCTGAAAATCCCAAAAAGGTGGCAATTATACTTGAATGTGCACAGGTACCATGTGTTTAAAATGCGGATTCCAGGAGTCATGCTACAAAATTATATTTCAGTATGACTGGTCTAGAGTGTCTGGGAATTTACCATTTTAAGATGGATCTCAGGTGACTTGGAACAGGTCATAATTAGATTAAAATTTTAGAAACACTGCTTACTTACTGAAATCTGGAGGAGTGGGCTAATGCTGCTAAACTTCATCTTGCTTCAAATACACAGAAATGCTGAATATAATTTAATACTTATTTAATATATAGCTTATTTCAAGAAAAACAAGGAAAAGTATCCCTTGTGCCAGAAAGAGAGTCATAAAAACCACAAAAATTATAAGTACTTTCCATGTAATTGATTTAGTTTAATTATCATATTTAATTTAATTTTCACCACAATTTTTCAAGGTGCAGCCAGTATGAACCTATATGCTAGCATGATAAAATTGAAATACAAATGGTTGAGACAACTTAAACCTAATATTATGCCATAAGTTTCCATAGCTGAAAGGAAACCCAAGAAGTTGGTTACAAATTCAACACTTCGAACCGTTTCTGAAATCTCAGCTAAGAAGCCATAAGGTGTCTGTTGTTTAGATAGATAGTACAGACATTAACTATATATGAAATGATTACGTAGAAAATTTTAAAATTTTAAAAATCTGAAAATCAAATGTTAGAAGTAAGATTTCTTTCTTTTCTTTTTTTTCTTGATACAGAGTCTCACTTTGTCATCCAGGCTGGAGTGCAGTGGTGTCATCACAGCTCACTCACAGCAACCACAACCTCCTGGGCTCAAGCAATCTTTTGCTTCAGCCTCCAAACTAGCTATGACTACAGGTGTGCACCACCATGCCTGGCTATATATATGTACATATATAATAGATATAATTGCATAATGTATACATATACATTATATATAATATATATGAATAGATCTAATTATATATTACATAATTTATATATAATTATATTATGTATTATATATTTTATATTATAATTATATTATAAATTTTATTATAAATTTTATATATACATTATATGTAACTATACATTAAATATAAATATATAATTATATAATTATACATATATCGCTGAAGGTCAGGAGTTTGAGGCCAGCCTGGGAAATATAGTGAGATTCCGTTTCTACAAAAAATTATATATATAAAATATATATGTGTATATATAATATATAATACATAATATGTAAATATATAATTATAATATATCTAATAAATATTTGTATATTGTAAATTTATATATATATAATATAAATATATATACTTTTATAGTATAGGTGTATATCTAATATATAATGTATAAATCTATAATATGACATAATATATTATAAATTTATATATATATAATACAAATATAAATATTATATACTTCATAGTATATATATATATTATATATATACACACGTATATATACATATGTGTGTGTGTGTGTGTGTGTGTGTTCTATATATATATATCTATTATATATATATATATATATATTTTTTTGTAGAGATTGAATCTCACTATATTTCCCAGGCTGGCCTCAAACTCCCAGCCTTCAGTGATCCTCCTGCCTGAGCCTCCCAAAGTTTTGGTACTACAAGCATGAGTCACCACATCCAGCGAAAAGTAAGATTTCTTTAGTAACTTGTGCACACAACATCAAGATATCAAAAAGTTTCTATCACACTGCCACTGCCAGTTACGTAAGGCTATAATAATTTAAAAATTCACAAAAGCAACCAAAAGTATGAGGTATCCTGGAATTACTAAAATAAAAATGTATAATGCCTGCTCATTGATAGGAAGAAATATTTTTTTAATCCAAATTTCACTTTAGACAAGGGGCATACGTGTGTAGATTTGTTACCTGGGAATATTGCATGATGCTCAGGTTTGGGGTATGGATCCCATCACCCAGGTAGTGAGCATAGTACCCAGCCATGTGTTTTTAATGCCACACCCTTATTCTCCCTCTGGCTTCTGGTAGTCCTCAATGCCCATTGTTCCCATGTTCATGTCTTTGTGTGTTCAATGTTTAGCTCACACATGAGTGAGAATATGTTGTATTTTAATTGAATGTGGTGAACACTCAGTAAATGTCTCTCTCACACACACACCCACACATACAAAGTCATCATATGAGACCGAAAGAATAAAAGGGGGGCACAGATGTTTTCTAGACTGTTCTGTTACAGGAAAGATTCCCATAGTGGGGATTTGTAATAATGTCAACATAATGGGAAAGTTGAGTTGGTTTATACTCTATTTTTCCCTATTGTAGATTAAACTTTCGTACCACCAAGTAACAGCAGCCAAATGTAAATAAATTGACATAAGTAAGTCCAGCAAGCCACAGAGGAGTCTATTACTGCATATAGTGGTGTGAACTGTGTCCCTTCAAAAGAAGATGTGTTTGAGTCTTAACCCCTTAGTGGCTCAGAATGTGACCTTATTTGGAGATAAGGTCTTTACATAAATAATCAAGTTAAACTGAGATCATCAGGGTGGGACCTAGCAATATGACTGTTGTCTTGATAAAAAGGGAAAATTTGGACACAGACATATGCATAGAGTGATGATGTGAAGAAAGGAAGAGAAGATGCCATTTCTTATCAAAAGATAGAGCCTTGGAAGATGTTCTTGCCTCATAGCCTCAGAAGAAATCAACTTTTCTAACATATTGATATTAGATCCATAGCTTCTAGGACCATGAAACAATGCACTTCTGTTATTTAAGCCTTACAGTCTATCATGCTTTGTTACACCTTCTTTAGCCAACTAACATACTGTATGTGATGTCCATTCTCCAGCTTGTTTTTTATAATGGTTTACATGACCTGCCTTGCTTGGGAAGTACTTATTGCTCACTTCTCCTAGATCGTTGTGCATTTTACCTTTGCTTACGTATCTCAACCGTCTTGACCCTTCTTCACACTGCCCTCCATCAAACTACCTTTAATCCTTTTGGGTAAGGCTAAGATATATATTTACTTTTATATTTTTTGTTTGTTAGTAATTTATTATATGTTTTAAGACTTTTCCAGGATTTTATCATTGCTGTTTTTGTTTGTGCTCTCTTAATGAAGTTGCATGATTTTTAAGTTGTCTGTTCCAATCCTCTTTTCTCCATAAACCCTTTTATACTCCATATGTGAATCCACAAACTGTAAGGTATTTCGTGAACATATATAATGCATTGTGTTAGTTTTCTGTTGCTGCATAACAAGTTAGCACAAACTCTGTATCTTAAACAACACACACATTTCTTGTCTTAAAATTTCCATGCATCAGGAGTCTGGACATGGCTTAGCTGGGTTCTCTGTTTCAGCATCTCACAAAGCTGCAATCAACATGTTGGCTGGGACTGAGATCTCTTCTGGAAGGTCGACCGGGAAAGAATTTACTTCCAATCTCAGTCAGGTGTCTGCAGAATTCATTTCTTTACAGCTGTATTATTTAGGGCTACAGCTTTTTATTATCAGCTACAGGCTGCCCACAGATCCTAGAGGGCAACTGCAGTTCCTTCCTACATGGGTATCTTCAACGTGGCCACTTGCTTCATCAAGCTCCCAGAGTCTGTAATTCTAGTCTGCTAAGATGGAGATTTATATAAAGAGTCTTAGATAATGTAACATTTCATCTTTGCCATATAATGTGACCTAATCATGGGAGTGACATTCCATTGCTTTTGCCAAAATCTGTTTGTTAGAAGCAAATCACAGATTATGCCCACTCTCACAGAGAGGGAGTTACAGAAAGTCACAAATACCAGGAGGTGGGAATTACTAGGGGCCACCTTAGGTCTTATCTGCCACATGCATCATGGTAGATTATCTTTAACATAAGAGACTCCTGTACCCCCCTGCAGAGGTATATTGTGTCACTTATAGCTCAATAACCAGTCATTGTAGTCAGGCAACACAACTGTGATGCATATGTGTCTAGACAGATCTCAACCCCATTCTCTTCCAGATCTACAAATAATATTTCAATATTCAGGCATGAATGCTAATATTCAAAAGCTCATATCCGACATGTGACAGAAAACACTATCCCATGAACCCTGCCAAAACATCTGCCCATTTCCATTTCCCTGGGCTTAGGGTTCCTTCTGATGGAGGCAAGGGTTCCTAGTTTCATAAACAGGGGTTGAAAAAGGGAGGTGTGACATATGCCTCTTCTTTCCTTCAAGTGGTTTATTTTTTTCACTGCCTCAACCTTTTTCTCGCCTCAGTAGCTGGACACTCCAGATATGGATTAGCCAGTTTGCTCATTGCCTTAAACAGTGTGTTCACTGATTCCTTCATCTGCTGAGATGTTTACACTGAAGGACACCCACCTGATACTTGCAAGAGCAGTATCTTGACAAAAGTGTCTAGGAAAATGGAAATCGATTTCTACAAAATATTTAAAACAATATGACATACCATAAGTAGTCGTTCTTATAAGAACTTTGAGAAACAAGAAATGGGGAAAGGATTCCCTATTTAATAAATGGTGCTGGGAAAATTGGCTAGCCATAAGTAGAAAGCTGAAACTGGATCCTTTCCTTACCCCTTATACGAAGATTAATTCAAGATGGATTAGAGACTTAAATGTTAGACCTAATACCATAAAAACCCTAGAAGAAAATCTAGGTAGTACCATTCAGGACATAGGCATGGGCAAGGACTTCATGTCTAAAACACCAAAAGCAACGGCAGCAAAAGCAAAAATTGACAAATGGGATCTAATTAAACTAAAGAGCTTTTGCACAGCAAAAGAAACTACCATCAGAGTGAATAGGCAACCTACAGAATGGGAGAAAATTTTTGCAACCTACTCATCTGACAAAGGGCTAATATCCAGAATCTACAAAGAACTCAAACAAATATACGAGAAAAAAACAAACAACCCCATCAAAAAGTGGGGAAAGGATATGAACAGACATTTCTCAAAAGAAGATATTCATACAGCCAACAGACACATGAAAAAATGCTCATCGTCACCCGCCATCAGAGAAATGCAAATCAAAACCACAATGAGATACCATCTCACACCAGTTAGAATGGCAATCATTAAGAAGTCAGGAAACAACAGGTGTTGGAGAGGATGTGGAGAAATAGGAACACTTTTACACTGTTGGTGGGATTGTAAACTAGTTCAACCATTATGGAAAACAGTATGGCAATTCCTCAAGGATCTAGAACTAGATGTACCATATGACCCAGCCATCCCACTACTGGGTATATACCCAAAGGATTATAAATTATTCTACTACAAAGACACATGCACACGTATGTTTATTGCGGCACTATTCACAATAGCAAAGACTTGGAATCAACCCAAATGTCCATCTGTGACAGACTGGATTAAGAAAATGTGGCACATATACACCATGGAATACTATGCAGCCATAAAAAAGGATGAGTTTGCGTCCTTTGTAGGGACATGGATGCAGCTGGAAACCATCATTCTTAGCAAACTATCACAAGAACAGAAAACCAAACACCGCATGTTCTCACTCATAGGTGGGAACTGAACAATGAGATCACTTGGACTCGGGAAGGGGAACATCACGCACTGGGGCCTATCATGGGGAGGGGGGAGGGGGGAGGAGGGAGGGATTGCATTGGGGAGTTATACATGATATAAATGATGAATTGATGGGTGCTGACGAGTTGATGGGTACAGCACACCAACATGGCATAAGTATACATATGTAACAAACCTGCACGTTATGCACATGTACCCTAGAACTTAAAGTATAATAAAAAAAAAAAAAAAAAAAAAAGAAGTTCAATAAATACATAATGGATCAGATAATGAATAATAAAAATAATTTATTCTATTTATTTGGCAGAAAAAAAAAAAAAAAGAACTTTGCTGTTTTCCCAAAAAGATAAACTGTAGATTGTACAAATAAAATATGCAGCATCTTATTGTTTTCCTTTTTAGTCGTGTAGCCTCAAATAGCTTTTCCAGATGTCAAATTATTTTTAATATTCAATGCATTAATAAAATGGCTCAGTACTAACCACTCGGGTATTTTCAAATAGTAAAAATGTGATTGAATCTCCCAAATTGCATTCACAATAAAAGATGTTTCATGCTAATGACTCAGATCTTGACAAACGAGGCATGACATTCATTAGTTTTATGTTTTCCCCCTATTGTGATAGAAATGCATAATGGCACAGACTAAGTAACGTGAAATTATTCAGCAATGTAAGAAAAAATTCAACAAGCACTATCTACCAGTTACAGTTCTTAAGCTCATCTTCAGACTTCTTCACCTGAAAATTGCTTAGGAGATTGTGAAAAACTTGCTGCTTTTTCTATTATCATCCCTTATTTATTTTTGCTCTCAGTTTTTCTTGAAATAGTTGAATTAATACATTGAATGCTTAACCTCAATAAGTCTTTAGGATAAAGGACACAGAGCCATGGAGAGGCTAAAAGAATAAAGTTATTAGGTATCAGTGTTTATAACCCTGTGGCTGTATTACAGGATCAGAGACTATATCTTAAAACAACAGAATGAAGGGAATATGTCCAATCTTCTTGGTATTAGGCAGGGCTATACCAAAGCCCTCTAATATTGCATGGTGCAATAGAAAGAATGATAGCTTAGATACCAGGAGACCTCTGTTCTAGTTCTGGCCCTGCCTTAGATTTTCTAGACCTCAGTTTCTTCATTAACAGAATTAGTACTTGGACTCTAGTCACTTGCTGATAACAAAGAACTTTTTAAGGCCATGAACCTTGCCTGTGTAGATCCATTAGGGAGCTCTTTTTAATTTATTCGATATCATTCACATATTTTTCTATTTAAATATCATTTTATCTTAATTGTGAAGTCACATAGTTGGCTACTATTTATGTAAAGTTATACATCTACTTCCCTGATACATAGGATTTATTCGATCCATCAAACTGTGTTGTTCAGTTCTGTCTTAAAGCAATAATCCTATGTGTTACAATGTCATAAGGTCAGAAGTTGTCATCAGGTTGATCTAGGTTCAACTCATGGCTCCACATTTTTTCAAGTTTATGATATTTGGTGAATTCTTGACTGACCTTCTATGAACCTGTTTGTCTATGAAATGGTCAACCATTATAATCACTCCCTTGTGTAAATTTATGATTCGTTTGCTTCTCTCTCAATTTTTTATACTTCTTTGGCAAACACACCCTGGTTGAATACAATACCCAGGATATTTCCTGTGTGGAAATATCTCCCTCACCTGCTGCCATGTAAGATGTGCCTCTTCCCCTTCTGCCACGATTTTAAGTTTTTTGAGGCCTCCCCAGTCATGTGGAACTGTGAGTCAATGAAACCTCTTTTCTTTTTAAATTACCTACTCTTGTGTAGTATCTTTATAGCAGTGTAAAAATGGACTAATACAATCAGTTAAGTGATTGTGACCAAAATGCTGACAGAAATACAGACAGTAAAGTCCATGGTGATGAAATCTGAGATGGAAATGAGGAACTTACTGGGAACTGGAACAAAAGTCACCCTTGTTACACTGTAGCAAAAAACTCAGGGGCAATTACGTTCATGTCCTAGGGTTTTGTGGAAGGCCAAACTTAAGAGCGATAATCTAGGGTATTAGATCGAAGAAGCTTCTAAGAAGCAAAGAAATGGTGTGGCTACTTTTAACAACTTATGACTGGATATGGCAGCAAATGAATGATGTAAATATATAACTTATAATTAAAAGGAAAACACAACATAAAAATTAAACAAAAATTAGAAGCCTGACTATATGGTTGAGAAGGAAAGCGTTTTCAGAGAAAAACCCAACAACAACTGGTTGCTAAAAGCAATTAACCTGACTATAGCCTGGTGCTAGTAGTCAAAACAATGGGAAAAAGGCCCTGAAGGCATTTCAAAGATCTTTGAGGCTTCCCCTCCCAAAAGAAGCCCCTAGGCCTAGGAAGACAGAATGGTTTTAGGGTATAGGCCAAGGGTGCTACTGCCCTGCACCACCTGAAGATGCTGCTTCCTGCATCCCACCTGCTCTGACACCAGCTGTGGCTCAAATGGCCCCAGGTATGGCTTGGGCTGCTACGCCTGAGAGTGCAAGCCATACCCTTGGCAGCATTCACATGGTGCTAAGTCTGCAGGTGCCCAAAATGCAAGAGTAGTGGTGGCTTGGTGGCTTCCACCTAAATTTCAGAGGATGAATGCGAAATCCTGGGTGCCCAGGAGGAGGCATGCACCTTTCTCTTCTCTGTGGCAGACAAAGAGCGGCCACAGAGAGTCATCACTGGGGCAATACCTAGTAGAATCACAGGAGTGAGGTTGCATTAAGAACCTAAGAATTGTAGAACCACAAGCAGTGTGCAACCTTAGCCTGGAAAAGCCACAGGAATTAAACTTCAACCTGTGAGAACAGCCCTGTGGTTTGCAACCAGCAAAGCTATGGTCATAGGACTGCTCAAGGTTTTAAGAGCCCACTCCTGACACCGGTGTGCCCAGGATGCAAGACATGGGGTCAAAGATTATTTTGGAGCTTTAAGATTTAATGTCTACCTTGTCGGATTTTGGACTTTCATGGGGCCATTTACTCCTTTCTTTTGGAAAATTTCTCCCTTTTCGAATGGGAATATTCACCAAATGCCTATCAAATGACTATATCTCGGAAGTTAAAGAAAACTTGGTTTTGATTTCATAGGCTCATAGCTGGAAGGATCTAACCTTGAATCTTGGAAGAGCCTTTGGATTTCAGATTTTTAACAATTTTGGAGACTGTTGGAATGGGATTATTGTATTTTGCATGTGAGAAGAACATGCGATTTGGGAGGCCAGGGGTGGAACACTGTAGTTTGAATGTTTGTTCCCCCAAACTTCATGTTGAAATTTGATCCCAGTGTTGGAGATGAGGGTGTAATGGGTGGTGTTTGGGTCATGAGGGGGGATCCCTCATGAATAGATTAATTTTTTTTTTCTGGGAGGGGTGAGTCCTTACGCAGTTCCTGTGAGAGCTGGTTCTTAAAACCATCCTGGACCTCCCCACTCTCTCTCCATTGCTTCCTCTCTTACCATGTAATCTCTGCACATGCTGGCTCCCTTTCGCCTTGTATCACAAATGGAAGTAGCCTGAGGCCTTCACCAGAAGCCAAGAAGATGCTCGCACCATGCTTCTTGTACAGCCTGCAAAACTGAGAGTCAAATAAACATCTTTTATTTTAAAATTACCCATTCTCAGTTATTTGTTTATAGCAACACTAACAGACTAAGACAAATGCTATCTGCAATTATATTGTTTCCCATCAATTTACTTTTCTGTTTTTTGATGATATTTTATCACGTCTTTTCTTAAGCTCTTATAGTTGTCTCACCTTAACTCTCAGACAGTAAGTTTCAGCTAGGAGTGGCCATGTGTCTAATTTGGGGTTTTTGAAATGGGAATAGAAGTCAGGTACTTGAATTCCAGACTATCTTAAATGATAGAAAATGACCTTCCCTAGAGTATTTTTCCCATCTATTCATGAAGTAGAACATGGACATAATGGCAGTTCTACCTTGCCCATGCAGTTAAAGATAATATTAGGGAATGGCAGAACTAAGAGTCAGTTATACCAAAAATAGTGTGTTATGTGCATGTCTGTGTATGTGTGTGTGTGTGTGTTTATTCCTGGATGGACATCAATGACAATGGTTATATTTGAGGATGACACTGGGCATAGAGATCATGGTAAGGAGGAGACATTATTTTGTGAGCTTTAGTTTTATATCTAAATAAATGGTATTGTGCTAAATATATCATTCTGTGTCTTATTACCTTTAAAAACATATTTATATTGTTGTATTTACGTCTATTTTGTTGGTTCTAACTGGTCAATGATACCATTACATGTAACACTTTTTTCCCCCTGGGGAGGCATTAGCCTTGTTTTTAGCAAAATTCTCAAACTAATTTCCTGTAGTGAGTGCCTTCACTTACATTCTTCCTATTTTCTTGAATCCACTTCTATTAGGCTTTCATCCCTTGTAATCCACTGATCCTGCTGTTGTCAAGGCCACCTATAAATTCCATGTTGCAAAATTCAATGGTACTTTGTCAGTCCTGATCTTAATAAACCACTGAGTAGCTTTTGGCAAAATTGGTCACTCCGTCTTCCTGGACCATCCAGGCATTTTTTAATGTATTTATATACATATATATCTATGTATGTGTGCGTGTGTATATGCACATTAAGTTATAAATAGATATTTGTACATTTATATAAATATGTATATGTGTGAGTGTGTGTATATTTATAGAGCATATATAGCATTGTCTTTCTTCACTTCATTTCTGGGATATCACACTTTCTTAGTTGTCATTTTATTCTGCTGGCTGTTATGTCTCAATCTTACTTGCTGGATTCTCTTCTTCTTTTCAACTTGCACCCAGTGCAACGTTCATGGCATATGTCTGTATTTATATACCAATGACTCAAATTTATATCACCAGCCAATACTTTTCTTATAAACTTTAGAGTCCAATGTTCACTTACATACTTGCCATCTATTGTATGTCTAACAATAATATTGAATTTAATATTTTATAAATTAAACTATCGATTCCTCATTCCAAAACCTGATCCTTCCACAAGTCCTTTTCACTCAGTAATGGTCAATTTCATCCTTCTGGACAAAATAATTGGAGGCAAGATTGTCTATTATTTTATTTCTCACAAAATGCATTCAAGCTATCAGCAAATCCTATTAGCTCCACAGTGATCCCCTTTTATCCATGAGGGATGGATTCCATGACCCCCAGGGGGTGCTTGAAACCAATCATAGTACCAATCTCTATATATACTATGTTTTTTCTTGTATATATATGTACATATACATACCTATGATGAAGTTTCATTTGTAAAGTCAGTACAGTAAGAAATTAACAACAATAAATAATAATCAATTACAACAATGTACTGTAATAAAAGTAAAATAAGCATTCCTTGAACATAAGAACTGCAATACCATGACAGTTAAAGTCTTGATCACCCAGATAGCTACTAAGTGACTAACGGGAGGGTAGTGCCTACTGCATGGATATGCAAGACAAAGAGATTATTCAAGTCGGGGCAGGATGGAGTAGATGGCATGAGATTTCATCACACTATTCAGAATGGCTTGCAATTTAAAACTTACGAATGGCTTATTTCTGGAGTTTTTCATTTAATATTTTTGGAACATGCAATGGGAAACTAAAACTATGACTGGAGAGGGGTACCATAGTTCAAAAATGTATCCAAATTCCAGCTACTTATTGACACTTGCACTGCTACCTTCAATTGAGTCACCATCATCTCTTCCCTGGATTGTTGCAATAGCCTTCGATCTGATCCCTCTGCTTTCCCTCTTGTCCTCTTGTATACTGTTGTCAATATAGCAGCCAGAGAAATTTTTTTATAGTAGTGAGACGAGATACTTCTGTGCTCAAAACCCTCCAGTGTCTTTCCGTCACATATACAATACAGTTCAAATCTGACCATGGCTATACACCTTGGTCTCTTAATCCCCTGGAATTACTCTTCCACTTGTTCACAGCACTTCAAATACTTTGGCTTCATTGCTGTTCTTCAAATACTCCAAGAACAGTCCCATTGTGATGTTTCCTCCCCAGCATTACAGTAACCTTACTTCAGATGGTCTTTATTCCTCATTTAGAATATATTTTTAAAAATTTTTCACTGTTTCTCTACCTATAGTTTTATATCTGCTAAATATTTTCTCTACACTGCTACCAGGGTGCCATTTCTACAATATATATTTGACCATGTAACTTCCCTGAGACCTATTTTAGGATCAATTCTAAAATTATAAACAATGGCCAAACAGGATCTTTATGATCTCAGTCCTGCCTGTTTCTTCAGTCTGATCTAGTCAAATGTATCAGACCTGTCTATAGTTTTGCACCTTTGTATATGCTAATCCATCTTCCTGGAAATCTTTCTCATTCCACATATGCTTACCCCTATTGCTAGCCCAAGGGAACATTTGCATGTCTCAGAACATAATTCAAATATTTTCTCTTCCCCAAAACCCTTATCTTACCACCCCACCCACACTAGATATTTCTTTCTCTCTGTACTTGCAAAATTTGTTAAATATTTTAATAGCAAAGTAATAGAATTTATTGTGATTGCCCTATATTTATCTATATCCTCAAGTAGATTATGGAATCCTTGAGGGCAAAGATAACCCTATTAATATCTGCATCATAAGCATTTAGCACGTCCTTGAAGAAGCTGGTTAAGTATTGAACAACTGAGTGAAAGATGTTAAACTAAAAGATCCCTAATGTCTTTTCCAAGTATGATGATAATTTTATAATTATCTTTTTATGAGCTATTCATCCCCAAAATAATAAAACACATCCATAACCCTTTTTAGTATGCTGTGGTTTTTGCAATTACAATAATTAAAGTAATCTATGTTAAATGCTTAGGTTGAGTCAATGTTCCAGAGGAAGAGGGAACAAGTGAGTAATGTGATCAAGCTTTGCACATTGAGTGACCCTAAGAACTGACACTTCATCTGGTTGTTTGCTATTTCTTTAATGAACTACAGCAGTTTTCTTAATTAGCAAGGGCCCATCTGTTTCAAGAACGAATGGTCTTTAGTATAACAAGAGCTGAAAAAACAAGACAGCTTAATTTTAGAGTGAAAATGGCAATGATAAGTGACGTAATTACTAGTTTGTGCTTTCTAGATATGGTTTAGTAGGCTTTCTAGAATAGAGGCCAATCTGGTAATCTTGTCCTCTAAAATTTCATAACATACTGATTATGTTGGTATTTCCTTAGAGCAGAAGAAATACTGTCTATTAGAGGATACAATTAAACATTTAAGAAACAGCTAACTTTGTTTGGTTTATAGTTTGAAATATACAATAAGGTCATTATTTTTGAGGCAAGTACATTGTTTGTAAATTGAGGTTTTTATATTTGGGGTTTTCATAGGTGAAAGAGCAATTTTTTTATTTCTATAAAATTTTCATTACATTTATTATGTAATACATGTTTTATAGTCCTTTACAAGTTTATAGCTCTTTTAGGCACTTAACAAATTCAACGATGATTCTTTGCTTTGGACTAGACCTAATTCTGGTCCCTTCAAAATAAGCAATGAGGTAGCAGTTTCAAGAATCAAAATATATAAACCAGTTAAATAATTTTTCTTCTGCCCTTTTATCTTCTAGCTTAAATAATGTTAAGTAACATTCATATGTTATACACACTGGTTTTGGCCCTCTTCCTATGAGACTTTTCTGTTTATATTGTGTATAGAGTTCTATGCTTCCTACATGGACTACAGGTCAATGGTAGACAAAGAGGGTTTTGACCATGCCAGAGCAACTGGTGGTATGAATAGGAGAGCATCTGATCCATGATATGACACACCCTCAGGCAGAAATGATTGGCCATGATAACACTCACAATTCTATTATCTGGTTTGCCTCACTTCTACCCACACTATTAAAATAGCAAATGAAAGACTGAGTAAAGATGTATTTCTTACATAAACTGCAAGAGCATTTCATGTGTCATTATTCAGTTATTGACTCAAATAAATTTACTCAGTACTTACTATTCACCAAGCATTGTGTGAGGCAATAGCAATATAGTGGTGAAAGAAATTGCAAAAATATCTCTGCACTCAAGGAACTTACATTTTAATGAGGAGAGACAGAAAATAAACAAAATAAATAATGATATAATGAAATTTCATATGATAATAAGAGTGTTATGAGTTAACATAAAGTAGGGTAAGGAAATGGAGAATGATAGTGACAGGCTACCCTGAGGAGGTGTTAATTAATGGAAGAAATGAGCTATGTGTATACCTATCTGCAGATAAGAGGGTCTCAGGCAGAGTAACCAGTAAAAACAAAGAAAATAGTATGAAGTCAGGCATAGTGTGTTTGCAGAAAAACAATATAACACGTGTAGTTGGATTCTAGGGAATAAAGTAGAAAATGGTAGGGTATAAGGTTGAAGTGGTAGGCCGAATTATGCAGCTGAAAGGTCAACTAAAATGACCACTAAAAAGTGACAATTGGATTTGGCAACTCAGAATTCACTGGAGACCTTGACAAACATGTTTTCAACGCAGTGGCAAAATACAGTTTTAGGGACAGGAGTCCAATTATTGTGTGTTCAAGAGAGGATAAGAGGTGAGGAAGTGAAGACAACAAGTGTAAATATCTGTTTCAATAAGTTTTGTTATGAAAAGGAGCAGAAACACAGTGCTAATTCATCATTTTTGTACAATGAAAAGTAAAATGTGATGGATACATGCTGTGTAATGTTATGTAGCAGTGAGAAACAATGAACTAGGTAAACACACAATAACGTGGATATATTTTCAAATTATATGGTTGAATGAAATTATTAAAGAAGATAACAGAATCTGTACAAAACAGCACTTACAATAAAGTTTTTCCTGATGAGAAAAAATGCTCCATATTACACAAGCATACATATGTGTGCTATAGCAAACACAGGATCAAGCTAATAACTGATGCCCTTACTCAGGTGAGTGCCAGGAATCACTGCTGTATTGATAGAAATAATAGTAGCAGTACTAGTAAATTTATAAAAATGAAACAAATATATCTGTAATTTAATACAATTCTCTGAAAGAATAGACAAAAGATGTAAGGACAAAGATATTCCAGAATTACTATACATAAATAAATATGAAAAGTCTAGATTGGCATTGGCAGTTCAGTAATGGAAGATTGAGGACAAAAAGAAAGATGACATTACTTGGAAAAATTCTAAAAGTAAAGTAAGTTAAATACAATAATTATGAAACAAGGTTTGAAATACGCTATAGACTGAATGTTTGTGTTCTTCCCAAAATTCGTAAGTCGAAACCTAATCCCCAAAGTGATGGTATTAGGAGCTGAGACCTTTTGGGAGATTATTAGGTGGTGAGGATACGAATGGTATTACTGCCCTTAATAAAGGACACCAGAAGGCTCCCCTGCTCCTTCTGCCATGTGGGGACACAGGTAGAAGACAGATTTCTATAAAACAGAAATCAGGGCCAGGCACAGTGGCTCACGCTTGTAATTCCAGCACTTTGGGAGGCCAAGGCCGGTGGATTACCTGAGGTCAGGAGTTCGAGACCAGCCTGGCCAACATGGTGAAACCCTGTTCTACTAAAAATACAAAAATTAGCCGGGTGTGGTGGCACACACCTGCAGTCCCAGCTACTCAGGAGGCTGAGGCAGGAAAATTGCTTGAACCCAGGAGGCAGAGGTTGTAGTGAGCTGATATCATGTCACTGCACGCCAGCTTGGGCAACAGAGTGAAACTCCATCTCAAACACACACACACACACACACACATACACACCACAGAAATCAGGTCCTCACCAGACATCACATCTGCTGGTACCTTGATCTTGGACTTCCCAGCCTCCAGAACCGTAAGAAATAAATGTCTGTTGTTCCTAAGCCACCTAGTCTATGATATCTTGTTATAGTAGCAAAAATAAACTAACTAACATTGGGTTTACAAAGGCTTAATGATCTATGTCCAAAGACTGTAAGTTCTGCTGGCGTTAGTCCTTATTGAACTCATTAATACTTTTTTTCAAGCATCCAGAAACATGTTGACTGAAAGGGTCGAATTCATCAAGCCAGCCCAGACTGAACACAACAGCAGGTTAGAGAAATGTGTCAGTCTGAGACATTTATCCCAGCTTGACAACTGTTAGATCTAAGTTACTGAAGCAGAGGTGTTTGAGTGTAATTGATTCAAAACTGAATTATCCTATCTTCTTTTATGTTGTAACAACATATTCTCAATGTTTGCTTCCAAAGGTGTTTCTCTGTCAAATGCTTCCATTCACTGAAAGAAAACGGCTTATGTGCGCCTTTAAGAAAGCATGCTTATATTTGGCTTTATTACATTCATTTATTTATATAAATGTATGGGACACCAGTGCAATTTTGTTACATGCATAGATTGCATAATGGGCATATATACATGATGGAATACTATTCAGCCATTAAAAATGAAATAATATTTTTTGCAGCAACATAGATGATACTGGAGGTCATTATCTTAAGATAAACCAAATGCAGAAATACAAATATATGTTCTCAATCATAAGTGGGTGTCCTAACTTCTGAGGATGTAAATTTGGCCAAAATAGCCAAGAGAGAAAATGATATCAGGTATATTAGCAATTATATTTTACTGTGAGATGAGGAGACTATTAGACACTGGAAGATAGGGGTATTGTGAAGCAACCATTGCAGGAATTCTAAAGCAGAGGCTTTCAAAAATAGCAGATGGGGTGATACACACTTTGCATCTTAAGAGCTGGTAAAAAGCCAAATGCCAATTTGAAGATAAATGGCCTTATTAGATAAAGCAGGGAAGTAAGAAAGCTATTTGGAAAAATCAGTTTTGATCAGATGGATTCTTTCTTACTGTAGTCACTGATGTTGTAGTCAACCAGCCTTAATCTTGCTGGGTCTTTTTACAAAACAAGTTGTACATATTAACCCTGACTTTCCTCATCTTGTACCTATGTACGACTGACTTTTTGAATGGATGTGCAAGTCTTTACATTAGTTCCTGTTAAAATTCTCTAGTATTTTAGATCCAGTTATTTGGACTCCTTGAAATATCTGAGTACATTTGTCAGCTAGCCCATGCAGATATGTATCTATCTCAATACACTTGTAGGCTCTGCTTCCTGTACATACCCTTTAATTATAACCATAACCAATGATTCTTGCCTCTATTTTTATAAGTCCATGCATGATTCCTGAATGATGTTATAAGCACCCATATCAGAAACCACCATGTATATATGCTGATGCTTCTGTAAGGTCTATCTCAATTCCAGAAATCTCTCCTGAGTTCCAGACACATATTTCCAATTGCTCACTAACCATCTCTTCTTAATTTTCCCACAAGAATGACAAACTGCAAATTTAAAACTGAACTCACATAATCCATAGTTTGAGAATGGAGAGGCAGAGGGTAACAGCAGTTTTCCAGCATAGGCTAGAGTACCTGGAGCAAGGGGAGTTGCCAAAAGAAGCCCTAGAATGGGCCAGAGTTGTAGAGCAGCCATGGCTGAGTGCAGAGGTTAGGCCAATATATTTGAGCTTGCTTCATATACTTAGCTGAAATCACTCAAGTTCCCAGGATCCCAATGACCCAGTGACAGGAGATCATGGCAGGACTACAACCATCAGCAACAGAGAGCGAAACACAATGAAATCAACAAAAGCATATGCGGTCCCTCTCAGAGGAAGCCAGGTAGACTACTGATTATTGTGGAAAAGATGCTCGAATCCTCTCTGATTTTAAGAACATAAACATCTCCATCTTCTTAGGGATAATGGAACAAGAAGAGGGAGGGGAAAACTACCAAATTGACTATGCAAAAGAAACTGAGTTGTGAGCTGAAAGTGACTTCGTTTATCTTGAGTCAGCTTGGATAATTTTACCACTATTGAGTGCCAATAGAGTCTTCACTCATGCAAAAATTTACCTTTTATGTATCTGAGGACATGTCTGTGAAATTCAGATACATTAATTCATACACATTTAGTAAACAAAACAGGATTCAGTGTTTTGTATATTTTGCAATCACCATTTTAAAACAGTCATTTAATAAAGATTTAAAGGCTATACCACTAGGAAAATGAGGATATGCTAGCTTTATAATGAGACACTTGGATGCCTTTAAAAATAAACATTATCAATATCCATCATTGGTTGAACCAGCATGTTCTGGACTAGTAATAGTTAAGAGCATTTGCTCTGGAATTGGGCAAATGTAATTTTGTGCTTGACTATATGACTCATTTGATTTCTTATATGGGCAAGTTATTTAACTTATTTAAGCCTCAGTTTCTATATCTGAAAAGAATAATCATGTTACTAACTTCCTAAGACAGTTGTATGCATTAAATAAAATATTCCTCGTAAAGCACTTAACTTAGGTTCTGATATTTAGATGTTGAAAAAATTGAACTCATCATTTCCCCTCTCTCAGTGTTCTCTATATTAGCTAATTATGTGACCATCCACCCAGTGGCCCTTGATAAGAAATTTGGCAGGCATCACAGATTCTTCTACCCCTAGTCCCCTACCACAGCATGACATTTGTACATTCTGTCTCAGATCTTTCCCTTCCTCTTCATCCCCACAGCCATTACTTTAGTTCAGGCTCTCGTGACCTCTGGCCTGGATTGATAAAAGAGCCACCTAAGCCACCTAATTAGTCTCCTAAAAATATTTTTCAGGTTCCGTATGCCCTTTGGAAAGATTTGGTAGTAGACCCTTTTCTATAAATGTTTAAATATCCTTTCTGTAAAACTCTGGGTACATGCTTCACACTCAAATATGTGCCATTATTTTAATTTTGTAGATGATAAAATAGGTGCACAAAAGATTAGGTAACTTACCCAAGGTCATCCAGTTATTAAGTGGCAATGGAAGTATCATCAGGACACTGTAGAAAATAAGAAAATTAAAGCAATGTAGAGGTTTTATTTAGAGGAAATGTGATTTTAGAAAACTGTTAAATCAAGTTTAGCTTAAAGCTACCTGCATACATAAGTTCAGTCTAAAGGTTTCTCTGTACATTGTGAACTATAACTTAAATGAAATTGTAAATAGCCTAAAGTCTACTCTTTTGCCAATCCTGAGTTTTGGCCAATCAAATGTGGCCAACTGTTCAAAACATGTTCACACCAAGCTAGAATTAATCTGGCTTAATGAGGTTTCTGTACCTCACCTCCATTTTCTGCAAGTCACTTTTTTTTTTTTTGTCCGTAAATCCTCTTCCACCATGCAGCTTCACTGGAGTCTCTGAGCCTACTTTGGCTCAGGAGGTTGCCTGATTCATGAATCATTCATTGCTCAATTAAACTCTGCTAAATTTAATTCGGCTGAACTTTTTCTTTTAACAGATGGGATCTGAAGTACAGCTTCTAACAACCCCAGGAGTGCTGAGTGGCCAAGCAAGGTACCCATCCGGTTCATTGTGTTCATTGCTCTCTCGGAGCAGCTGGGGACGATGGTAAGTTTTCTCTCGGATTCCGAAGCTGCATGAATTTGTGTATTGGCCTCTCCAAGTTTCTTTGAGCAAATTTTTGATCCAAACTGGGTTTGGAATTCATGACAAAAACTGGACTGGGTCCGGGATACTGACTTGGATCCAGTTAGAGGCGTCTTACTTCTGACTGGGTGAGGAAGAAACCAGTAGTGAATGGTAATGTTGCGAGATGTGTAAAATTTAGCTTTTGGAAATTTGCAAGTAGTTTTGTGTTCTACCCTTTTGTTTTATTTTTTCTTGTGCACTTAGGTAGGGGAAAAAAAAATCATTGGCTAAGTTGACCAAGGGAACCTGAGAGGAAAGCCACTATTTGAGGTAACAATGGGATATTTGAGTTTTGAAGAATTAAGTTCCTTCTATCTTATACATGCATAAGTATTGGGCTCTGGAAGCAGCAACATTTTACAGAAACGGCAAAATACTACTAAAGATAAGTTACAGTGGAATGTTCTAGGTGAACACTGCACTGAAGTGCATTTGATCGAGAGCTCCCAAATTAGTCTCATCTACTGATGCATATTGATATGCAGAAGTTTCTAAAAAGATTTCAATATTTTTATTTAAAGACCTTATGAAAGGCAAATAAAAAGGATAAGCGACTAATTGATAAAAAGAAAATTAAATCTGCTAACCTTT